>NW_020454093.1:12807803-12947476 GCF_003342845.1 Nothoprocta perdicaria
AGGAAGGAAGGAAGGAAGGAAGGAAGGAAGGAAGGAAGGAAGGAAGGAAGGAAGGAAGGAAGGAAGGAAGGAATTTCTTTTTTCATAACCTTGTGTTTAGTTGTCCGGACTACACTTCCCCCTGATGCCCTATTCTGAATTTAATTAATTTAATTACTGCAGTGGGAACAGGAGCAAGACTTTAGGCTGGGATTTTAAAGGACAGTTGAGGGAGTTAGAAACTCACTGTTGGTTTTCAGAGAGACTTAATTGTCTTTATACTCTAGAAAAAAACCAAGGCCTCAATTATTTGTAAATGATGTCTTAGGGAATTGTAAGTTCTGCTCTCCATCTGCCTGCAAATAAGGAGATCATAAGAACTATGTGGGCCCCAGTAGAGATGTTAATTGGTTTCTTATTGGTCATTACCTGTGTCCATTCAATTCCTTGACAGATAAACATTCACGTATGCTTTCGAGGATACTTTTAAAACAACACTGGAAAAATGCGGAGTTATGCGATAGATGGACTTGCTGGATAAGTCATGCAGCTCTCATTCAGATGCACAAACATTGGTGCAAGGCACAAGAATTAGAAAGTTACAGCTAAAAAACTAGCTTTCGGCATGCGTCAGAGCTTCAGCAATATCAGAGTTCCCTGTGCTGTGTTTTACTGTAGATGGATTATGAATAAAACATTCTGAGTCACGGAGTTCCCATAACTGCAGGTGAGCTATGTACAAACGGTACAGCAACRCTGCAAACTCCTCCTCTCTGTGGAGCGGGAATGGAGGGGAATGGCAGAGACACAGTCATCTCAGTTCTGCAACAGAGTCATCTCAGGAGTCTGCCTGCCTTCAACGGGGACATGTGTTCACCTGGACAGCACAATTTCAAAAATGCACAGCCAGCTGCCAGGACAGGGCCATAAGGACGCTGTTTGGGGCATTTAGGTGTATTCTAATGTTTGAATGCCTCCCAGGTACCATCCTTATCCTAACCATGGTGAAAATGGTTCTGCCTTTCTGCAACCCAGCAGACACTATGGTGTAACCTACAGTCTCTAAAGCCTTTCCATAAGAGCAAAAACATTAATTTCAGAAGATGGAGATGATGTTTAGTCATTCAGGGGAAGGAGAATGAAGTACTATTTCTATACTCACCTTTCTTCTGGGAATGCTTTCTATAGGGCTCCCATGGTGATAAAGGACCTACTACCTGTCCCACTACTTCAACTGTGTGTGACTTGTAGAACAAGGACAAACATTTTTTTACACCTCTGTCATTCCACCTGTGGCTGTAATTATAAAGATCTAACCATATACTTGCTACTTTCTAAATCTGTCTTGATTGCTGATGTGTCGTGTTTCTTGGAAGCAGCCTGTTTCAGGTCACAGCTTGTAATTAAAGGGAATTAATGCAATTACTCACATCTATGCTACTTGTAATGCTCCAGAGCTATTATGGCACTGTGCTTCTTGCCACTGCACCTTACAGGCTAGCTCCTTTATGTTTTCTTCCTAATGCTGTCATTGTGCATAAGCCAGGTGGCTGGAAGTGGGAGGAAATGCATTTATTGTTCTTAGCTCCTCTTATCCTCAGAAAATTTCAAGTGTCCTAGACAGACTCTGAACTCATTTTTATCTTCCTTTTTTTTGGTTAAAAATTGATGAAGAATGGGAAAGGGACAAGGTGGACTGTTGGTAAAGACTGCCATGGAAAATATTCATAGCTAAAATCTTCTAAAGCACTCCTAATATTTCACTATGCACACTGCTACAATTAAACATTTAGTAAACATGTTTACTTCCACTAATGAGTTTTATAATTATAAGGACTAACTATTCAAAGAACTATGGCTTTAGGTTGTGGATTCTGAAAGACATGAGTTGGCTAGGAAGTTCAGACTTTTCTTTTGGCATTCAGACTTGCTTTTCCCTATTTTTCTTAGCAGCTGCCAAGTAATTTTCAGTTCAAGAAAGGCTAATGGAGCTATAAACAAAGCACAGATGCCTCTTGCATTTCCTTTAAAGGGCTGCGGTATGAAAATAGCCACTGCTTCCAAAGAAGGGAACGTTAGTAATTATAGAAGCACCTCAAGTCTCCTATTTATCTGTAAACAGGTACAGAATAAATCATCTTTTGTCTAAAGTGGGAGCAGCTTAAGGGGCAGAAGCCTACCTTAATTGACTGACTGTCCTCTGRGTTTATATTTGTAAAATGGGCATTGGCCTACTGAGATGATCACTGAACTCATTAAACCTCTGAACAAGAGCTGACTTCTGCAAACTGGTTATTAACAGGTGTCTGAGGTAGATAGTAGGATATATTAAGATAACTCCATGAGCGTGTCAATCTCTGCAAACACATTTAAGTTAAAGATTTCCCACTCATACCAGCATGAATCAGAAAATGTCAACTATGTTGAATGGTGTTAAAACCATTTTACCGTGATACAGTCGTGACCAAATTCATTAGCACCAAGTTAAGGCTGCCTGATGTTCTCTCACATCTTTCCTGAACTGCAGGTTCAGCAGTGCTGGGACTTCTGCAGGGTAAGAGGTGAAGGGCACTCATGCAAATGTCACTCTGTCTTGCTGGTTCCCTCCCACCAAGAATGTCCCTGAGTGCTACCTCCATCCAGAATAGCTCCTACTGCTGGGACCAAGGYGGAGGGTGCCCTGAAGAAGGGAGAACGCTGAGCCTGAAAAGTGGAAGGGCAGGGAAGGGGAGTCCATGCTCCCAGAAAGATCCAGGAAAATTAATTCAAGCCTTTCTTTAGAGCAGGCCTACTGTTTTTGGATGCTGGTAGCTGATGCTTGTCTTCACTGCCAACTGGTGGCAGTGGAAGGTTAACACCTACGTGGTTATTTCAGGATGAGAGTTCATGAGCTTGCCTGTGCACGCACCTTGCTTTTCACTGTCCTCTCTTGAAGTGGTTTCTATATTCAGTGAGTATTATTTATGTGCTACAGTTTTGAGCACATATACAATGGTCAGCAACCCTCAAGATCTTAGCTGCCTGCGTCCTCCTATCTAGCTTTGCAGAGGTACAAACCTACTTCACTAGACTCCTGCCTGGTCTCATCTTCTCAGGTCTCAATTTCTCGGCTGTTTCACTTCTTGCTCCCTTTCCCATTTTCCTCCAAAACACAATGGCASAGTGAGCTGAGCAGTTCCCAGCAAGGGGACTGGAGTGTCTGCACAGCCTTACAATACTGCAATGCACAAACAACCCCTCTGCAAGGATCTCCTTAATATTCATTGCAATCCACAAGTGAGCAGGACCTTTCTTCCYGAGTTCCTTTATCCTTTTTCTTGATATGAAGAGCACATTTATCACAGTCTTGGAACTACAGGGAAGAACAAGATGTGAAATAGTCTGCCACTGTGGGGGAATCTTAATCCAGCTTGAACCGGGCTACCATGCTGAGCTAGATGAATGCTATTTAGTTTCCATATAATAACCAAAATGGTTTTCATAAATTGACAAGCATGAATTCTGCTCGTCATTTAAAAAGAAGGCCAGGTTGACCTTCACTGTTATTCTCTTCGGGTCTGTACACCTTAAGGCAAACTCCACATCCAGCAGTGTTTACCTGCCATTCCCACTGCGAGATCACCAGTGTTTTTTCCCCAACTTGCACACAGTGCTGTACACTGAGGATGCTCATGCAGATGCTCTGCCAAGAGCATCATTGCAGYAGCCTGTTGCCCTGGTGCCCGTTAGAATTGCAAGAGAGCAAGTGCTAATCTTCATGTCAGCATGCTGCTCAATATACCATCATCCACTTAATCAGTTCTGTAGATGTTTTACAACTTGTGTCTTTTGACAGCTACTGCATRTTTATGTTAGCCTGGAGAATTTGCTTGCAATCAGGGATTCAGCTGCAGAAGAAAAGCCCAGTAAAGCCCCTGTAGCAGTAAACTGCTCTGCAATCAGCCTTCTCTATCCTGTGGGAACCAGAATGGGTCATGCAAGAGGCTCCTTCCCAAAGGATGACATTACAGCTGTCATATGGTGGAGAAAATAAAGAATGGGAAGAACTGTAACCTGAGTGGGTTCTGAGCCACTGAATTATCAAGACTAATAATATTTTCTAGGATTAAAAGCTGAACACAAGATATTAAATCTTGCATTAAGGATCAGTTTTCTGTATACTTTGGTGTGTATGCACAAAGCCATTTAGGAGTTGAGATTGTATCAACTTGAGCCTGATATTCCTGGTATTCGTGCCTTAAGGATCCTGAATGCCCTTGTGAGACCAGACCRATGGGGGCATGTGTGACTACAACTGAACTGTCACAAAAGTTTCACAGCTGAGTCTGACATTGTCCTTAATGGCACCTTATTGTGCATAGATATGATAGAAATGTTCATGCTTCATGTCCAGTTCAGGTGGAAAGAGGGAGTAAGAGAATCTGTAGCTGTGCTGCTGATAAAAGAAGGATGAATGAAGGTGTGAAGGTGAACTGTTAGCTACTAGCCCTGGCCAGTCAGCTTGGCATTGTAGCCTGGGATTTGACCTATAGCTCTGATTTTTTTTTCCATTTCACTCCGAGGCAATTTTAAACACTGTCAGGAACTTCTAATCCTGATCTGTCACTGAAAAAGAAAAACAAATAAAAAAAAGGTGTTTGTTCTCTCAGCTTTGTAATGTACTTCAGATTTGATCTGTATAGTTCATATACAGTGGAAAAAGACTCCCTCASTGCCTGGTAATTGTCTTTTTGGATTGTGATAAACATAGAAATCCTATGGAAACTGGAAAAGGAATAGCCACTAGCTGCAGAGGTAATTCAGCCCAGCTCTTTATTGGTATCAATTTACAGATCTTGATTATTGATCAAGTAAATTAAAACCCCTTGYCCTATTACTCCTGACTCATCTACTTTCTAAGCAGCAGTTTAAAAAAAAATACAGCTCTAAGTATTTATTATGTCAGTATTAAATGGCTTCTATACTATTCTTTCATATTTGTATCTTGATTTCAACACAGGAAATCTCTAATATACTTTGTCTGCTGGTGCTCCCTAGTGGTGAAGCTTTCCTGTAGTGGTACTACAAAAGTTTTGCTAATGGTTGTACAATTTCAAATGAAATAATTTCTAGACCCTCAAAGGACCTGTTTTGGGACATAGAGCCATTCYTTCACATCAGTGATTGGAGGACTGAGAATATAGGTAGTACCTAAATTCCTTACCTTTATGATGTGGAAAAGGTACATGCCAACAAAGAGAATCCTTTTCCTTTCCAAGGTTTTGTTCATTTTTCTCTTTAGTACTAACCTGATACTTAAACCTTTCTAAAGAAGATGAAATTTGAGGTGCTCATTTCTTTTCTCACCCTGTATTGGTCAGCAAGACAGGCACTGACACGGGGAATATTTCTGTTCTTAACGCTCTCTCCTCCGATCTGCTTTCTGCACAGAGCTATGAGGCTGCCAGCAGGGCACTGCAAACATGCTGCGGCCAGTGACTCCCTTCCCATAAATGCTCTCAGTTCAAGGAAAAAGGATAAACCAAAAAGGACTTTAGATTGAATCCAATCTCTCCCTCGGGCTGAGCTTTACCGAACTGAGGAATTTTTGAGAGCAGAAGAAATCCTACAGCCATAAGAGTTCTGTATAAAATCACTGCACGCCAGCCAAGCAGCACCTCTCCCTAGTGCAGAGAGAGCACATGCAACAGGAGCACAACCTCACTGCGGGTGAACAAGTTGAACCAAAAAAAGAAGTCCATTCTCTCCTCATCCAATGCTTTGGTGTTGTTGCACTGATAGCTGTGGTGCAGGAATTGCTCCCACAAATGTGCAAATCCCTACTGACACTGACTGCCTTTGCACTGGTAAAGCTACATCACRTGCATCTTCTCCAGCCTAAAGTCCATAAAGCCAATAGGTTTCCATAGCACACAGTGTGGTTTTATAGCTATTCAGCCAAATAAAAGGAAAAAAGGAGAAGTTGGTAGAAACTGTAAATCAAGATTTGGCATCTTATAAATATGTGTAGGTATTTATATAAACAAATAAAACGTGTCCCAAGAAGGGCAATGAAGCTAGTGAAGAGACTGGAGCATAGACCTTATGAGGAATGGCTGAGGGAGGTGGGATTATTTCGTCTGGAGACAAGGAGGCTCAGGGGAGACCTTATTGCTCTCTACAGCTACCTGAAAGGAGATTGTAATGATGCAGGGCTTGCTCTCTTCTCCAGAATAACTACTGATAGGACAAGTGGAAATGGCCTGTAGCTGTGCCAGGGGAGCTTCAGGTTAGATATTAGGAGAAATTTCTACATGGGAGAAGTGGTTAAACATTGGAACAGGCTGCCCAGGGTAGTTGAAGGGTTTATGACCGGACTCTGATCTTGAAGGTCTTTGCCAACCATAGCAGTTCTATGATTCTATAAAACCTATATATACCTTTTACAGATACTCAAACCCAGTRCAATAGTATGGGCTGGGGTTTGTTAGATTCTGTTATGGAAAGGTTAATAACACCCCTCTGTCTTAAAAAACTGATCCATTAGAACAAAGCCCTCTCTCCCAGAGTGGCTTAGAAGTTTGAGTTCTACTGGCCTGGTCAGGAGCTGCCTTGTGTCTGAGCAAAGTACATCAGCAAAGCTTCATTTAAGCTGGTTTGCATAGTATTTCTCAACCTCTTAGGACAAATATTGTTTTTTGCTGCAATTACTTCATTTATCTAAAAATGAACATTAGACTTTCCAGTAACATCACTGCGCTATTGTGGAGCATACACTGATTTAGCAAATTATCTATCTCACTCTGAGACAGAYATTAGGCAGACATACTTGCCTTACAAAGATAATGTGGCTGTTCAGAGTACAATTTTCTTGTTGTTCAGACAGGACCAGAATAAAAAGCTACCTCTTAGCATGACAGTGTTTCTGCTGCTCTGGTGTGGGCAATACAAGAGCAAATTTCTGTGCTGTACAGACCCTCTTTAGACATTGCCTGTCTTAAGGCAAATAAAGCCTCTAATAATTCCAGAACTTATGCTCTGATCTGATATGGATGCATCAGCTCCGAGTCTGTCCCAGAAAAGGCAGATTACCTCAAAAAGATTATATGAAATGTGATATCAGATAACAGTCCCACTCAGGAACGCTTGGCAGAATTAGAGATTTATCAGAGGAAGATTCATAAGAAGCACTTTCAATTATCCATATGATGACCGAGTAATATATAATACAGTTTAATATAATTTCACCAGTATGGTCTCTCCACTATTGTGCCTTTTGCAGCTTTTCAGAGCAAATTGTTTTTTTCTCATAAGGACTTCACGTTTCCTGTTCAGGCTGATGTTACTGGGAATTGGAGGGGCAGCACTTGATTTTCCTCCATTTGTCTCATTAAAAGTAAAGCCCAAGTTATGAATAAGCATGGAAACATATTTCTACTCTATTAATTTTTGAAAGAAGCACACAAATATCTCTGCCAGTGTAATGACATTACATTTAGACTTTTTGATACTGCTGCCCTGTACTGGATGGAGATGCTACCTTTCTCGTAAGTCTCCACCTAAAAACATTTATTATTGAATCTTCATTATACAGGACGTCAACTAAAATTAAATCAAAACTTGACTTGTGAATGGTCTGGATTTCAAATGCATTCTGCAATTTTAGAGTATTTACAAGGAAAGCATATATCAACCTCTCGTCAACATCATTAATTGTGAGATGCCTGTCAGTCTCTGAAGACCCTCTTTTGGACTGGCATTCTCATTGAGGGCACCACATCTGAAGGAAAGCGTCTCCATATTTCACATATTCTGCAAAGTATTTTTCTAACCAATTGAGTCAGAGAGCAGCAGAGAAGAAAGAAAAGCTGGTGCCTGAGGGAGGAAAGCCTCACACCAAGTGTCCTCCTGGTCTGTCACAGTAGCAGCTCTCTTGTTCCAGAGCCCTTCTGCTCTGGAAGGAAGTCTAGTGATGGAAGATGCTCCCTGGCAGCTTCTGTGAAAACACTGCTGGAGGAAGGAAGCTAAAGGGATGGTCACACAAGAGAAGGTCTATTGAATTTCTGAAGACAAGTGGAAGCTTTGTCTGTGCTTTGCATTTGCTCGTCTTTAATTACAGATGAGGATGAAGAAATACTTGAAGAAGACTTAGCTGCTTTTGTTAAACAGGACAGTTCTCACGGAGCTTTTAAGTCACTTCYGAAAGCTTTTAATCAGAATTCTCTCTGTACCAATTCTCTCAGAATTCCATATTTTGGATCAAGGAAGGGGACACTATATCTAGAAATATTTTGCAGATGTTGATATAGTATTTACAAGCATATTTATTTTAAGGGAGTTTGTGCCATATGAACACAGCACTTAAAGTTTAGAGGAGAGCTAGTGGTAGTAAAATAACATGAGTAGTAAAGGTAGTAAAGGAAAGGTAGAGGAACAGCATTGTGAATCAGACTGTAAACAGTCTGATTGGCTTCACTGGGGAAGAGACTTCTGGAACATAAGTTTATTCACAGATKCTGTACTGTGATGCCACAAAGAATAACACATTTTATTGATTTTAATTAGACTCAAGCATACTGATGATATGTTTAATTATACTTAAGCACACAAAGTTACTTCCAGTTTGTCTATTTTTCTGCTGTTGACAGATTAGTCATTAAAAAAAAAAGGCTTTTCTCCATCTTCTTTCATCTGAAATACTTTATATAAGTTAATTAAATCACGCATTTCCAGCTGCTTCCTTTCCTCCTGCTATTGCCAGTACCAGCTATGGGCACGGTTGGTCCTACAGCCATGGTGGGAGAGCAGCCTGTGACTCCAATATGAAAACATGTTAGTCTAGAGAACCCCAATCCTATATGAAAGGATTTTTCACATTGCTTAAACAGGATTTTATCTGGTCAAAAGAGGCCTACACCATGAAGTTGCAGCAGGAATACTGTCAGGCTTTGCTAATACAGTAGGGCTCCACTGCAGTTCAAGACTCCTCACCAAGGAGGAGGTGAAAGGACAGATTTCTGCAGATTTTCTGCAGTCAGAAATGTTTCTGCAGTTGGAAAAGCAGTTGGAAAAGCAGCATCCCCTGCAGCCAGCCACTTTGATCAGTACAGACAATGAGCACATGCATATGGTCCAAAGGCTCTGATGAGTTTCAGCTTTCCCAGTTYGGTTGGATTTCCAGTCCCATTCAGGCAAGAATAGACAGGGCTGGATATCTGTTCTGGTGCATCTTTTAGGATGTAATTCTTTCTCAAATTCTTGCACCTTTGATTTAATGAGTCTGATTTGATTTGGATGCATGAAAAACTGAGCAATATCTGTAGCAAATGAAGGAAATCCTGTCCCTTGATCTGTTCTTGTCAAGCTTAATCCTCTTGATTAAAGCACTTGAAGAATTTTAGAGATGGATGTGTATGATTTGGATATTTCTGGATACATTACAGATCAGTTCTATTTAGCAGAAAGGTTGCTTTTTTTCTATTAAAAAATGTACTTGTTAAAAAAGCAATTTCCATTAAAATTTTGACAAATATTTCAATTGCTCTTTTATGAAAGTAATGACTGCAGCATGTTTTGCTGGCTACTGATAATTCTGTTTTCTTGTTACTTATCATTATATTGAAATGTTAACCAGGAAAATATGTAATTAAATAAATCACTTGCTTCACCTATCACTGCTTAGTGGTCAGTTTTGTTTATCCTGGGAACCATTACAAGGTAAAATCCTGTTCATCTAAGAATTTTGGGAGAAATCCACTSCTGATCTAATACAGGTAGTGGGTCTTGAGCCTCAGCTCATACATAGTGCTCCCAGCTGTGTACCCTTATCACTAACCAGCTTTAGGTGCTTTCTCACCTCCTTCCTCTCCCATAAGTCTCACAGTCCTTTCTAGAGCATTTTTTTTGCTACTGTGCCAGGGGGTTCCTGAGTGCTTTCATCTCCTGCAGTGTAGGATGTGCAAAGCTCTCCAGCGGTGGGCTCAGATCCTCTTCATCCACATGGCAGATCTGTCTTCCKTGGTGAAAGGTTTGGAGTTATGCAAACAGTGGAGGGCTTTTTATCCATCCACAGATAGCGGGTGAGGAAACTGTGTACTGACTGACTGTAAGTGTACAATATTTCTGATTGGTTCCCTGTTCACTTCTCTGTTGGTAGAATGTCCTACAAATTCAGAAAAMCTGGGATTTTAATTTCTCTGAACTGCATAGAATGTAATATCCATTTCTAAGCACTCCAGCCTCTGATAGAGGCGGTGAGGTTTTTGCTGCTCCCGGGGACCCTTGCTGGGCTGGAGTTGTACCTAAGTGATCCTGTGTCCACTCTGCAGTTTGTAAAGCAGTCCCTCAGCATTACTGCAATTAAAATCAAGCTATGGTTCTAAAGATGAAAGGCTGTGATATAAACTCTAGTTCATTTGTGGAATGAGGAAATGATAAAATAGGGGTCTGAAAGTGTAAAAATAAAGGAAGACTCTAAGCTGGAAAATCTTCCTTTTCTCTTCTCCCTGGCTGCCTGTGAAACCAGTGAATCTTCCTGAAGGTAGGCACTTCAAAGCTGTCTGAAAGCACATCATCTTCCCAGGAGGAGATCAGTTTTGCAACCTCTGGGCATCTGCTTCACTGTCAGTTCACCCAGCTTCTCTGCTGGGGAAATTCCAAGGTCAGGGCACTTCTCTCATCTTGCTCACACCAGTTAACCACCAAGAGTCTTCATTTCTCTGTAGAAGTTAAAATTGTTTCATAGGTCAGGAACTGTAGCTTCTTTTCAGCTCCTTTTTAAGAGGTTATTTAAATAGCTGTGCTACTCTAAAGGCCCAGCAACCCTCTCCTACCTGTAGGGAAGTGGAAAAACAAGTCTCTAACTCATAGCATGTACCACTTGTAACACCTTTCTGTGTCAGAGGCAGTAGGTACCAATAAAAAGCGCTTCTGCTCTTAGTGAGGATCATTTTGGCCCCCAGAAACRGCTTCAAACAACATGTTGAACAACATGGAGAGTCTGAAGGCCAGTTATATGAGCACCTATTCAATGCCATTTGCTTCGGCAGTGCTGCCCATTTTTTGATCCCATCAGAGACCAAGGAGCTCTACAGTACTCCAGCCCCAAGCACTAGGAGATTTTTTTATTGGAACACTTCTTCCAGCTGGTGTGGGCAGAAAGGATAGTGGGTTTTTGKTTTTTTTCCCTCGAGATCAAAACTCAGAGACACAGAAAGATTTGGTGCAAAACTGTTCTATTTGTGGACACATGGGGATTTATCTTTGGAATAGAGAATTTACTGGCTTGCAGGTGAATTTCACAGGTTAAACAAAGTTGTGTAATGGCAAATCTGCGGGAATGTTATTCCAGTGACTACTAACAGATGTGTCAAATACTTAGGGCTTCTTAATTAAGAAGAAGAAGAAGCCCCAGGCCCTCCTAGGAGAGAGACGGCCTGACTATTCAACCCAACAAAGTTGCTCAAGATGGTAATTAAAATTTAGTGCTTTTGATCCTTGAAGAAAAACTGTCTCTCTCTTCAAAGGTTGTGCCTTGCAGTGTGCTGCACTGGGATGGAGCTTCCTCCACCCCTCTCTGCATCTGCTCTTAGACCTGAGACCTCTTTGAGAGTTGCAGCAGGACTAGGGACTCGAGGGAGGAAAGAGTGGGGCAGGTTTTCAAGTGAGGGAAACCATAAGTGACTGGTCCCACTGCAGGCAACACAGACTGTCACAGCGCCAGGGGATAATGTCACCCTTGTTGTGGGGGCACCTTGTGATGGATAAGGGAAATAACATATTTTATGGTTCACTTTTTTTGTTGCCAGAGGATATGTCAAAACAGTTCAATACTGAAGATGCTGTGCTGGCCCTTCATGCTTGTAGGTGTCTTCATTTTTGTGTTTATTTGTTTCGATATCTGTCCTCATGGGGTGCACGTGGGGTAATAAAAATTTAAAGAGGAAAAAAAGCTCATTGAATTATTGAATGAAGTGTGCAGTCTATTTCCCTCCAGTCCAGACTGATATTAAATTTTAAGCTGCTATGTAGGGATGATAGATGTCTTTTGTTTATTTTCAGGAAGATTTTGAGGGGATAAATGTCTAGTGAATAGTGTCAGTTTATGCTCTTAAAACTCTGAACTTTCTCTACAATGAATGAGAAAGCAGAGAGTTCAAGATAGGTGCGTACAATCTATGTGAAATGACTGGGCAGTTGTTCAATAAACTGTTGCTATTCATCATGCAAAGAATTGGATGTATGTAGTAGCTATTAGCTAAATTAGAAAAGACTGTGAGAATTATAAGACAGATGAAGCTTTCTATCAGGTCTTCCTGTCTTAGAGGCTAGAGAATTTGGAGGGCATTAGTGGGTGTAATTAAGTTAAAGCTGAATTTGACTTTTCTCTTGCTACCTCCCCAAAGATGCTTTGGAATTTGTTCCTTTCCTTCCACTCTTTTGACCTTACAGTATAAAGATTTTTCCCCACGTATAGGCATGAGGTAGGAACTGCTCTCTGTGAGGATGAGAAATTGTCATGGGAGGATAATATGTCTTTTCACATTGGGCCGATTAGATATCTGAAACAGATGAGGTGAGATTCAGGCATGATCTTGTGAAACCCACTCAGAAATACCATGAGCTCAGGCAAAATACTCCCTGGACTTGTTGGCATCCTATGAGATAATATTTCCCCTTTCTGTCACAAGGGGTCTTTTATTAAGACACTGCAGCAGAGATGGAGGAAAGTTACATTTGTTCTGAGGTGATTCWTATAGAGGTGATTCTTATAGAAGTAATTAAGCCAAGATGATGGATATGTGCATAGACTGTTACACCTGCTCCTGAATTTTAAAAACTGCTGTAAAATGATGTGTTTTAAAATGATACACACAGGCTTTKCAGGGTTGCCCATGATTAGAATCCAATGAAAGTGCTACACCCTCTTGGGAATGSTGGACCAATGCTGCAGACCAGAGGCTTTGTAAGGCAGAGTCACGTGTGGGTGAAAACAGGCAGGACTGCAGTGCAACAGTGAAATATCTTTTAATGTTAATGCTTTTCCATGTGAAATTTGGTCCCAGAAGGTTGCTTTGTTCATGCGAACCACCACCTATTTTATACTTTTAAGTGTATGTTTCTCCAAACAGATCTTACATGTATTTAATTTCTCATACTTTGAAGAAGCCACRAAGACGCCTTGTGAGTGCCTTGCTGTAAGGCCAGAAAGTGAGCGGGAAGTGAATTGTTAACATCAGGGTATCGATCACCGTTTGGATGCCTTAACACATCTTACCTTAAGGAATGTACTTGGATTTGCAGGCACAGATCTTTAGCCGGGGCAGAAGAGGCTGGAACAGGCTGCCCAGAGAGGTTGTGGAGTCTCCTTCTTTGGAGATCTTTAAAACCCGCTTGGATGCAGCCCTGTGCCACRTGCTCTAGGTGACCCTGCGTGAGCAGGGGGGTTGGACTAGATGACCTCTGAGGTCCCTTCCAACCTTAACCATTCTATGATTCTATGAGAAGAGGGTGAGATTGCTTTAAGCACATCCTTTAGACAGAGCTTACAAGCAATTGAAAAAGACATTGYTGAGAACAGTCCTGCAGCAGCATGAGGTGAGTGTGATGCTTGAGAGAATCTCTTCTTCACTAATATTTTCTGCTACAAGCTACAACAGTGGGTTGTGATCCAGACCCTTCATTACCCTGCTGAGCCTGTCTAATGAACTGGCCACTTCCTTAGTGCATRTTGGCATTGTGCTAAAGCTTTGCTTAAAAGTTAGCCCAAGCTGTGCTATTTGCTGCTGTGACCCATCAGCTTCAGACAAATGAGTGAACTGAAGTTCGTATAAACCTGCATTTAAGGCTGCAACGTGCAACCCATGCTCTCTTAAAGCCCTAACTTTGGTTTGAAATCTGCTAGTATCAGTCRCCATCTAATGCTTTTATTAGTGCTCACCATGGCAGTTGTCTAACAGCTTGTTCTGCACTGAAGAATCATGTAGGCTACTTTTAGACTATGAAATCGCATTTTCTGGTAATTATTCTAAAACTTATGAGCTTTTTGAGTGGCACTTTGTTTTCCTGTTAAGAAAGAGTGTAAAAAAGGTTTCTCAATGGGCAGAGTTTARCTATCAGCAATTGACTGCAGCAACCACTGACCTGCAATTCATGGCTTGGGTTTATTTCAACAAGATTGGGAGAAGCTGGACTGGGAAGGGGGTGACCATTGTGCTATAGGAGATGTCAGTAATAAACAGGAAGCACTGAGAGCTAGGAGATGCTCTTTGAGAGGTAGGAGATAATTTTCATGCAACTTCACAAATCCCATCCAGCAGTAACAATAGAGCCAGAGTGACAATTATTTTGATGTCTTATGACAAATGTACACGGTGTAATAAGGAGCTGGCAGAGCATCAGTTTGCTAATTGTGGCCTCAAGTTGTGCAACAACACTTTCACCGAGAATAAAAGAGGCTGCAAAGACAATCGAAAAATAAAACTGAGCTTTGGGAAGCTCCGAGTTGTTTTTCTCCTTAAGGAGGGAGGTACATGACCTTCGGTCCCCACAAATTGGAAAGTATGTTTCAAGGACTTGATGTGTTCCTGTCAGTTTGCTGGAGTGAAGCAGAGGGGGATTGATGCACTGTTGCCCTCTGGATGGGACACACTGGACAGGAGAACGGTATTTGGGGTGTTCGAGTTCTGCTCRATATTGTGATTATTTCTAAGGGAATTTTCTGCTTTTCATTTCTGTGTCTGCTCTGCATGGGTGTATTCTCACACCTTCCATTTAACTTTTGTCTCTGCCCCTCTGCTGTCGGGTGATGTCCTTATTGCAAGGCACAGGCTTGCTGCAGTTCTCATTGCAGGCCTAATGCCACTGCAGGCTGAGCTTCCCTGGGAACCAGAGCTGATGCTAATGAGATGAAAAGCAAAGCTTTAAATAACATCAAATGTATTTGGGTTTCTCAATTTCTCTCCTAAAAGAGGATACAACATGGACAGATATTTTACCCAGGCTTTAACACTGTCTCCTGTGCTATTTCCTAGGAATCTTTACAAAGCTTTTGAAAATGCTCCATCTCAATGCAGCTTCACCCTTCTGCCTTCACGCTAAGAACAGAGTGAATCTGCAGCTCCATTGGGTAGTGCAAGGTCACCTACAGCAGTGCAGATATATATGTATTTTTTCTGCCTCCTCATGTTGGAGGAATGGCGTATTTCCATGTCTGCATTTTTTTGGAGAGACATTCTAGCACGATTAGCTAGAAAAGGTCTGTGCCTGAAGATCTCTCTGGTTGTATTCCTGAACATTTCTTTTATCAGACCAGGTCTGCCTTTCATTAATGGATAACCAAATCGAATAAAACCTGCCAGACTTTTAAGAGGCTGCTACAAACTGCACCGAGATCACACCAGTCTACCAACTTGACTTTGTAATCAACTGTTTTACAGTAAGCTGCTAAGGCACTTTTTTATTCTTGTCTTCAAGTCGTACAGATATCAAGTGTGTGATATACTTTTTTCTTTGAAAGGTCCAATTCATATCTATTATGAGTTGAATTTTTTTGAGAAGCATTTTTAGTGCAATGTACTTCAGGTACTCATTGGTTGAAGATATGCCAACAAATGAATTTTTTTKTTTATGTTCAATGAAGGAATTAAACTAAGAGGAAGAATTCTKTAAGGTTTATTTTCTCAGTGGGCATTGTTGCAACCAGGAACTTGAGGTAAGAAAGAAGATATAATATGTCTTCTCTTCTTGATTCATTGGTAAGGTAGTTCATTTATCTGCATTGTTTACCAGTCTTTTGGTGCTGATTATACCATTGGTGTTGATTATATATTGATTGATTAGTGAATCTCCTATTGATTGACCTGGTGAATCAGATTTACACAGTTTCAAAATCAAAAAAGTTGTATTGCTTTAACATTGGCACAATTGTTAGTGCTCCAGTTCTGAGTGCTTTTGTATTACCTGTCCATTTGCTRTAGATGAAAATCTTCAGTATAGACAAGACTATTTTAATGCACTTCATCCTGCTGGGCATGGTGATTGAGAGCAGCCAGGGATGCTACTGTGAGCATTATCCATGGGGGCCATGGTCCAGCTGTTCACAAACCTGCAATTATGGTACACAGACAAGGCACAGGTAGGGCCAAATTAGCTCTCTATTTTTGTTTTGATATTTATAATTGTCTTCTGAGAAAATATCACTTTTGGGGAAGAGCAACTGTCTCTAAAGCAATTGTTTCCACAATATATTGAAAAAGAAAATTAGAAAATTGCCATATCCATATGTTTAACAGGTGAATAGATTTTTTTCTTTTTAATGGTAAGACTTAAAATTTCAAGGGTATGTGTGTAGTATATTGCTGTGTCTCCAGATGAATCTATTTCAGTGTACMTAGTGAGGGGAGAACAACCTCATCTCAATTTGGCCTTACCAGCAGTTAATCCACGTGAGCAAATGGTGGTGGGGTTGGGCTGGGTGTCAGAGTCGCTTTCTAGGAGGTCTGTCCAATGCAGAGCAATGTCATGGGAAGGGKAAGCCTTGGCACAGCAAGCTCACAGAAACCTCCTCCCTGTAGGATTAATTTTCAACAATTACAGAATGTTTAACTTCACCAAACTAAATGCAACTCACTGGTATATTCTAAGYGGCCAGAATTTCCCTCCTTCTGTCTTGGCTCTCCTTCTGTGGCCATCTTTGGGCTATTCAAAGTGAGATGGATCAAAAAGTTTCCTATCCATGGACTTTTTCTTTCAGTCAGCATTCCATAGCTGTCTATTATTACTGTAAGATTTTTTTGATTGGTTTCAAATCATTATCTTTAGCCTTTACTCATAGTTAGAGAACATCTATCTACAATCGGTCTATGCTCCTATTCTAGGATAACTTTTTCAATTATCATTTTAGGCAAATAAGAACGGATGAATATTACATGCAAAACTTCTGTGATCAGCTATGCACAAAGGAGGAATCTCGTGCATGTAATCAGCAAACATGTCCTATCAACTGTCGGCTTGGAGACTTTGGCCCTTGGTCAGAATGTGACCCATGTGTTAAAAAGCAAGTAGGTTGAAAATTTGTTATATGAGTGCAAGAAATGATGCTAAAGAGTTACCTCCATTACAGACATTCAGCTTTATGGAAATTGATCTGCAAAATGACAGTTTAAGTTAACAAGAGAAATTGGTTATAAATTATCATAACAGTAGGAGCTGGAGGGAACAAGTTAAAATAAGGAGATCAGAACAGAAAAGAGCAATTTAGCAACGTAAACCCATTTATGAGATCTTACTTCAAAAGAGACACTGTCATTATTATAAATGAGTTTTCCACATAGAGGATAAATTAAGCTATAGAGTTTGGATGTCTGTTTAAGTAGAAGAAAGTCACAGAACCTTTATGACTAATCAGTAGCATTTTTATATGTCCTGAAGACAGGAAAAGTAATAGGATCAAATCATCCATTGAAAAGAGTTAATGGCAAATCTTAATTGGCACTGGCTAGGAGTGTTCAGGCTACATTTTACCGTGATTTTCAGGATCAGTTTCAGACTGCTGTGAAGAAATCCAGGACACCATTTCCCTATCCTTTGTGTCCTACCCAAAAGCCAAGTGGACGTACTTAATATGTGTGGAATAAAATTCTTTTGAGATATAGTTTTTGGATGATGCTTTCTCCTTCTGGGCTTGTGTCTACTGCTTGACAGTAGAGTTATTGTGGGAATGGCTAGGGGGTCTGTTGATGGCACTTTTGGTGCATAATGCCTTTACCACCTGGATACTGTATCTGGCAGAGAGCTGAAAGAGCAGTTGCAAGTTGGTTCCACCTAATGAAATGAATAGCTGGCAGATAGGAGATTGCAGGCTACCGGAATGCAGGTTGTCTATAGTGGTTACATGCCTGTATGGTCTTAGTGTGAGCCTGATGAGATCATCTTCTGCTGTCTGTGAAGGCACAGCCTATGGCGCTCTTTGAATATCCATACAGCTTCATAAATCCATGCGTGATTACCTGTTAAGTATCATATCTTTAGACTTATGATAGACTTCTTTCTTTGTGATTCTGCCTATGCAGCACAGTGTAGAAGTCCATGAACAAGCAGTTAGTTCTAGATGTAAGATATGTTAACTGCTCTGTAGGCTCCTGTTCTACAAATGGGATGGAGAACACRATAAGAGCAGAGTGGAGAAAGACAGCAGAAGATTGTAAGTAAACTACAAGAGCTGAAAAGGGCTTATCTGAGCTGAATTCTTTGTACTTAATAGCTGCTCATTTGAGAGACCTTTTTTTATCTGGTCATTTGTATATAAGACATTTTTCCATTTTATTAGTTTTAAATATTGATGCAGTGTGTTTGTTTTTTCAAGCAAAGGAAGTGTTTGTGTATCTTGCAGTCCATTTTCCCTCCAAACTGTTGCTTGTGATCCTTGTAAATACTAACAGTCATGAGAACAGAGGACATCCAAGAAAAACTTGAAGATCACTGTAAGCGAGCTCCTCATGAATGGCAGGAGATGAAGCTCTGCGCAGATTATGTATTATATGTGACAAGGAGCTCAAATGGAGTACAAGGAGATGCAGTCTAGAGTCCAAGAGTTCACAGATGGTCTTGTGTTTCTCCTTGACCTACACTTAATTGCTACTCAGAGTCCACACTTTGATTTTTTTATTTAGGGTCCATCTGCAGGGAAACTGTTATGTGGAGAAAAAATTCTCCTTAGAGAAGGAGCAGTTCAGCTTCATGAAGACAGATTTCACTGGTAAGACCTTGAACTAGGGCGAAAATTCTGAGGTGTGTTGTGCAGCAGTCTTCAACTTCATTTTATTCTTTGAAGGGTCCTGAGACTGGGACAGAAGGAGGAGAGAGTTCCAGATTTTGCTCCCAGATTTTTAAAGACAAATTTTTTCAGATTTTTTTTTTTTTTTTTTGGCCTTGTCCCATCACCTAGTGCCCCTCAAATGAGGACTCCACATGGATGGGGAGCCAGTGAAGCAGTGGGAGCCAGGCCAGCTGAATTAGATATGGAAATACATGTTACTTGTCATAATATTTCTATTTTGCTAGTGGTGATTAAGAAAAATTTAACATAGTCTGTTCAAATATTTCCTACTCTGTGCTTTAAGAAGAAGATGTAGAGGTTATATTTTTSGTTCCCTGCCTTCCTCTACCTGGGATGGAGGCATGATAGGGCTTAAGGACACAAATAAGTGATGACTTMCATCAGGTCTATGGTTGCAACATCTCTTCAGCAGCACTGAAGCATTACGACTTTGCCTCAGGCACCACTAAGACTTCCTAGCTACAAAATACACACACGTAACCCTGTTTTCTCCTCCCGCTCAGTTTCGTGTCCGGTCACTCCTTCACCCATCACAGTTTGGGGGTCAGGCCTGCACAGAGCCACTGGTGGATTCCCGGCCGTGCTTCCCAACTAAACTCTGCAACATAGTGGAAGTCAATTGCAAGAATAAATTCCAGTGTGAAAGCGGTAATGCGAATCTTTAATACATAATTTCTGCATTATTAGTTAATCAAAAGATTAAAGATAGTGTTTGTTCATTGAGGCTCAAGTTATCTGGATCTTGTATATCTCATGCCTAATCCTGAGAGAAAGGGGCAGAGAGAAAGTTTCTTGGGCTTGGATTTCAGTCTAAGTTTAAACTGGCACTGTTTCTGTTAAATTTGTAAGCCTTCTTAGGGGAAATCCTTCTTTGTCCTTAATTAAATACTCTTSATTAATTGAAAAATAGCCTTACCTGTTTGATAAAGTCTGAAGTCATTACAGCTTCAAGGCAGGGCAAATAAGTAGACATGACAAAACTCTTTCCTATTAGAACAGTCAAGGCAGGATTTTGCTTTCCTGTTTACTCAGACAAATTCACCTTTACTAGAAGAAGAGACTGACTTTTTTTTCCCCTTTATTCAGWCAGTGAGTTTTTCCATAAAGCTCCTTGCTGCTGTTTCTCTGCAGGTCGTTGCATTGCAAAAAAGCTGGTATGTAATGGAGAAAATGACTGTGGGGACAATTCAGATGAAAGAAATTGTGGGAAGAAAAAGACCGTTTGCAACAGAAATTATCAGAGCATTCCAAGCGTGCATTTAATAGGCAGTGGGTAAGTCAGCTCTGTTTGCATTTTTTCATAGATATCATGAAATTTTATCTTACTAACTTGCATAAATAACATACTTTCCCATACTTACATGRGGATTATCCCATTAAAATGGATAATCTCTCAAATTAGAATTAACAAGAGATTATAAGAACACAATCAGGCTAGAACTTGCCCACTCCACCTTCAGACTCGGCCTCCTTTCTATACTGCTTGCTGTACTAGATACAAAAACTAGAAATGTTGGAGAGCTGCTGCAGCTTGTGTGCAGAGCACCTTTACTGCCCTCACAGCACCCAGTACCTCACATATCAGCAACTGTTGGTTCAGTTAAGTCCAAGACCTTCAAAAATGTGGTTGATGCTCATCTAAAGATGCTAAACTGTGCATGATCTGTGATTTTTTTTTTAAACATCTTAATATCAACTACCATCTCTTCCAGAATGCTACTTTAAGCAGTTTAACATACGATGTCAGCTCTATGTGGTCTTGCATGTTTTTGAATGGCTTCATTGCACTCTGAACACATAATTCATGATCTGAAGAGCCACTCTTTCCCAAGCCACTTTTCACATGTCTCTGCTTAAATAAAATGAATAGAGAATCTTATGCTGTCTGAATGCTAGTGATGGWAGTAAACAGATTTTACTACTACAGCTGGGATATGTGGGGGTGTTTTTGGTGATTTTTTTTGTTTTGTTTTGTTTGTTTTTGGCAAATGGATTAGAGGATTTCATAGAGTAGATGTTTTCAAATGGAGAGCTTTGCCTTAATACTTGAATACTTCGTTGACTCAAACTTGCTGTATCTCTAATGCAGTAACACAGCACTTAAATAATCCAAGTCTGTATTTCTTTCTGGTATCTTTTGGTCTCTGAATGTTCCTTTTCTCTTAGATTTCACGTTCTGGCAGGAGAGAKTCGAGGGGAAGTTCTTGGCAACTCATTCAATGGAGGACAATGCACAACAGTGAAGCGCAATGACACAAGGATATTGTATCGTGTGCCTGCAAATTTGGAGGCTGTCAGCTTTCAGGTACTTTCAAGTGAGGACTTTTAGCTGGAAACCTCTTGTCATATTCAGTCCAAGTTATGTGCACAACTCTTAAGCAATGATAAGTGTTTTAGGACAAGACTTCTCAACCTTGTGAGACCTGAATATATTTCCAATAGTATCTAGAAATGGGGCAAATTGAACTGGACTTGGTGACTCTATTTATATCTTCCCCGTTCATATTTACTCACTGCAAATATACTGGAATCAAGGCAGYGGATGTGGGCATCTCTGCTGCTGCCCTGTGTCTCTGTGACCTATTTAGTATGAATTTAGAAAGAGCAACAGAAGGGCACATTGTAGTTCCCAGAGAACATATGAATTGATTTGTTTGTAACCTGTAGGTTTGGTATCTGAGATTCAAAAATTACCATCCTCAGAAATATTTAATGTCAGAAATACTTCAATTTGCCTTAGTCTCTCCAAAGCTGTATCTGAGATTCAAAAATTACCATCCTCAGAAATATTTAATGTCAGAAATACTTCAGTTTGCCTTAGTCTCTCCAAAGCTGTGATGTTTAGGTTCTTGATTTTAGTCTGCAGAAAAGTTTGTGTCTCAGATACTTTTAGGAACTTAACTCTATCATTTAAAATATAAAGTTGTCTTCTCTGGTATTTCTTTAGTGGGAATTTGCCCAAATTGAGTTAATTCTGAGTTGATGGTGGAGTTGTCCGGATGCTCATGAAGTGTGCAACCACTTTTGCACTGAGGCTTACCAAGGGTATCAGGCTGGCTTACTGACTCCCTCTTTTTCTCCACCTATCTCTAGTTCTTCATGCAGTATGTGTRCTCACAATGCAAGCATGGCTTAAGACTCCACTCTGGATAAAACCTTTTCATCCCTTTAACAGGGGAATTGGTAAGAAAGAAGAGAAAACTCCAAGCTTCATGCCACACAATATAGAAGCTGTGGGACTGGAACACTTTAGCGTGTCAAAAATTCATCTTTTGCATTAAGAATGACTTCTTAGCATATGTTCCAAACATGTCATGTCTCAACTTTTCAGGCAGGTGTCTCCTAGGAAAAAAAAAATCAAGACAGATGGGTGTGATTTGGATTATTTGGGCAAACACACTTTGTTTTCTCGAATCTGCAGGTAATAGATGAAGAGGATGATGTAGCATCAGAATTCTACAATGATTTAACTCCTCTGAGTGATAGTGATGCTAGAAGTTCTTCATCTACTTATCATGGCAAAATAACTTCTGGAATTCCGATTTTATACTCAAAAAAGAAACGTATTAAAGTCACATCAACTTCCTSCTTCAAGAAAGCCATTGAAGCCTCATATGAAAAGGTAATTAAATGTTACCTCCAATTTTTGCTTTTCAGTTTCCATCTGCTCATTTCAGAGAACGCTGCTCTTGATACTGATGATCACATCACAAGAAATATGTATGGATTTATGTGTGTTTTGAGCATTGTTCTCATGAAATCCCGGATGCGCTCTGTAAATAGCCAAAAACATAGCAGCCTGGTGACCCAATCTGAACCTTACTCCTAGACTTTTTCCATTTCCTCTCTCTCCTGAAATGTCCTGAAAAGGCCTGATATGTAAACTGAATAAAATCTTTCCTGCAGTTTTAATTTTAGCATATTGCTAAGTTGTGAGACTTGATGACAGTGAGCTAGCAGTCAAACTCCTGGCTCCTGGCRAACAGCCCACTGATGACTACACTTCTATGCTGAACCCCTTTCTCCTGGCTTTTTGTCTTATTGCTACTGCATTTCTTGCAGCAAGAATTTATTTTACTCTCTGTTCAGTGTTTATGAAGTCTTAATTTTTGTCTCAATCTTACATTCTCCTGCAAGGTAATGGAGCATTATCCTATAAAAACTAACAGGGCTCTTGTTCACTCAAGGCCTAGTTTGTGCTAGTTGACTCATGGCTAAAGCAGTGTACGAGGTTACTAGTTCTTACAGTTTGGCTCAGATCCTACTCTCAGACCCTCTTCTTTCTGCAGTTAACTACCTATGAAAATGCTCCCCCAATTGCTTTTTTTTTTTTTTAAATCTCCAGAATTCCAACTTTATTCGAGTCCATAAAGTTATTTCTGTTGCAAACTTCACAATGAAACAGTCAAACCTGCAACTTTCAGATGTCTTCCTAAAAGCACTTAATCACCTGCCCCTGGAGTACAACTATGCTTTATACAGCAGAATATTTGATGACTTTGGCACTCATTATTACACCTCGGGGAGAATAGGTGGTTCCTACGACATTCTTTACCAGTACAGCTCAGAGGAGCTCAAAAACTCAGGTATGTAACCTTCAGTAAGAGGTTCACTTAGTGCCTTTCCCTAGACTTTTATTAAGACAAAATCCATCTATTTCCAGGCCTCATAACATGCAGTAAGTTCTCCAAACTTTAAAAAAAAAAAAAAAAAAAAAATTACTCCACTTCCCAAAGCTACCAAGAATAAATTTTTGTACCAAGCTGTTTTATTTTCAAAAGTCCTGGAGTGTCCTTGGTGAATAGTGGCAAACTGGAGGATTATGGTGCTGGTGTGGAGTTCTTGTGAGATGTGTTACTGCCTTGGTGGAGAGGTGGGGAAAGTGGCACAGAAGAACAAGTATAACCAGACTAGAGGTCTGTGTCCTGCTGCCTAAGAAGGGTAGGATAGCACTGGAAATTCAGTGTRGATGCTGCTGGGGCTCAGGAGAGCCAGGCAGAGCTCCTGGTCAGTGGCTGGATGATGCTGGGAGATCAAGGGAAATGCCAAGGTTGGGAAGCAAATGTACTCTAGTGGAAAATATTTAGGGAGACTTCTTAATATCTTCAGACTAAGACTAAATGAAGATATTCCAGTCAAACAAATGCCACAGCAGGACTGAAGCCTGATAAGAGGTTTAAGTGGTGCCTTCTGGGCTACAGTCATTAAAGCTGTTGGCATGGTTAGAAATGACTCTGAGACGAAATCCATGACAGCCAGACTGTCAAAAATGAAGGGCAAATACTGCAAAAGTGGAAATCTGAGGTTAAATGCAGTGGTTCTTAATGCTGTCACTGTCAGTTGTTTGGGTCTGAGAGGGTGCATGAAGGGGTTGGTGATCAGGGCTGTCTAATGCTGTTTACACCTAAGAAAGTGGAAGCCTGCAGCAGTGAAGTCTTTTCTTAGACCAGTTGGTGTCGATGCTGCAGGAATGATTCTGACATTAAAAGTGTGTATGTTTATATCAGGTCTTTTTTATATGCATATATCTGTATATATATGCATATAGAGAGAGCATTTAGTATATAAATATATCAATATTTCTGGAATTTTTATGTATCTTTATATACACAACATATCTACTATACATATTACTTTATATTGCTTCTTTTTTCTTTTTTGAAAGTTGATATGCTAAGATCCATCTTTACCATCTGGGAGGGTGGAGCAGCCTTTTCCCAAGTCCCTTGCTGCAAGGCAAGGCACAGTTTGGTATTAACTCGTTGCAGAGGTCAGAAAGAAAATAAAGGTGCAGTGAGATTTGCAATGGCTTGTGTTGCTGCGGGGAGCCTGAGGGCTTGGTGCCATCTCATAACAAGTTTATAGTGATTCAGCTGTTGCTTTGTGGTATTTCTAGGTTTGACAGTGGATGAATCAACAGAGTGTGTCCGAACAGAAACCACAAAGCGTATCCTGTTCGTAAAGAGAAAGAAAGTCAGTACGAGATGCACTACAAACAGGATGACTGTGAAACACGAAGGTGACCGTGGCAAGAATGAGACCCACTCTCGGTTGTGGGTCTCTGAGAGATACCTTTCCCTCAGCTAGGTGCCTGGGGTAAAATTCTCCTTTTGATAAAGTAAAGGTGCATCTTCCATCGATTTTGGGGCAGAGAGGCACTATTTTAGTATTTCTCTCCATATAAGCATCAGAAACATCTTCCCCCTTGCAAAAGAAATTACACTCTGGGAGTACTTTTCCTCTGCTCTGGAGATCCCCCCTCTGCTTGTGGATGGAAAGCCTCAGGTCTGAGGGGATCCACAGTGTTGCTGTGTCCAACGGCACCTCGAACTGTCCATTGCCTCCCCGGGCCTCTGCTCCGGGGCAGCCCACGCTGGAGGAGGGAGATGGGCACAGCCTGCAGCAAGCGACGCAACCGAGCCCCGCTGCTCGCCAAGGATGGTGCAGGGATGGACAGGGTCTGGCATTGGTAAGCCAGCCCTGCTTGTCCCCTGCCTCCTTCCCTGAGCCAAGCAGGAGCCCGGGTGCAACAGACTCCGTGGCAATGACTAAAAATGGGTCTCATGAGCTGCAGGAGGCTATTTTTCGTCAAGGATGGCACAAATCATATATTGTAAATCAACAGAAACAGGGATTTGATCACCTATGTTTAACACTCATTTTATGATCAATCCCAGTTACCCAGGTGTTTAAGATGGGGCCAAAATTCCTGTCTTGTGGAGCATCCTTCTGATGGAGTCTGTTACATGCCTTGCGTCTTTCAGATGTTCCAAGTGTAGAACTGAGTATTGCTGTGGCTGAGGTGTTGTGCCTTCCTCTGAGGAAGACTGTGACAGACTGCTAAATTGATTTTAGGCTCTGTTCTTCAGAAGTTAATTTTCACAGAATCACAGAATATTTAAGTTTGGAAGGGACCTCTAGAGATCATCTAGTCCAACCTTCCTGCTCAAGCAGGCACACCTAGAGCATGTGGCACAGGGTGGCATCCAGGTGGGTTTTGAAGACCTCCAGAGTAGGAGACTCCACAACCTCCCTGGGCAGCCTGTTCCACTGCTCTGTCACCCTAACAGTAAAGAAGTTCCTCCTCACCTGGAGACGGAACTTCTTGTGCTCCAGATTTTATTTTATTTAATTTTATGGAATTAAGCTTAATATATCCTTTAAATTTTCATATTTTTTTAGATTCATTGTGAAATTCAGTGTGTGTGTTGGAGGCCTTTCTCTGTTTGGCAATTCTTCAATGAAATCCTTTTTCAGGCTCCATTCTGGAGTCAGCTGAGCGATCGATGTCTCTGGTAAAAGGAGGAAGATCAGAATATGCTGCRGCTCTTGCCTGGGAGAAAAAGGGTGCTTTTCCAGACCACACTGTCTTCTCAAACTGGCTGGAATCAACAAAGGACAATCCTGTGGTAGTTGACTTTGAGGTAAGAGAATAGCAAAAAATATTGAGATAGTAGAGCACTCAACAGCTGCTTTCTAGTGAACTATTTGGATGTTTTCTGTCTTTTGAATCAGGATGGTGCTGAATCTGATAATATGAATTACAAATATGCATGCACAATATAAAACAGCATGCAAAATAGTTATTATAATTACATTTTATGTATCTCAGCTCACACCAAGTTTGCATCAATGTAAGTGAACTATTCTGGCTCTATTAAAACAGGAGCTCAGGTATGGGCGAGGGCTGACTACTTTGCAGTAAAAAATTGCACAGAAAACAAGAACGTGTGTGTGTTGTGGGGTTTTTTTTTKTTGTTTTTCTGAACACTTCCCTTGTCAAGCCTACTTTACAAGGTTTGGCACAAATCTAACTGAAATGAAAYTGCAAATCTATAGCGTTGCTCCCTGAATGTTTATTGCAGTATGTGCCAGCGCTGACGCGAATGCTCTCGGCTGCCCRGCCCCGGGCTGACTCTGCAGGAGCTCAGTGACAGCAGCAAAGAGCAAACGGCAAAAACCTGCCCCACAGCGACATGCTGTGATCCCCCTCCTCTGCAGCTGCTGATGTAGATGAGGCAGTGCAGCGTGTCCTCACAAATGGGGTATAAGCATATGTGATGGGGTGTAAGCATGCCCTGCTTGATGTCCCAGATTTTTAGGTGCAATATTCCCTTGTTGAGTTTTGCCCCTAGCTTGCAGAATTCTAAGCAAAAGAAATTGTATAAATAGAACAATCTAGACATAGACAGATGTCGAGCTCCTTTAAAGCATATCTGACTTTCCACATGGCAATTTTCCTGACTTATTTACGATACAACTTACGTGTGTGTTCTAGTGCCTTTAAAACTGGCCTAACTGGAGTCTCGTGGCCCTCCATGGCAGACTGCTGCTACGTGAGTAACTTTACCGGGTGCTTCTCTTGCAGCTGTCGCCCATCGTGGATTTGGTGAAGAACGTGCCCTGTGCAGTGACCAGACGCCGCAACCTCCGGAGAGCCCTGCAGGAATACGCGGGCAGGTTCGACCCCTGCCGCTGCGCCCCGTGCCCCAACAACGGGCGGCCCGTGCTCTCGGGGACCGAGTGCCTCTGCCTGTGCCCTGCCGGCACCTACGGCAAAAACTGCGAGATGAGAACCCCGGACTACAGCTCAGGTGCTTGGGGAGCACTGTCACCATGTAAATAGGGCGCTTCTGATGCAGAGCGGGTGGTGGGCTGTGCCTGAAGTCGGCTGCTGCGGAGAAGCTCACAAGTATTGCTTTTCTAGAGTGTTTGAAAACTAAATTATCTGTTTTTCTTTAGAACAAATGTCTCAAATGTAGGTCATAATCATTCTGTTTCCCTTTATACAATTGTTTTCTGTAATTAACCAATACATGAGCCTTTCTCTGCCTTGTTATTTCCAAAACATAAATTTCCAAGATGTGTCAAAAAATAATATTCTCAATGTAGCAGCACTTAGTACTGCGTTTTGAACTATTGAGTTTCAATCCTTTCTATTACACCAGGTCTCTGTTTCACTGGATATTCTACAGTGGTATCCCTGATTTTGCAAACTCTGAGTCATTGGTAGGCTTTAATACCAAACTCTTATTTCTGGAGCTCAGACCTCCTGATAATGTTAAACAAAGGGTTGGTACTAAAACACAGCCTCTTGCTGCTGCTCTTGTGTCACTTTGATCATGCACCTTTCATTGTGCACAGACTGGTAGAATAAGCAAAACTCAAACTGTTATTGATTGGATGATTGGGAGTTATCCAGTCCAACCAGATATTAAAATAAGCAATAGTTTGTGCGTGCCTCTTTTTTTTTTTTTTTTTTTTTTTTTTTTTTCTTCTTCTCTCCTCTTTCCTCTCAAACCCCCCAGGAAGCCTTTGCTGGCCAGGCAGCATCAGGCAGGCCTGAGGGGAAGGGCTGGCTTCAGCTGCTTCTGGGTACAAGCTCTTGATAGTGGTGCTGTCTTAACAAATTCTAACTCCCTATTTCTTTTTTTCTGTCARGATTTTATGCCTTTGTTTTGGTTGTCTGTGTTTGTTTGTTTGTTTGTTTTTCTCCTCCCCTCTTCCTCCCCAACCCTCAAGCTGCTAACAAACCTGTTTCAGCAAACCTACTTTTTCTGTAATGTTATCTGCCCCTGTAGGCCTTTCTACTCTACTGGCTTCCTCACAGCTCTTTCTCACAGCTTCGCTGTTTCCTTGGGATCTGCCTCAGCTTTGTGGACAGAGCARAGACTCAAGCCCCTGGGGTGGTGCAGCCTAGGGCACATACAGAAGGTCACAGCTCCACGGAGTTCTAGGAGAAGCTATAGCCTTGGTTTGATAGAGCAAAAGGAATTGATCAGCTTTCAACTTGGGCAATATAATACTTTTCCATTTTTCATGTATCTTACTAGGTAAATTTATTTTTTTCTTAATCTCTGTGGTGCTGATTAATAACCCACCCACACCTCAGTGAATTCCTTTCGACACAGTCAGTTTTAATCTTCCCTTTAATGAACACCTTCATCATTATTTTTACTAATCCTAATCTTCTTTTGCATAACAAAACTAGTTTTGCAGCACTATATTTAAACTTGAACTCTTCTGACTTGTGTTTTTTTTAAAAGAAAAAAACACAGAGGTAAGGCAYGGTGAAACTGTTTAAAATTATGATTGGCAAATAGGGACTTATTTTTCAGCATCTCTCAGTGTAAGAATACAAAGCTTTCAAGAATACAAAGATGGCAAGTTCAAAACAAATGAGATGACAGAGTTTTTCACGCAGTGTCGTTACACTGTGAAATTCCTCTCTACAGAATATTGTGCACATTTAAGGTGTGTGTGGTCTCACAGATCAAATGGACACATCAACAGAGAAGTTTGTCAAGGGCTACTAAAAACAAGGTCACTATGTAAGGCCCAGGAGGTCTCTGGCTCTTGGAGGCTCTGGCTCTCTCTGGAAACCTTGCTGCATGRCCTACTTGTTCTTATAATCCTCCCTAGGTATCCTTATAGTTACCACCTTTGACAGCAGAATGGATCTACTATTTATCTAACTTAACATGGCATTTTTGTGTTCCTATAATGACTTCCAAAGCACACAAGATATGTTATATCCATGTCATATCTTCTACTGAATATCCCCCAGCAATTTCGGCGATCAAAGATAACTCTGTTCTACCCTTAGGAAAAATGTGTCACCTCTTGTCCAAAGGTGTTAGTCAGAAAGCATAGGGATAAAGGCAGAAATAGTGTTAACTTGTAAAAAGGATTTATAAGATACGATAAAAGTTTCATTAGTTAAAAAGAAAGAAATCAATGAGGATGGATCTGAGATCAAAGATAATTGAGGTTGTCATGTCTTGTTTTTTCACTATGAATTATTATGGCAATACAAAATAGTTAATGGCTATAGAATTGTTGATCATGAGGTGGAAGGAAAACTTRGTTTAGTATGTCTTAGGCATATAATCAGTGTTCTGAATAATTTAAAGAACACTTGCAATTGCAACTGCAGTTTTCAAATGAAATTCACAATAATACCTACCTATGGAAAACAGCAGATCAAAAGGAGAAGGAAGGGAAAATGATTTTGGAAAATAAAAGCCACATTTTCTGTCYGATTAAAAAAAATATTTTGAAATAAATAACTGAAGATACAAAAGTAGAGTGCAAAAACTGCATTGCCTGAAAAGAAGAAATAGTGTGTAAAAATATAAATTCTTATATAATGCTTCCTGGTATCACAGAAAAAGGACCTCAGGGATGAGAAAGACAGTTGTATTTTAATTTAGTTTGCATGGGAAGTAGATTTGGGTTTTAGACTTGGTGCTAGAGCTCCGAGATTTAATTTGATAGCACAGTGCTTTGTAAGTTATCAAAAATGCCTGACAGCATAGTGAAAATTGAGAACATCATGCCTGCAACAGAAGTAGAAAATAGGCTGCTTCTGGGTCTCAATGTAGCTTACAGCTGAAACTGAAAAGAAAGGCATATTTGGGCCCTGCTAAAGCAATTTGAATTTGTCTGACCATCTCTTTGAAAAACTTAACACTCTGGATTCATTCTACTCCCTTAACAGTTGCATTTCTTCAAAATCCCTGTAAGCTGTTGTTGTTTATTTCCCACCTGCTCCACGTGTATGTGGAACAAGAAAATTACAATGAGAAGTGCAGATTTACTGAAAAAAGGAGTTTCTTATGTTACTTCCAGTTGCTGTGGATGGCCGCTGGGGGTGCTGGTCTGAGTGGAGTTCATGTGGTGCTTCCTTCAAGAAAAGAAGGACCCGAAAGTGCAATAACCCTGCCCCTATGAACGGAGGGAAGCCCTGCGAGGGTGAACAGGAAGAGGAGGAGGACTGTTACATCTCTGTGTTCGCAGASAGGTAAGGAGACAGTAGATGCCAAGATCTCCATGACTATGGGATAGAGTCAAAATGCTCTCTAGAGACTTTGTGACCATGAAGGAGAAGACAGAGAGAAGTCTCCTGTCTGAACCTTTGTCATGGGACTGAGAGAAGGAAGTTTTTGAAAATCTTTGCCAAGTTAGTTCAAGTTTATTCCTAGAAAATACATAATTCTGTTCTGATGTATGTCTATGGATATTACACTCCACATCCTAAAAAACTCTTGCACTTCATGGGATTTCACAATCCCCCCCCCCCCTATTTTTTCTTAAGTTACAGAATTTAATATCCTGCCCTCTTTAAGATTTTGGTTTGAATTGAAAGCCTCAGAGAATTTCACAGAAACTATCCAGCCTTTCATATTCCTGCTTTGAATAGATTTGTACCAAAGTCTTATGTTTTCAGCTTGAAATCACAACTCCAACTTCAAATTGGTCTTTGTTTCTTGTGTTTTTGAGAGCACATCTTTATACAGGTTAAGTTTTTCTGTTAAAACTGAGAACAGAAGTTGGTGAGACAGATTTTTCATCATCTCTGCTATAATGTCCAGTGGAGATTGATTTCAGGAGTGTCTGAACAACAGTGGAGTCTGTGGTCCTTCTTTCTTGATTGTCACAGGCTCTACAGTTTCTCATTCATAGAAATTGGCCACCTTTAACCATTGCTTGACAGCAACAGTAGGATTTTGACTATGTTCCTTAAAATCCAGACAAAATTGCGGACCCTCAGTACTGATAAAAGCACTTGGGCACTGCCACTGCTTAGACGATCCCTCTATTTGAAGTTCTTCATAACCTTTTCTTTTCCTAAACTAATGTGAAAATTCTTCATAAGGCGTGTCAAGAAAATTGTGGCTCTACATAATTTTTCTAGCTATCACTTTTTCTATCACTTTTTTTCAGTCTCATACCAACACTTGCTACTTCTGACCTTTTCCATCTTCCTTAATAGAATTTAATATTTTTAAGATTTTTTGTGTGTGTGTGTCTTAGCTATTTTTTGAAGTTGACAGAAAATTCTCATCTTTACAGAATCATAGAATGTTTGAGGTTGGAAGGGACCTCTAGAGATCATCTAGTCCAACCCCCTTGCTTAAACACACACACCTAGAGCATGTTACACATGGAAATAGCTTAGCTTACTATACTAAGCTTCTAAATCTCTACTCTTGTCGAAGTGTAATGTATATTCTTAAGAGAAAACGCCTGCTTTTCAGAGGGGCTCCTTGTATAAATGATGATGAAGCAAGGAGAGAAGATGAAATCTTGATTGGTGAACCTAAGTCTGGATGCATCAGACCAGACCCACCAGAAAATGGCTTTATCAGGGTGAGCATCAAAAATGGGTGAGTGATATGGAAGAAAAGTGTGTAGGAGAGTTGAAGAGATGGAAATTTTAGGTCTATTCTAGATGTATCATTTCCATCTACTAAGTGGAAATGTCTTTTTAGATAAGTAGAAACCCATGTTTCRTGTTAATATTCAGTAAAAATGTCTCTAAATCTAAGATATTATTGTATTAAATTTTTCACTRCATTGATTGAAATTTTATTTTTCATTATATTCAATCATTTTCTCCTTTAAAATCATTCTGAATGTGATGTACTCTTACCACAGGTTTATTTATTTTTATTTTCTGTAGAATGAAAAGAACCAGTATGACGTGGGGGAGGAAGCTGAAATTGCCTGCATGAGTGGTCATGTCCTCACTGGTTATCAGTTCCTTAGGTGCCTGCCAGATCAAACGTGGACACAGCAACATATTGAATGTGAACGTAAGAAGTAGAAAAACAGTTTGGTTCAGCAGTAAACCAAAAAAGGAATAAAAATAGTAAAGTAGAATAAAATATGGGCCTAATACTTTTCTTTTAGTTCAGTTTCCCCTTCCAGGAGTGAAGTTATTACACATACTGTAAGGACATTGCCATGTTCAATGCTGTAGAAAACTGAGATGGATTTAATCTAATCTCCCAGTTTAGTTCTCCTCCTTCAAAAGGAATCATATTTTGTTTCCAAACTTATCAAGGTGATCTCTAAGTGCATGACAGTTATTCTGAAGAAATTGTTCTTAGAGAGGTCTGGCTCTCACTTTTCTATATTAGGTGGAAGACATATCTCCAACCTATCTAGATTGCTTTGAAAATTTACACAACAGATTAATATCCTGATGTATTTATAGTCCAATTAAAATCAAGGATCAGAATTGACATGGGTTTTCACATAGGAGAGGCTCCAATAGTTTGCTAGAACTCCATGTGAATATTAATTTTATCGTAAATTGCTTGAACATGTTTGAGGTTTCTGTTGCCATTCACTTTAATTGCTTTGTTAATTGCTTCATTACAAAACCGCTTAAAAATATACTGTGATTGCCTGTCATTAATTTAACATACTTTAAAATTACTCATAGTAGCATACATTAAAAACAAGTAATTATTTAATTATTGATAGAATGTTATCATTTATATGACAGTACATTGAAAATTTCTAGACTTAATTATGATAAATATTTATTAGTTTTAAATGTCAGTCAGTGGTGTTCAGTATTATCATGACTATTTTGCTCTTCAACAAGCATTACAACTTGCTGTAAATATTCGTGCACCATGAAAACAATGTGGTTTTTTTTTTCTTATTTATTGCAGCTTCAGTATGCCTAAGGCCACTAGCCTCTTACAATGTCCTGATTTCCCCATTCAAACAACAGTACAATATTGGTGAAACTATTAAGTTAAGCTGCCAATCTGGGTATATAATCACTGGTCAAACCGAGTATACTTGTGGAGAAGATCTGTCCTGGTCACCGTCTATTTCAAGATCTATTACATGTGAAAAAGGTTAGTATTCCTGTTAACTAATTCCTGCTATTTTTGCTCTACTGATGGGATTCACAACATGATCATGTTGCATTTACTTTACCTAGGTAGAGCTGGGAAGCAAATGACTGATTTTAAGACAGATCAGCTGATCATTAATTTTGATTTTACTTTACACTTACCACAGTGCCATATAAARTCAACCACCAACTTTTGCATTAAGTTCATGTTTTTGGGACCTGTTGTATGGTACGATATGCTGGCTGCACAGTTGTGAATATATTTTTAAAGAAGTTGTATTAACAAGGCTTTATGAAAACAAAGTAGGAGATGTGGTAGAAGCTTCATCTTGTACAGGCTTTTCCAGTGTCTTGCAGAGACTACCACATCCTTGTGGAATCCATGGGGGCTTTTGAAGACAGAAAATTGGAACAAATTGAAAATAATCTATTTTAGGTTTTATTTACTAAGATAATTATGGTCAATTCCTTACTCATTATAACAACTCTTACTTTTTTGTTTCAGATAAGCAAACTATGATGAGAAATGTTTGCAAGCCAGGACAAAAACAGGTTGGATCTCAGTGTGTTTGTGCCTCTCCAGGAGAGGACTGCAGGTAAGATAAATACTTTMACTATAAAAAAGAGAAATTGTAGTTTCTCCTGTGGTGGATAGTTAGTGCATTGTGAGCATAAAACAGGAAAAGTAACAGAAGTGACAATAATGTCAGAATTATTGACATATGTTCATATACTAGCCAGCTATGCTGCTACAATAAAATTAGTCCCATGTATAGTCTATAAACAATGACATTGACTAAACAACGCATCMAAACAGATCTTTCTACTCTACACCTTCATTGCTACTGGAAATGTCTGCTTTTCCTTTTCTTGTTTTTTGTTTTGTTTTGGTTTTGTTYGTGTTTTTTCCCCCAGTTTCTTAATCTTTGCTATTATCTTAAATTTGCACAACCATGTGTTTGAAGCTACCCTTTTTTTCAGATGAATATGCTGCATAAAAACATGTGTGTGTCTGTGTCTCCAGAGTACATAAAAGAACACAAGACTTGGTCATTTTGTCTCTTCGTAGAACATGAATTGGTCTTTTAGCCTTCCAGCAAATAGAGCATTCCTCTGTTCCTGGAGGATTTTTAGCAAAATTGTTGTAGAGGTGGAGATGTGATGCAATTCAAAAGTTGTTCAGGTGTTTGGGGTGGGAAAGATCAGCACAGACCAAATACTGACTGGATTGTTCTAGAGTCGAGACCAACTACATCCCACCACAGAGCTCTTGTGTGTCCGTGGGCAATCCCTTGCCATGGGGCTCGTCTTACTTATATCRTTCCCCAAATAACCAGGCATCTGTGCTGCCACAAGAGCACCGAGCAGAGAGACAACACATTTGAAGGGTTTTCTCACAAATAGATTGATTGAGTCCTATGATAACTAAGGTTTTTGAAGACTTAACCCCTAGAAGCCTACCCTAGGTGAACTAGTATTGCTCCCTCTTTCTAGAAAATGATTGAACTCCACTATGTGATACTATTTGGGATTGTCTAAACAGGCAGGGAATTAATTCACTTGGGAACCATGAGCAATGCAAAAAGGACTTATAAGCAGGATAGCTGTGTTTGCCTGCCACTGGTCCCGAACTAATTAGACCTCAGAGGCAAACTTGCACCCATGGTGCCAGTGCTGCATTAATTCAGCCAAATTACCCCCAGGGCCTGTGCTAGTTTACTGTGCCTTTTTATGATGTGTGAAGATAACAGCATGCATGGAGCTCTCCTTCCATTTTTGTCGGTTGGATGTACCCTTCATTTCTCATGTATTGAATGGAAATAAAGCTCCCTTGTCTTGAATGGGCTAGMCTGAGGTATTGGGGGCCTCCTAAAGTCCAGATGCTACTGTTGCTGAGACCATCTTAATATATATGTATGTGTGTGTGTGTATATATTTATATACACACAGTCTGGCCATGGTTTTCCTGTAGCTCTTCATCCTACACCAGCAGAGTACTTAGAAGAATAGACTTGTTCCGTAGTCTACTAATTTTTTTTTCCCCTGGGGCAGCCACTACTCAGAAGACATCTGTGTGCTGCATGCTGCTTCAGAACAGACCATGACAAAGCCCAGCTGCGAGTATTTAGCTGAAAATTGCCTCCAAGAGCAGTCATTTCATTTCTTGCATGTTGGCCCCTGTCGTAGCGATACCAACCAAGACTGGGCTATTGAAAGGGCAAAGCTCTCTGCAAATAGCCTGAAGAAAGTGCCATGTGGCTATGACACCTGCTATGACTGGGAAGAGTGTGCAGGTATGACTTCTGAATGGTGTGATTTATCCAGTATTTAGACAGTGAAAATAAAGCATGTTGGTTGCTTCATTGCTCTAAGGATGAGATGTACAGACATTGTGGTTTGCATTCTCTGAGCAATCTGTGTTGAGAAGGGTACGAAAGTGTAGCCACTCCTTCATTGCACCTACCATGTGTTGCACATTCATATCTGCCTTCCCCTTGGCAGAAGTGCTGCTGCTCATTAGTAGTTAAGGCATGATAGGAACTTGAAGGTTAAGGGAACTTATGGTGTTAGGAGAACTAGTATTTAARTCTTCAACCACAAAGACCTCCTCCACAATGTTATGTCCCATTCCTTGTGAGGGTACTATAAATACTAGTTTGTACTCCAGGAGTTAATCTGGCTCACACCCTCAATAGCATATAATTGAATTATGAAATTAAATCATGGTACTACTTAGAAAACAAGACAGGGGCCATCAAACTTAATGGGATTTTAATCTTGCAAATACCCATATGTGAAAACTGTGTTCATTAAGAGTTTTAATGAACTAAGCTGTGTGGTGAAATCTCTAAGAGGATTATATTAGAAACACTGTTGTGCAACTTGACTATTTGCAGTGTAAATGGCTGATAAGAGCTGTGCATTTTTCTGTAAGTGCATGAGGTGCTGGTTTGGCATCCATAATATGTTTGCCAGGAAAAGGCTGAGTGGCAGCTCTACTCATTCCTGTACTTGCTTCCAGAGATGAAGATGATCCTTATCATATCTTATGACAAATAAAAAGGCAATAGTGATGTGCAGTAATTGTAAAACTTGATTTTGCAAAGATGACAGTATAGAGTTTGAGGTAGRTGGCTGTAAAGCTGCCACATGAGGTGGTGTTCCTGTGTGAGGCTTGGTCCCAGGATCAAGTTTGCGCCTTGGGCAATGCAGTGTGCAGGAGCCTTCAGAAGGTGATTATAATTTAGAGAGGCCGTGGGCTTATTTACTCCAGAGACCTTAAACAGTTGAGGTATTTTCCCACTATGGAGATAACTTGAAGTTGTATCCTGTGCCAGCTGTTCTCCAAAAGGCTGACAGGAGTCCTGTTCTGCAAGCAAAAACAGGAGTACAAGTTATATTTAAATAAAATGAGATTTCATTGTGGTATTCAGGAGGTTTGAATTGAACTTTTACTGACTTTCACAAAAATCGTCTTTCCCACAAGGAAATACAAACCTTCAGCATGTAGAAGTTTTTTGCATTCCTGAGTGTGAGTAGCTGSTGTTAACTCCAGCAGAATACACTGCAGTACCATGTAAAAACAGCTAAACTGGTGAAAAAACACACTTTTCACATGTTTTAAGAAAAGGAAGTCAGAAACTTAGTTTCCTGCCTAGGTAAATTCTGGTTAAGTAGCTAAAAATTTAGAATCTGATTAGATAAGAAAGGGATAATGAAATAACAGGCACTATCAAGCTTTAGTAAGGCCAACAGCAAATAGCTTAGCATTCTTAAAAAGAGATTTGATGAAATAGAACCTGACACAATACTGACCTTGGGACTCCGTTTCACAACAGCTTTGTGTGTAAGGGTAGTTGGGAACAGAAAGTCAACTTCTTGTTTAGAAGAAAGGTCAGGGAAAACTACTGGATAAAAATTGTTAGGAATTTCATTTCTGCTGCTGTATGGGCCAGCACTGTAAAAACTGAAATTTAAAGCTTTATGTCTCTGTTTCTAATAGCTCAATGTCTTTGTGTGCACAATAGGCTTTCAAACTTATTTTTCATAAAGCTGCAATGTCATTTTTCCCTGCTGATTTTGAAATGTTGTCAAATTGTAAACAAATGTGTTTGCAGCTAAAATGCCAACATGTTCTTTGACAGAGACCCAGTGCACCTGCCTGCTGCCTTACCAGTGCCCCAAAGAGAACAGCCAGASCCACTGCATCTCCATGGTGTCGAGCGGGAGGAGGAAGGCAGTCAGTACTTGCATGCTAGCAGCTATGAAGTGTGCTGGAGTGAAGATAGAGGTGCTGAACCTGGAGAGCTGCCTGGCATAACCACGGGCATCTTGTGTGGCAGCCGTCCTGATTTTCCCACCCTGCATGGGCTGACCAACGCTGTCAAAAAATCACTGAAAGCGTAAATGCATTGAAAAGAGAGGATGGAAAGAAACTGAGCCTCACTTACTGGATTTCTGGGAGAAGGGTGGGAACTAGGTTGTTTATTTTTTGTTTTGTTCATTTTAGGTCTGAAAATGAGCTCAAATGTGGGTTATGGGGATTGCTCCACCTGGCGGTARTGCATGAGCATGGGCAGAGGAAGGAATGGGGAGGAAAGGGAGTTTTGCCTCTGGTTTCTCCTTGAGTTGACTGACRCTTTTTCTTTCCTCAGCCGTTTATGGCTCCATCCCTTCACTTCTGCCAGGTGTAGCAGCCAGGTAGGAAGTTTTGGCAAGTGATTATGAAAACAATTTGATTTGCAACATGATCATGAAGTACCTGCGTGGCACTTGGAGAACAAGTTCAGGTAGTGGTGCACAGTGACCAACTGCACGTACATTGTCACAGTGAGTGAGGCCTTCAAAACCACGAGATTTTTAATCAGATCATCTGAAGGAGTAAATTATCTGCATTTTGGGCTTGTCTGTTGATTTTGAGTCTTAGGCTACTTAGGCTCAGGGTTTGCGAAACTGAGGATTAGAAATTTGCCTTTACATGAGAGGAAGAAATCTAAAGGTCACTTTCTTATATTACCAGAAAAAAAAAAAAAAAGAAAAAAAAAAAAAGAAAATTAGCTGGGGGAGGAGGGGAAATCATGACAAATATGTCTGTGAATAACTCATTCTATGTATAATCATCACACCTGGCCATGGGCTGAGCGGAGTCGTTCAGGAACAGGGTGCAGCCTGAGCTGGAAGGGTAATTTCACCTCCAAGAAGGTGTTAGAACCCTGCACTGAGGGTGTTGCCATGCTCCACAGATCAGGTACAGCCAGCATCAACTGAATGGAGCTCAAGCAAAAAGTGGTGAATACTGCTGCTAAACAGACCAAAGCATTGCATTTTCCTGCTTAAAGTTTATAGCAAAATGACTGAAATAAACAACTGAGTTTCTAAGTCTCTGTTTCTTTCCTCCAACTGAAGATTCATATTAATACACTGGTAATTGTCTGGGAAAGGTTTGTAGATTTGATTATCCCCAGCTTCTGTTTCTTAATACTTCTTTTTTTCTCTTGCTGATCACGTTTTCAAGGGGAGTAATCGTTCAGAGAGGGTGCACCTGCCTTCTGCACCCTCAGCAAGCAGTGAAGATTTGTGATCTTCCCTCCTTAATACTAGCTTTTCATTATGGGACTGGAATGTGGTGTTAGTGTCTAGCAATTTTTATTGTGAAGATTTTTCTTAAGAAGCTAAGAATTCACTTGCTGCCCCATTTCTGTAATACCTCCTTTTTCGAAGTGGTTGTGTGCTTTATGGGCATTCAAGACTTGTGGTGCTCTCTTTTTCCTGATGAAGAGAAGCTCCTGAAATTTTCATTTTTGTAGCTGAGCATTAAGGGGCAGAGAGGACATGTCACTTATCACTAACAAGAATGGTGGTGGTTCAGCAATGAACTGAATTCAGGTGACATCTTCTGCTTGCTTAAATTGGTAGAAGTTTCAGGAGAATCGAGACTGAACTTGCAGTGATGTAGGATTTGTTCCTGTGCCTGTATCACAGGAGTCTCTAACTGTTTTCTGAAAAATATGGACTTTTTATTTTCTGCAGCATATTTTTTTTCTTCTCGAATAAACTCTCCTTTTCTAGTGTGATAATTTATATTAGATAATGATAGTTTTTCTGCTCATTGGTGTCAGGAAACGCCTGCTTGCCTTTGCTAATGTAAGCTTCAAGTAAGGTCTGATTTGATGGATCATTGCCTACAGTCATAAATTGTAATTGGGGAAGATGAAGGAACACCTGAACCAAATCTGTCAGGGTGGCCAGAGTCACAAAGACTGTACTGATTCTCAAAAGATGGTTTTCTCAGTAATGTAGCTTCTCCAGTGCACAGAAAAAATGCTGCTGTTTATTTTTAATGTCAGAGAGAAGAAGCATTACCGAAAATGAATATAACAAGCCTTTTTAGTGATGCAAGCCAACTCAGTGCAGCATTCCAGCATTTCTAAATTTTTCCCTGTTTTGACAATATATGGAGTGTCCATAGAGTACATTTACCCCAACCTGCCAGCTGAGGCATGAAACAACTTCCAGACAATTAGCAGCATTCTAGGCTTCTCTATAAATAATTATCGCAACCATAAAGTAAAATGAAATATTTGACCAAATATAGAAAGAACAGAATATAGATACAGTATCTATTGAAATATTTATCTTTATGAGACCTCATAAAGTGGAAGTCCAGTGTCCCCTTGACAGTATGGAAGGAAGGATAGGGTTCAAAAGCCAAATATTTATCAACAGACCATTGCATAATTATTGCAGTTGCTGTTTTCTTGTTCCAGCTACAAAAGAGCATCTTGTGTTAAACATTCAAGTCTTTTTACTTCAATTGTTATATGGGAGGTAGGAAGGGAGGTATATGGGATGTATTCTTTTTTCTTCTGGTTTTCTTCTGGTTTTCTTCTGGTTTTCTTCTGGTTTTCTTCTGGTTTTCTTCTGGTTTTCTTCTGGTTTTCTTCTTGAAGATGTCCACAATAATTCATGCTCACCAGGAGATCACAGGGAAACAGGTTTCTGTGAGTTACCGTGCTTCAAATATGTGCAGCAAAGATGGTCCAGCTCTGCTTGCAGAGTTACATGGGTGAAGGCTGTAAAAATGATGCTTCTGCATCTAAATGAGACTAGATTTTGCAGGTCTCTGGTCAGAGGAGTCATTTTGGCTATAAAGGGKTTCTTCAGCTGGCTCCCTCAATGCTCTTAGCTTCTGTGTATGGTTATGGAAGAAAGTCTTTGGGATAAATGTGAGCATTCCTGATGTGAAGGAGTTTGGATACAGTGATATCATTTTTTAGGAGCGAGATTCACTAAAAARGGTCGGTCTGTGCCCAAGCTAATCATTTTGCCTACCCTTTAATCAGGGGAGAGAAACAACCCTTTGGGGATGTGACTTTTTTTTTTTTTTTTTTTTTTTTTTTTTTTTTTTTTTTTTTAGTTAGATATCTAAAATCAGGTCAGATGAGTCATGCCATAAAGATGCCTGTCTTATCTGTTGACTGTGAAGGGAGCTTGGAGTGGTTAGGCCAGATATAAATAGCTATGCTATAGATGTCTACAGTTTGGTGAAATAAAACCTTCCTTTTGTTTAAAACTGAATGAATATGTGTATATAAACATGCACACATATGTATATGTTCCTAATGTGTATCTGTTTATTTTCCAGCACTGGATATTTTKTCTTTTAGTTTAGAACATATCCTTCATATGTCCATAGGAAATYGATCCTTTTCAGGAATATTTGGAAGTGTTTTGTGCTAGATCCCCAAAGATCTAAAGCTGTGATAAGCTGCAGCAACACAATGCAGGAGGTCTGGTCCCCAAAGTGGTGTTGAGTGCTAAATGAGGTGCCTGTGTTGCTTTTAAGCTGTATGCCCTATGAATCAGAAACTGTTGATATTAGGAGAGCATTAATCATCTGTGGGTGGAATAAAATGAATATATCTTTATTTGATATATAGTCAGCTACTGTCAAGCTGCAGATAGGGTTATTTTAGTGCATTTTATCSTACTGGGCAAAGCACCTGAGAGCAGCTGGAGAGCTGTGGTGAATGTTACCTACCAGGGTTGTGGTCCAGCTGGTCAAGGACTTCTGATAACAGAATAAGCAGAGCAGGAAAAAAAATATTAACTTGATTAACTTGTTCTTTAGGTGAATCCTGGTTGCGTTTTTTCTTCTGCTTCACCCCTGCCATGGCTTGGCCATAGGCTCCCCCTGACCCCATCCCTGCTCTGTGTCTGATGCTGGGGCCACCCTGGTGCCTTCATGGAGGAGGACAGGCCGATCTCTGCCCCATGGGCCCTGACACCAACCCCAGGAGCCACTGAGCCACATGAGGCATCCTGACAACAAGGTAAAGGGCTGGTTAGGACAGCCATGTGCAGACATGTAATATTGCATTTGTTCAGAACAAAATGTGGTTATCAGGGACTTCCTCACCAGACGGGATTCTCTAGAAGAGTGATGCTTGTTGCCTCTCACTGCCCTTGCCAGATCCTGTCCTGAGCATCATGGAAAGTGCACAACTGATAAGAGAGTTTTTGTTTTCCCATGGTCATATCTTTGTTTTTTGGACAAATCAACYAGGAAAGCTGTTGCACCAAGTTTTGTAGATACCTGTGTGCCAGCTGGGTGTCTGGGGCCTCTGACAAGCTAGTGTGACCTGGCAAGTACCAGTCTAGTGACCTCCATCCCCGACCAAATTGTGGTCGAGTTGTTAGAAACCACTTGTGGGGATGAAAACTGATTTAGGTAGGTTGAAGAAGAAATAAATCCCCCTTATGTCTGCCTAGGAAAAGTGTTCAGATACTGTGCAGCAAAGGAGCTGCTCTGCAACTTCACTGCATCTGTCAGTACGGGTGGCCTTGAGGAAAGGCCATGTAATTTTCCCTCCTGTTGAATTTAATAACATGGGTTTTGGTCTGTGCCAGCTAGTTCTTCCCCAGGCAACATCTGGGCAAAATTCAACAGCTATCTAAGGAAAACAAATTGCTATAAACATTGGTTATATACTCTTTCCCAGGGTTTCCTAGCTCAAACATTTTTTTATGTACCCATATCTGTTCTGAAACCCTTCAGTATGCTCTGGGGACAGACTGATTTTGAATTATAAATTAAACTTAACAGCAACATTTCAGTCATCTGGGACCTTGGTGGATTGGCCAGTTTTGAGCAACTAAGATCTCTCTTAAATATTGGCTGAAACCCAAGCAATAAAATTTTCTTTCAGATCTTCCAAGTTAAATCTGCTATGTACAATATATGATGATATAAGATGATCTGTGATACTCATATCTTTGGTTTAGTTTGTTAGGAAATCATTTCTGAGTAAATATATGCAAAAAACAAGGCTTATTTTGTTAGCAGGCATGAATACATGGTTGTTTTGTCTGTGAAATCCCTCTGAGAATTATTGTGTCAACATTCATTGTGCAACACTGATTTACTGCATAACGGGGCGAGAACAGCCGTGGGTTTTCCTGTAAATGTGAAATTTTTCTTGGCTGACACTGTGCACAGAGCTCTTCCAAGAAAAAGCTGGGTAGCAGCTGCATTCCTTAATGGCATGGACATGTGCCTGTGTGTGTCCACACATTTGTGCAAAAAAAACATTTGCTGGAGGGACTGAAAGTGCTTTAACGCTCTCCAGCACCGCTGTGTGCTCTCATTACTGATATAGATGTGGCTATTGAAGATGCCATTTGGGCTGCAGCTAGGCTGCGTTTGTGGGTTTGCACAACTGAGGTTCTACCAAAGACTTTAGCTTATCTTTTAGCCTTTTGGTATTTGTCCCCTGTTTCTAAAATCAGCAAGGCTTGTGGCTATAATGGCTATGGGGAACCAGTCCTCTGCCAGATGAACTCGTGGCTGTCAGTGCTGGCCATGGCTTTGCTTCGTGCTGCTCCTGTTCTGTCTAAATGTGGTCTCTGGTCTCAAAGCACTGCTCTGTGCTCTGGCTAATCCTTCCTGATCCGCCCAGGGCTTATTAACTCAGACACTGCATTACCCCAGCACAGCTATAAGGTCCCCAGATCAGGCTATCTTGTGCTCAGAAGAGCAGGAGAACGGATACAGAAAACCTGAGGCTATCTTTGGGGGATTTGTCCTTTTTAGAAAGGTATTTTAKTGATGAGCTGCCATAGAATCCAATTTAAAAATAGGAGAGAAAGGGGGCAATAAACTCCTATTGTTCTTAGATAATCCCCCCAGATTCTTCCATGCAGAACCAAAATGCTGCTTCCTTTTGTGCAGCTAGTGTCCAAAGGTTTCAAATCAGTCTTACAGTTTCTTAATGGAAGCTTTATGCAGAAAGACAATATCCAGTACCCTAGGAGCAACAGCATGTGTTAAAATTAAGACAGCAATCCTGCATTCAGGGAGGTGATCAAAATTAACTCATTCTGGTCAAGAAACTCCAGTCTTGATCTTAGAAAATTACACTCATGAAATTTGCAGAGGATTTGCAGCAGATTTTGCCAAAACTGTTATGCATGCCTGGACTAGTTGAACTGGTAGTATAATCTGTGAGGTTAATCATATATCCCTTCTCAATATAATATTTGATCACCTGAGTAACAGTTCTCAAAATTCAAGAATATTTCTTGTGTTTACAGAAGCAGGCACATTAGTTGCCTCTCCAACAACAGAGGCTATAACATAAGCAAGGTCAGTGTGTCACCCATCTTGTGGATATGTGACATTCATGGATCTAAAACTAGTCTCATGTGTAGTGTTAGTGTAATAACTGCCAACAATAAAATATAAAATAATAACTTTGCCAAAAACATGTGATCTAGCCAGGTTAAGTTACCTATTCAAAAGCAGCTGTATTTGCACAGCTATATTTGCAGCTGTCTGTGACAGCTTCCCTCTTGCTGAAATTTATTCTGTATATTCATATTTAATACTGTTCAGAGTTCATTTGCAGTAATGCTAAAGTGAGCTGATATCTCTCGCCTGCCTGCCTTGGGCTCTGCCCACCAGACCCTGACCACAGGAGGTGAGGATGGTCACCTGAGGAGCACACGCAGCAGAGCTGCACGGGAAGTCCCAGGGCACCTGATGTCTCCAGAGCTGGGCTAGAAGAGCTTCTGGATCCTTGTGGTGCCAGCACCCTCCTTACACTCTTCAGAGGAAACCTTTTTGTCCTGTGGTAGAGAAAGAGATTGACTGGAGTTTATGTTCCCAGGCCTCCTCTCCTATGTGGTAATGGCTCTGCTATTGCTTAGGCTCATGGCTCATCACAGTGTGTAATGCAGTGGAGCCACAAGGTGATGGAAGTGGAGCTGATATGTAATAACATTATGAATATGGTAATGCAACAGTTTTAAATTGTGACTGGACCAGAACAGGTGACTTTTCATTGCACTTCCACTGGGCCTGGAGAAAGAAACTGTGCAGCAGCTTTCTAGGTTGGAGAACAGTGGGCAAAATTATCCTATTTAAAGGTTTGTCTCCAAGGAAGTCACTAGCTTGCTTCACCAGATTATGAGCATCCAAAAACAACAAAAAACTGAGCCCTATGAGCAAAGGGGTGATTTATGGGAAGCTTGCTTGACCACAGATATCTCAGACATTAACAGAATAGGAGAGAAAAATAAAGGGCAATGTGGGAAGAAATCTGGAAAAGAGGGACTTCTCAGAGGCAAAATGTAYCTTGCAAATGTAATTTGCACTTACTATTTTAGTGTTTGCAAGTTCTGTTTTCCCTTGTGATACTTTCGTTTGGGTAGTGATGTTTTGCTATAGGCAGAGCACTAGATTGCTTGATCCATTGTCACCAACCTGGATTTGCTGGAGTAATTCCTGCCTGGTGCTCCGGGAAGCACAGCCTGGTGCTCAGGTAGCCTCTCTCCCTGAGAGGCAGAGGAGAGCTGCAGGTGAAGACTGAAGTCAGGACTTGTCAGAAGCACTGACATAGTCGTGGCTGTTGAAGAGGTACAATAAGTTATGTGCAAATGGTAGCTCACATGATCAGTGTTACAGTTGTTAATTTAGCACATTAATTACATGCTTGTTTAGGTCAATAGTGTTTGAACCTGCTGGCCAATTTTTCAATGCATGTAAACTGAAAGCTGGAGATCTCAAAAGGCACCAGTTCTTCAATATCTTTTGTGAAAATAGCTAACCATGTAGAGGAAGGAGATCTTTTGTTTTTTTCTCTTCTCAGAGCAGAAAGATACAGAGCGGACATCACTGCTGCATGTAGACAATCATCACAGCACCTACACAGAGAAGTAAATCCCTAGAAAATTAAATTCAAGTTGCAACCACAGTTGAACCTCATGTAGGTACTGGTTTTTAAATAGTTTTAACTAGGAGGAATTTTTCAGCACTGTGGTATTTCTTTTTTTTTTTTATGTTAAAGACCCTGCATACTGTCTCTGCACCTGCTGCTCTGCATCAGGTAATCCTTTTTATTGAGCAGCTTGTGGAGATACTGTCTAAGGCACTGGCCTCAGATGATCCTGAGCCTAGCTCATCAGTATGGGTAACGAGTTTACCATGTCTCAATATGAGTTAAATTTCATCTGCTGCAGCATCACTCAATTTCCCACTAGGTTTCTGTCTCCCAGCAACTTCTTATAACAATTTTTGGCTTTGTTTTGTTTTGCTTTTAGCTCTAGTGGAATGTCATCTACAAAAATTTACCAGCTTACTGTCATTTTCTCCTGATATTTTTCACACAGTATATGAAACTGTTGGTCTCTTTATACATTCCTGGAGTATCTCATTTCAGTAATAGCAGGAGTAGATATTTATTATACTGCAGGAGCATTAGCATTAAGATGTTTCCTCTTAAAACACTGATGCACTACAGGGCTTAGGGGATCTGGCCTTATAGACTGAAAAATGTGAAAGTAAAGGCGAAGACAGATGCTCTCAGTAGTCTGAAAGATCCCAGTTCCTGCTGCTTGTCCCTTAAGTAACCTGCTGCTCTCTTTCCCCCATGTTTTAGGGAAAGGACTTTGTGTGTCTGCTATGTAAACAGCAAGCCCACACTGTGACTCCATCTGGCTCCTGTGACTGGCTTCTCCTGGCCTTGGCAGGCCCTGAATTTTGGCTAGGCTCTTGGTGCAAAGGTGTAGCAGGATTTAGAGCTCTTGGCACCACTGTCTAGCCGCATATGTTGTGTAGGAGTTCAGTTGCCCAGAGCTCTGAGGACGCTATATCCGACTTCTCCCCTGTGCCCCGGCATGCATGACAGGGCAAACATGTGCCAAGAAGCATGTGGTCATTTAGTCCATGTCCAACAGAAGACTGTGCCAGTCCCTGCCAGGCAGTTTTGTAAAATTGGTTGTCTCGGTGAAACTGCAGCCTCTTATTTATTTTCCTTTCTCTCCTTTTTTTTTTTTTTCCCTGAAGCTGAATTATCTCATTTTGCTTTCTCACTGAAGGATAATGTTCTCATGAGTCACTCATGAGTTTAACGTAGCAGTAGGGTGAGGGGATGTGCAGCGATCAGCCTTAGCAGTGGTTCTGAACTTCTGAACTCATGGGCACAAGCGCYATCAGCAGATGAGCATGCTGTAGGGATACAGGAATGACTGGATAGCTTGTCCTCCCAGTCACTGCTCCTAAATTAACTTATTTCTCTTTCATTAGGTAGTCATATAGCTTCAAATTAAGCTTCTACCTACCCACCATACTTTTCTGTTTAATGGCTTTAGACATTTTTTTTAAGCGCCCTAATAGTTACTTCTGAAATGCTGTAAAATGTCCTCAGAGTTTCATAAAGGATGGTAGAACTGAAATATTTTTTGATCTGAGCAAATATAAGACTGAAAATGTGGGAAAAGTTCAGTGGGAGAAGGAGTGAGGAGTCACAGTATAAACTGTTGCTTACAGAGACCTGTGCTGAATTAGAGTGGCAGGCAGGGAAAGGTGGCGTGAGGAGAGGGAGGGAAGGAGGGAGAGAAAGGTGGATTGGGTAATTAGAAAGAAAAACCAGCAATAAAGGTGCCCTGAGAAGATTTAGATGTGTCAGGTAAACAGAGATCCAAGGGATTAGATGAAATATTTGAAATKCAGCCTTCATGAATGTTTTGTCTGTCTTGTCTTGGACTAATTTATTTTATGGACCTGGAGATTTGTATTTGCTGCTGTATTGAGGAGATTATCTGCTAACCTTGGTGGTTTCTTRAGCAGGAATTGTCAGGATTTCTTGAGGTCCTCTGGTGGTTTTCTACATTTCCYTATGTTTGAAGGCATGAATCATGGAGTCATCATTATTTCTCTGTTATTTATCAGAAAAAATCCACATGATTTATCTTGCCTTCAGTACAGTGTTGCTACCCAGAGGGATCATTGTCAGCTTGCAGATCATGTCAGCAGCTCTCAGGGAACGGCTRAAAACTGCAGGCAAGCAAGCTGAGGGGGCAAATGTTTAGCAGCCTGTCAAAAATGTTGCTCCTGAGCAAATACTTTGGAGCAAATAACAAATTTAATTATTAGTTCTTTTATTCTTCTTTTTCTTGTTTGTAAGCAGCCTGTGAAAATTTGAAGTTTTCTCAAAAGCAAAAAGCGCGGGTAGGTTCCATAGAAAATAAGTCTCATAGTGCTTACAGTCAGGTTGCTAGTAAAAATCCTTTCATTTATTAGTTCAGAATTCATCTTTGTTAATATTTCAATTGATATACTTAAAAGTCACTGAGTCTATGGATAGTCTTGTCAGAAAGAAATAAGGATGCTCTGATATCTAACGGTTGAGTTCAGAAAAGGGTTTTCCTGTCTATTGCACAGACTGATTTCTAACTGTGCAAATCATAAACCTCCACTCCTTTAGCTGTTGCTTGTGAAATTAGGATAAAAGCCATCCTTTTCTTGCATTTCTTACTCTTGTTCTGCATTTAAACTATTAACTCTCCAGGCTTCTCTTTCACTATGCATCCATGCAGCTCTGAGCTCAGAAGGGCCTTGATCTGGGATGGAGCCCTTGGTTCATTACTATTCCCAGGAAATAACATATTCACTTAGAAACTGAAAAGAGAGTTCTTGACCAAGCAGCCTGATATGCAGTACATGATTGAGTGATGTTGCTGGTAAAAGTAAGTTATCATTAGAACAACATACCCTAATTCAAACTTGGCTAAATTAATTCTGAAAACTGAATTACTCTGACCCTATTTCTATCAATATTAAATTCTTCCTTTCTTATCCCAAGTTTGTGCTGTGTGYCTGCGAGTGGCTAAGCAGTTGTCATGTCCCATTACACAGGCTTCTGTGTGCCACACAGTATCTCATTACACTTTGTTATGCCTTCCCTGGGATGTAGTGAAGGGAGATTAGCTCCAGCAACTACTCCAGACAACTTTTTAAAATATATAATAAAGAAAGAATATTTTTTTACAAATCTCATTCTACTATATCAAAGAATTTTTTTAATGATTATCTCTACATCAGGAATAAGAACAATATTTCTAGGGTAAAGGCTGAGGGARCCAAAGCAAAGCTCATGCTGAAGCTCTGGGGACTTGCTGTTACATCTGATTTTATATAAAATCTAGTGAGAATAGTGGATAAAGGGTACCTGTGCTAGCCGTGTCCGTAAATTTGCTATTTTGAACCTGAAGTTCAGGTTGAGCTGAATCATTGTGCCCAGATCTGGGTTGGGGGAACATAGCTGTGATCAGTGCACTCGTTAGCTTTCCAGTGTGGACAAGAGCAGTGAGTGATTAATTTCCTTTCAACTCATTCTCTCTGACACTGAGTTTCCCTTTTCCAGGAGTGATTGCCATGGTCACTCTATAACTGTAATGTTTGCTGACAGCAGGCACAGAATTGGATATGTTCAGGGTAAATGTGCTTGAAAGTGTTAAGGAGAAACCCAAAATATTTCCACACAAGAAAAGCCATATGTCCTGGTTTATTCTGAAGGACGAAAAGACAGTGGGCATTGGCATTTCCAGAAATTCTCTTTTGACAGATTTTTCCTCTGAAACTCTCAAAACCAAGGCACAATGGTGCACCAAAGTTGAATGAACACAGGTTTATAGCTTATTCACACAGTCCGCCAAAATAATGCACTGTATTGACCCTTTGAGGGTTGTCTTATTCTACAGAAGTTTCTGTGTTTTGCTATTGGGTTGCAAGTCAATATTCCTCTGGCAGCCTCTGTACAAGGGATGAAAGTGTCCTAATACAAAACTCCAGGACTGTTACTATTCATGATAATTGTTATTAGCTCAGTCTGGCCAGCACGCTGTAACTGGAAAATTGAATTAGTAGCTATTGAAACCAAAAGGAACCTATGGAGTCACCTCTGATAATCACAGACCAAAATTTTAAAGTAATCAAGAAGTTAAAGTAACCAAAAACTAGTTCACATTTTTAATGTGTTTTTAATGTGTTTTAATGTGTTTTCTAACCACATAAATCAATCTTTGGGATCTTTTTTCATATCAGTAYGTACTATTTAACAGGGCAAAGAATTGCAGTATCTGGTCAATTTTTACTGGAAGGCGCAAACCAGAGACATCATTGCTGGCCAACAAAACAAGTTCTAACAGCATTGATCTAGGGAGGAGATGCACTGATGACCAAAGTTAAATGACAGAACAAGGGAAACGTCTCCCTGAACAAGCAGAGAGAACTACAGCTTGGACAACACAGTTTGTGTTTGTTAGGTGGGACTCTGTAGGTAGACAAGAAGTTAGTTAGAAGAAGTGCATCCTTCAAACAACTTATGTCAACAGAGGTGAATACTGGACACCTCTCAATATCAAATCTATCTCTTTTAGTAAACCTAAATATGATACTTAGTGAATTATGATATAGGTCACATAGGCATATGATAGCTATTTTAAAAAAATGGGACAAGTACAAGAGGCTTGGTTTTTCTGAGTAATTCACAGACAGTTAAGTCACTTTGCAATGCTTGTTAGAAAAATAAAAATTATTGGAGGAACAAGATAGAGATGAGTCAGGGCTTTCCATGACTAAAAGATTTGAAAAAAAAAATAGCTTCAGTACCATTTAGTCACTAAGCATAATTTTAAATTATTTTGCAAAGTGCTATAATGATATGCAATTATTTCTGTAGGCTAGGATATCTTGCATTAAGAAGTAACAAATGATGCCCTTTTTGAAAATTTTGTGAGATAGGTTACTATTGTGCTTTAACATTTGCTTCTCAGGGGTGTCTGAAGTAATCTTTATTCTTTGTCTCCCCGTTCTTATTTATTTTCATTTTATATGGCTATAACCTTAGCAGCTGATATTTCATAACACTGTTGCACAAGAATTGGCTGCTTAATCTCCATTGCCCGATTCTCTATTTACTCTTCATGTAGCCTGTTTAAGTTATTGAGTATAAAGCTTTTCCTCTGTTACTATGAAAGCTCTTTGAGGCAAGAGGAAGGGTTCTTGACCTCTTATGTTTTCTCAGTTTTGGTCTAGGATTCAACTGTACCAGCCCACCCTCCCTGCTTGAAACAGGCCCATCACAGTGTTGTCCGATCTCGTCCTGTCAGCACGGGTGCTCCTGGGCGTGTGTGGAGCGGTGATAGTCAAGGGTGGTGGTGGCAATCTCTCTCCCACCAGCAGAGCTGCCTCCAGAGCTGGGTGATTGCCAATGGAAAACAGACTGTAATTCTGGCTTAGTTCTCCTTCCAGTGCGACAGCAAACAAAGCCTATCATGCTGAAGGTAGGATTTATTTATGTGAGGAAACCACAGGTACAAACATGGAAACTAACAGATTTTTATCTGGTAGATATTTATTGATAACAATATTTATATAAGCTTCTTGGTGATTGTACTGTATTTCCTTTACCATCCACCCTGTTGATTGATATCCAGCTGTTTTTCCTTGCTGGCATTTGAATATAGTCAGGAGAAGAGCAGATTTCCAAACCAGGTACCTGAACTGACTTGTAAGATACACATGTGTGAACAAAGATGTCACTGGCTRTGCTGGATAGTATCATGCTTAGCTATGTAAGGAAAGGGGTACAAGAGACCCCCCCCTTTATTTAGGAGCATTCTTAGGAGATTGTCCAACAGTATCTCCAGGGGTTAGTATGCAGAGATCCTCCATTTCTGTGGGGACATACTTTCCCTAATAACTCACTTTTAGAAAGTTTTTTTTATGGTTGAAGACTTCCATGTACAATGATCTGTAAGCAGAGTAGTGCTTGGACTTRAGCACAAATGCATGTGACAAATGCAACTGAACTGTCCTTGCTTACAAGTTTAGCTCTAGGTGATGGCTATGAAAATATAAAATGACAGGTTTTCATGACACAGCTCTCTATATAAGAAGCCATGAACTTAAGAATTATTTTCATTATTTTGAGCTGACTTTACTGTTAATGCACTTTTTGACCTTTAAAGTCTTCAGGCACAGTGACAGGTTCAATGCTGTGCATGCTTTTTGCTCAAGTGAGTAAGATAMAGTAGGAAGAATTTTCACTATTAAAAAGAGAAGAATTATATGGACTGTTTTGTAAAGCTTTTTTTAAATGTAAATCTGATCAGTGCATATATATTTTTGTGGTTCTAAAATATATTTACAAGTGTCAGATGCTGTACTGTATCACTGTAAATAGTAGTTTGGTGCTTGCAGGTCAGGAATGTTTTTTAATTCTGAGGGAGATGCAAACTTGTCAATGCTAAGTCAGAGTCTAGGCTAAGAGCCCTTTTGTGAGTGGTAGTGGTGAGTGTAGCTCTGCCTAATGAAAAGCTCTGATTCAGAGCCAGAGAACATAATCTCATCATCGATGGTGGATTTCATGACAGTTTATACATGACAGAGCAAAATGTGAAGTATATTCTGCCCAACAGTTGACACATTTTGACATATCTCATGGTAATAAGCAAAATGAAATGTAACATATCTTATTTGCTGTGAACATCACAGGGCCTTATGCTGACAAGGGTGACAGTCTCCCCCTGGCACTTGCGGAGCCCAGCCTCGCATTCAGTCATGGTCTGATGGCCAGGAGAGCCGCTAACTTCAGCACAGACCTGAATGCCTCCCTCCTCGCACTGCCCGTCCTCGCGGCAAACACAGCCCTTGGATGGAGCTAAGGAAAAGCAGAGGGGGAAAATCACTTAGGATGGGATCTGTTCACAAGGAGGCTCATTTATAGACTCATTTAATGGAAAACAGGCTAATGTATTTCTTGCAAAACTATAGGAGTAGTGGAGTGATTTGTGGAGAGCACTCTCCCTAGCCAGAAGTAACATTAACTGGTATTTGGGATCAATGGAAAAACTAGAAGTGCAACCAAGTGGTACTTTGGTGTCACAGGAATCCAGCAGAGCCAAAAGGGCTTCTCCAAGTTTGATAAGTTGTTTGCTTTTGTGGGAAAAGCTCTCTGAAGATGCTTGAGATATAGGTCTTGAATACATCTCTGATGCTACTGCTTCAGATCTGCTGGTACCAATTATTGTATCTATTGCTCCAGAGTCCAGATAACACGTGAGAGGTCTGTCCTTGGAAGTACAACAAACTCTGATCGAACTCTTATCATGCAAACACTTAAAACTTGTCTTTTTATTTACATACTGGCAGTTTGGCAAAGATCAAATACCTCAGTCCTGTGAATAAATAGTCACAGGTGTATCAATGGGAACAGCTAAATAATCAGATAAGAATAAAGTACCTATTTGAGATTAGTTTTTCATAACGATGTGCTTGTTTCAGTATTGCATGTTAACTTTTGCCAGAATTTGTCTCTGCTGAAGTTTCAACCAATTTTGATGACCTTTTGCTATTATTTTTACGTATTCAACCTGTTACACAAATTCCTATCAAATAATCTTTTTATTTTCAAAATATGATAATTGTGCCTCCAAATGGGGCACATCTGAAAACATAATTCACTCCTTTGTCTTTCCATTTCTGGCTACCCTCCATTAAAGGCAAAGTATGGGAGGAGGCTCAGGAAATTAGATCAGGGAATAGAAAAACTTCCATTGAAGACAGATTGCAAAAGATTGAGACTGTTTACTCTGAGGGAATATTTATTCACCATTGCTCATAATACGAGGAAACTGGGGATACACAATGAAGTACCGACCAAAGTGTCTTTTTTAGACAGTATAGAGCAAGGTATTTAATCCTGTGCCACAAAATATCCTTAGGGAAGATGCTCAGCAAGATTCAGGAAAGGATTTTATATTGCTGTAGGAAGGGAGGGCTTCCGCATTTATTGTGTGGAAAAAAAAATTAAAACAGGTAGTTAAAAAGAAAAAAGGGGCAGGAGAAGGGTTTCACCCCAAACTGCCAGATAAATACCAAATATGGTAGTCCACCTAAGAGAGACCAGTAATWAGGTTTTCCTATAGACAGTTTATTCTGCTACAACCTGCAGAGTTTTATTTTCCATGACTGGAGCTTTCAAACACAAATACTGGGATGATGGTTTGAACCAACTTGGTAGTTTGTTTGTCTGATGCTTCTGGGGGGATCAGGAGCTGCTTTGTAAGCGCAGAAATATGGTCAACATGTAAGTAGGGATAAAGATTTCATCTTGTTACTTACAGTTATGAAGAATGTCTTACCATCACATTTTTCCCATGGACGACATGATCCACAGGATTTTTCATCTGCCTGAGGTATTTTGCAGTTTTCTGCATTAGTAAGAGAGTATTTTCTGCCCATGCACTCCAATGCATGCATCTTGCACACAGTTAAAAGTACATTTYGCTTGGTTCTTTCGTCTGTAGCACAGACATCCATGGAAGGTCTGAAAACAAAAGGAGGAATAGCACAATTTAAATGTGCTTTTTCTTAGTACCTCTTAAAAAGAGCTGGGGAATTGGAAAATGTTCAGGGTCCCATTCTGCTTTTCCTGTTCATTGAAGTACCTCCTAAAAGGGCAGCAAGGGAACTCAGGACTTAGATGCATGAATAAATCAGATTTCTTCCTTTCCCACAGGAYGCAGCACCTCAGCAGAACCAGACTGTGTTCCCTTTTGAAGCTCAAGGATATTATTGAATATCTTGCTATTGACCTCAGTGACAATGAGATCTAGATATCATTACTTAATAGTTCAGACCTCCATTATTCTCTAATATAGTATACATCTATATGTGCATATAACAAATGGTTTTACATACATATAATGCTATGTCCACATTGGCATGTGTTTTATTATAATTACTTATTAATTGTAAGAGAGGAGACTATATCTTTATTCCCTCCTCTCCTTTAAAAGTTTCAGATTTTACCAAATAAAAAATTATGACGTAACATCAGACATGATAGAAATTTCTAGAAATAYAAATATAAAATCTTCATAGAAATTTTATCAAAACAATGCTCTGAGAGAGAGTTAAGAAGTGTTTTTTGGTATCATCTATAAATAAGGCACTCATGAAAAGTGCTGGCTCCATCTTCTGGGAATGATTATGTGCAAGATGATTCTGAAGCCTCTTAAGAATTGGATTTACAGAAATTTTAGACTATCTGTAGCTTAGAGCTGCTGGATTGTGAAAAAATAATAAACCTCCTTATACCTGAAAAAGGAGGTTTGAATGAGAACAAGCCTTTATAAAAGCACATAATATGAGGAATTAAATAGTGCACGTACGTCAGCAGATATCTTTTCTCTCTTTCACTTACCATACCAGGTGGGCAACTTTCACTGAAGCTAAAAAGCAGGAAATTCAACACAATGGAAATGATTTTAACTTTTTAAGATTATACCCTGGACCATAAATTTTAATATAGCACAGGCAAAAAACTCTAAAAAAAATAGATGCCACATTAATTAAACACGGTCAGAGGAAAGGGAGTAGTTTTGAAAAGATATTAAAACTCATTCCTTATTGTTGAGATAGTCTTTATCGGCTGGAGGCCAAGGGTTCGTCTATACTAATATACTAACTGTTCTCTGAACTATTACTTGCACAAGGGCAAGTTTCCACAGGAACCTGCTGGAATCCATACTGCTAACCTCTCTTTGCCCCCAGAGCACAGGGACCCAATCAAACTGCCTGCAGTCCTTGACCCCAGTAACTCCTGAACTGTGCCTGGAAAACATGTGCGAGTTGGCCCTTGCCAAAACTCTGCTAGGAAATGCTCTAGCAATTGAGCAGTGCCAATGCCCAGAAATGTTCTCTGTCTCTAATTGACAAGGAAAGACAAAGCCTAAGGCTTCATGTCATGAGGGACACATTACCCTGCAGCAGTCTCTTGTGGGGTTCTTGTGCCATCCCTGGAAGTTTCTAATGCTTGTTTCTTGAAAACTGGAAACACTAATGGTGGGTCTGAAACCAGTATCATTTCTGCATTCCCTATGAACTGTTCTGAGCTGTGGCTGCTGTTGAGAGTCACCATCCCAGCAAGGCAAAACAGGTTACTTCCACCACTCTTAGCGGGAGGACTGAAATCAGGTTACATGCTTCAGTCCTACAACCTCCACAGGCTAGTGGATAAGCCAGCTGATGATTTATTCTTCTGTTATTAGACATGATTTTTCAAGACAGAGTGAAAAGATGGCATCAGGCAACAACAGTGACTGTTCTCTATCTTCCTGCCATTTTGAAAGTAATTAAAAAATAGAAACAGGTAGCAGGCTGAAGTCTAAATGCACGACAATGTGTTTGACTTCCAAAGGTACCGCAATGTTAGAGGCTTCCTTAATATTGTGATGCCTCCACATCTATGTCACTTACATCAAAGAAACTATGATACAAAGGAGAGGTTGTTGCCTCATTTTAATGAGGCAGAGTAAGTCTTACTTAAAACATTTAGGTGTTTAAGGTTATAGGGAGTATTAGAGGGTTTTTTACCAATCTGGCCTTTATCTTCCTAAACCAGCAATGCAAGACTATGGCCTCAAATCCTAGGCAAGTGTCCAGTGAAACTACAAAACCTGAACTAAACTCACCAGTATTAATTATAAGATGTTTAAGGTGGGCTAATTTTGGCTTAGCACCAGAGTAACTATGTGTCTGATGCATGTATGTATTCTACTGCGAAGTTCTGCTACCACTAAATCATTTGCAAGGACTTCAATTTTCTTCCTCCTATCACAGTGGGAAAAGAAAAGCCTTGTCTGTTACCTTGGAGGTTTTAAACCTTTCAGCTTCTGTTGTGGTAAATCCGGTGAGATTTCATGTTTAAAGCTCACATCTACTATATTAGTGTCCTATAAAAGTTATCCCAGATATTTGACTGCTGAGCCCTTTGGACCATCTGGCTATTAGCACCAAGAGGTCTTGGATGTCTTCTTGTTACTTTCATTTATTATGAACATTATTTTTTCCCTCAAAGGTTAGCAAAGAACCTAGTGAGTGAATCAATGCCACGTTTGTCCTGCTTTACCTATTACAGAGGGTAGGCTTAGACCACTAAGTAAATAAAAAACAATAAACTGCCCTGCAAGTTATGAGGTGATAAAAGGTGACACGAGTGGTTTGAAGAGAATTGCTCTCTATAGACTGCTGTGTAAATAAGAGATTATATTATTTTACCTTTCATATCTCCCCAGTTTTTCAGCAGGGAAAAGAAATCTGCTTTATTTCACTAGCTTCCTTGGTTTAGCTTTGATGGCTTCTGTCCCAAGGGTCTCTGCTCTAACTCTTCCTCCATCTTCTAAATCTTAAAAATACTATTTTATCTTTTTTTCATCAGTTTCACAGATCAGGTGGAGCTGAAATTATTCCTTCACCTTCTGTCATCTAACCAAGTTCCATCACTGCTAATACCCACTGACAGCTCTGACAAGGCAGGTAAGCGACGACGAGGACATTGATTGAGTTGTAAAGCAAACAAAGCACTCTGCCTCCTTCTCATATGAGTAAAGCCTTCTAATCTGTCATGGATTGAACACTTAAGAAATTTAATTTGTCTTGAATAAAGTGAGAAAGTCGTTGCCAAATTCAGTCTGAACTTACCCACACTCATAGGGCAGCCTGCACACACATTGTGACTGCTGGACTTTCTCCCATGGCTGACATTTAGGCTCTGTCACTTCTGGTTCCACTCGGGGAACTGAAGTAGAATGCAGACAACACTATTAATGGTCAGAAAAGCAAAGCCTGTTAAAGGTCTACCCTGAATTCATCCTATCAGTTGATCTTAAAAGGCACTGGATTATATGACTGTGACATGAATCACGTCCTACAAGTTCATTAAAAGCATCTTTTTTCATGGAAGGAAGCTGCAGTATTAAAAAACTATAATAAGATTTTCAGAGTTACTGAGCAGTAATTGATCCCTGAGCCCAGAGCCAAGCAGAAGGAGACAGGTGCTGTGTTCAAGACTAAACTTCAATTCCAGTTCTGCAGTGACTGTCTGCGTCTGCCAAACTTAGCAGTGCTGAATCATATCTAGCAAATGTTGGCAGCAGCTTTATCAATAGGTTTCAGAGTTAATGGCTTCACTGCTGAGACTAGAAAATCTGAGAGCCCAAAGCCCTGGTGTAGAAACAGTGAATCTTAATGTCCATAATCACTGATGGTAACTGCAACTTCCAGCACATAGTCTTTAAGCTACTTTAAAAAACAAAAGCAACAATGCTTTTGGGGAATTTTCACAATTGCACATATTTTGTTATTTGGCTGCTGCATTATACTTTAAGCTTTGAAATAAAGTAGGTCTTTGCTAAATATTACTCTAGAGGTTTTTGTTAACAAGTAATAGCAAAACCTTGCTTAATCCATACAGATGTGTTTTCTGAGAAAGGTTTATCTTGATRTGTGTTAGATTAGGTGTCTCTGGTATTCTATTTAACTTGGAATTGAATATCCCCAAACATTGTTATGTTTTAAAAATAAATCTCCCTTACAGATTAAGACTTGCCAAGCAACAGGCAGAGATTGACAGAGAAAGAAAAAAATAGAACTGCAGAGCTCTGCAATACAAACAGCARGCATATCATTGTCTGCCTGCAAAGGGGAAATTTCCACCAAAAAACACCACAGTGTCTYCAGGTCTAGGGCTGCTGGTTGTGCCTCTCCTCTGAAACTGTTATCTGCCTGTTATCAACGCTATTACTAAGTAAACACATCTCACTGAAATATGGTGATATTACAGTAAGGCCAAATAGATGTGTGCCAATGTGTCTCTGTGTTTATATATATATATTCATTTTTATTTCATATTTCTCATCATTTTTAATTGTGTTCTTTCTGTTGTACTAGTTCCCATACAGCAAGAAACAAGTTGTTTCTAAAGATGGAAGCATTCAAGACTGCTTCTAGTCATTATATTATAGTTTGAATACGTGGTGTAACTAAAACTGATGAAAATGAGTTCCTAAGTCTAAGGAGCAAGGCAACGAGCAACAGTAGTTCTGTAGGACTACTGTTTTTGTATGCTAGCAACTACAAGCCATTTTATTTGCAGGTGTATTAATCCTTTTGGTTTTTTTTTTTTGTTTACAGGTGTATTATTCCTTCTGTTCACTGGGGAAGAGCAATAGCTGTTAGTTTTCTCCAATCACKGTTCTGAGAAGAGATATAAGAACATCTGGGATATTGGGTAAGGATGTGGCTGCCTGGAAGCAGCAAGCTCCTTGGATGCTGTGCATCACTAGCCAGCACTGCAAGAATACACAAGWGAAAGTCTTGTCTGCCCTCCACAGCTGGAAAATATGAATTGAGACTAAGCTGTTTTATGGTATAGCCTGCTTCTCTGTCTGATAGTGCCTGCTGCTATCAACCCAGAATTAAATAGCTGTTACCATGAGCTGGACAATCCATAACCCATGTCTTTCAGCTCCTGCAGTGTTACTACCAAATAAGCAAAAGGAGTCATCCAGCCCCAGCTCTTCTCTGCCCTAAGAGGTCTCGGTGCACTGAACTGGTTCCAGATGACTTTTGGAGAAGTCATGTCTCTGTGTGCAGTTCATATGGTGGTGGTTTTAAACTACATGGGGTAGGAAGTGGAGTGTATTTGGGAGTAGAATAGGCAGCATATATCCTAGACAATCTCTTAAAATAATGTTGGTGATAATGCTTAATATAAATATGACAGTGCGAAGCAACAAGCTRGAAGGCAAACTCAAGAAAAATGTCTTAAGGCATCTTGTTTGAATAGGTTGCAGAAGATGGTCGGTTTCCTTGRCCTATGCTGAAGCACAAATTCATGTCTTTTGTGCTTTGTGTTATTGATATGGCTATATCATATCAGCCATAATTGGCACATGAAAGAAAATTCTGAACAGCATTCAAGGGGCTGCAATGGCTTACCTGGTGTCTTGCACTGGATAGTTGCTAGGTCAGGAGACCACTTGAGACTGGGCTCGCACAAAATGGAGCCTGCCCCTTCTAAGTGCATGCCACGTGGACAGGACAGAGTCATTCTCTCACCAATCTCATAGAGAGATTTCCATGGCTCTCCTTGCAACCCTCCCTCCAACACAGGCAGGAGACAAGCGGTTTCTAAGGAATGAAGCATTTGAAATAGTCATGGTGAAGCAATGGATTGCAGAAGTTACATATTTTATCTTGCCTCAAATGGAAAAAAAAAAAAAAAAGAATGGAAATATGAGCTGTTTTTCCTCTAGAAATATAGCAATCATGTTAGCAAAGAACATTAACTCATTACCCCAGTCAAGTGTATGTGCAGTGCCAAGGACAGAGTGACAATATCTTCTCCTATTGCTTGCATATCTGGCCATAGCTTTGACAGAAATTCTATTTTCTTAAAACCTGTGGTTCTGTTAAGGGTTTGTGCTGGTAAATAGCATCCTAGTAAGGACAGATCGTACGTACAGGACCCTGAAGACTGTGTACCGATACACAGTCCCAGTGTTTGGGCTAGCATTTGTTGACAATAAATTCTGGTTGGATGGGGGAAAGCAGGGTGTTGAACAACAGCCCTGAAAACTCCCAAGTCTTGCTGATTGCACTCAAAGTTGTTCTAAAAATAAAACTTGAAGGAGAAAATACCCTAATGGTTACTAATAGGGTAGTGGGAAAGATTGAAGTTTATATCCAAGCTGTAAAACTTGTTCCTGGAGTTAAGCTGCTATGACGAGAATGTTGTTCGAGAGCTCTGTGGCTGCCAAGAGCTGCCTCTGGACCTTTCACTCCGTTTGGCCAGCAAGGGACACAGGCTCATCCCAGGGGCTCCTGGACACAGCCACAAGACTGAATTGTGAAATAAAATTTGTTCCCACAGAATGTAATTTCTCCCACACCCCAGGGTATGGTTCAGGGTCTTGAACAAGGTGCTTCTTATATGGAGTATTAATCAGGGGTAACATAATGTATGAGAACAGTTTATGCTGCAATTTGCTACCATTTAGAACGATTATGGAGAACTACAGAGAAWCTCAGTCCTAATGTAAACATGAGAAAATTGCTGCTCCCCTGACAGAGATTATAGGATTTACTGATCATCAGTCTTTGCGATTTTGGCTTATATGCCAATGGGTACAAACCTTGTTCTAAATATAATAAAACTCTTTCACATATAATATACAGGTTTGACCAGGCATGCTGGGCTTTTGTTTCACTTCTAATATCCTTTCTATCCAGAAGATATGGAAATTTTTCTCTTTCAACATAACAATATCTGATTCAAAGAAAATAAAGTCAATTTAAACCTGATTCAGCCTAAGGAAGTGGGAAAATACAGATGTGTATTTCTTTCCTCCTTATTGTTAGAAATCAGACATGGAGAAAAGTCTCACTAGAATTCAGGAATTAAGTTATATTTCATAATTACATCAGTTAGACATACTCTGGCAGTATCTGTCTCCAGCTTGCCACTGTAAATTACTGCCACACTTGGCAGCAGGATCACCAACAAGAGAATATCCATCTTTGCAAGTGTAAACGATGCTTTTCCCAACAGGGTATAGATTTTCAGCATTCTGAAATAAAAGTTATAGGAGGAAATTGAATATATGATCTCGGAACAAGCAGCATTGTTAAACTCCTTTTGATCTTGGGGCGTGATCTTRTGATGCAATAGTTTAGGACTGTTTAGTGTGAAGTATTTGTGTCATTCTACAAGGAGCTGGCRGGAGTGTCTGGAAGATAGTGGACAATGTGTTCGAAATAGAAAAGATGCCCCCCCAAAAAGTTCGTAGAATATAGAAGATTCTGGCTAACTGAGCAAATGAGGTGTTTGACAGTGATGTATAGCGTAAATAGATCAGTGCTGTTATGCCAGCATATAAACTGACTGCCAATATGGCTGTTATTAAACATTAGTGGAATTAAGTTCTTGAACAAATTTCCAGCGGTAATACTGGAGAATATACAGTTTTGCTAATTCTTAGGATGGCACGCTCTACGCTTATGCATGGTTAATGTGACAGGATTACTTAGAAGAGTTGACCTTGAAGACACAGACCTGTTCTCATTTTATGTCCCTCTCTGTTCAAAGGCTAGAAGAAAATCCACAGATTGCAAATATTCCACAGTTTGTGAACTAAGTATATCAACATAGAATCATAGAATCATAGAATGCCRAAGGTTGGAAGGGACCTCAGAGGTCATCTAGTCCAACCCCCCTGCTCACGCAGGGTCAGCTAGAGCACGTGGCACAGGGCTGTGTCCAAGCAGGTTTTAAAGATCTCCAAAGAAGGAGACTCCACAACCTCTCTGGGCAGCCTGTTCCAGTGCTTTGTCACCCTCACAGTGAAGAAATGCTTCCTTAAGTTCCTGTGGAACTTCCGATGCTTCAGTTTGAAGCCATTTCCTCTAGTCCTATCCCTGCCCACCACTGAAAAGAGGCCGCCCCCCTCCTCCTCACTGCCTCCCTTGAGGTATTTATGCACGCTGATCAGGTCCCCCCTCAGCCTCCTCTTCTCCAGGCTGAACAGACCCAGCTCCCTCAGCCTTTGCTCATAGGGCAGATGTTCCAGGCCTCTGATCATCCTGGTAGCCCTGCGCTGGACTCTCTCCAGCAGCTCCACATCACTCTTGCACTGGGGAGCCCAGAACATGGGAGAGAGACATTGACTAAAAAAGTCATGAGAAAATTTTGGATTATGTCTCAAGCTCAGTTGTGCAGAAATAACTAGTGGATTCTTAACTAATCCTTATATTTATTTTATTGACTGGGACAACTCTAGATAGCCTTACAGCATAGAGAAGGCATAATCCATACTTTGAGAAATTTAGTCTCCCTTGCTAAATAGACCCAATTTATAACACAGTCAGAAAAATAAGTTGCCTCGTCATAGTTCCACCAGGGAACAAGAAATTACAATGGTGAGTCATAGGATGAAAAGTCAAAGGTCCTAAAATCTGTTTATAATTTTGTTATGGATTTGCTGAATGACCTTGGACAGTTCACTCTTTCTGCTCTGTTTCTCTCTGTTTTTCCATACTTTAGTTTGTAATATGTGTGACACAGAAATGTTTTGACTCTGTGTACAGGTCAGGGCAGGATTTGTTATAAGTCCTGTGGTGCAGAAAAGCAAAGATTTTAGTTTGTTAGTGTGTGCATGTTTCATGTGTAAAATCTTGACTAACTTCTTGTAAACTTAAGCGAGGAGGACAATGCTGAGAAAGATGCTATACAGARGTTTTGATACTGAACTTACCAATACTAAATATATAAAAAGAAATACGCATTTTCATGTGACCCTCTCTATTAACTTAAGCTGCGACACTATAGGTAGGATTAGGGCAGATAAAAAAGAATAGAAATAACTTACTTGAACAAATCCATTTTCCAAGAGAGGAGGAGGTGAACAGAATTCTGTAGGCCTTATAGATATATCAAAGCAGTGTGGTTCAATCAAGCTATAAAAGAAACAAAAGTACTACTAATTTTAAATTTTAGTCACTCTTCCTTCCAAAATAGCATATTTCTCAATGAAGTTCATTTTCATGGGACCATTACATGTCCCATTTACATCACAAATGCGTTAAAACCTGGCATCACCAAAATATTTGAAAAAGAGATTTTAAAGAGAATGGTGTCAATTTTACCAACTTTTATCCTATATTCTTGTCGTGTCAGATTCAGTTCCTGAGCTGCATTTTATTTGAACTTAAATATAAAAACTAGAAGGTCAGTCAGTAACATTCTTCTGCTAAAATATATGAACTGCTTTGAATTAAATTTTCAAATTATTTGTGTAATAAGTGATCCAAAAGCTTCTTCTCTGCTTACCGAAAATGTTGCAGCTCCTCATCTTCACAGGATCTGCTTTCATGCTGTTCTCCTATGCAAGCCTTGCCACCACCTCGTGGTGAGGGGTTGTTGCAAACTCGACTCCTTGATTTCCTCCCCCCTGAACAAGAACTCCAGGAAGACCAGCAGCTCCAGTGTCCATCAACAACACCTATGTAACATTTGAGACTATTTCACTTCAAGGATTTTTCTTCTAAACAAGGAAAGTACTATTCAAAGTGAGGTCAAAAACTATGACCTTACAAAGACTTCCACATTGTAATGATCCCTGTTCCCTTTCCCATCCTGCCCAACCTCACAAAGACATCTCTAAGTTTGTCTTTCTGATTTCAGTGAGGCTTTACCTTCTGGACACATGTATAAGTCATAGTATTAAGGGTTGAGCTGATCCCCAATTCAACCAATCAATTCCCTTTCCTAAATTTTGTGTCTAAGGGGACACCAGTCATGTGTGACTTGCGTATTTGAAGAATCTGCACATTTTCTCAATCTTCTGGCTTCTGCAATTCCTTATGGCAATTTCCCAGCTCAAAACTTGGCTCACTTTGCTCCTGAACTGATGCAGGCATCTGATGTTGCCTGATGCTACACTTGTGCAGCAAGTCCACGGCACTCAGAATTAATTGTGAACGTGTTTGCACCCTACTATGGCAGCAGTGATTTTGACCCATTATTAAATTCCCCTACTTGTGGGTAGATCGGGACAGAATCATTTGTGAGAACTAAAGAATACCTGTTCTTTCAGAGTATGCATTTATTTATGGTGGGGTACACTATGAGTGGTATTATCCACTATATTTAATAATGATAAAAACAGTTCTTTGTRAAGTACTCTGTATACAGGCTAAGCAGAGACAACTGCTGTCTGCTGCTCATTCGTTCTGTGCAGAGAATAAACAGACTTTGGAAACAGGACAGTACACTTATTACTTTTAAACTCTCACAAGCTTAAACAAGGGCTGACCTGGCTGATCTTGCACAAGAGTTCCCAGCTCACAAGCTGCTCCGAAGGTGTAAGGCTTGCAGTAACACACGCACTGAGTTCCTTCCACGGCTGGCTCACCACCGTTCTGGCAAGGACGACATTTGCAGGGATCGTTTTCAGCCATGTATTCTTCAATGGCTTGTTTTAGGTAATGCTTTTTGACTGAGGAGCAGGGTACTTCCTTTACCAGCTCATACAATGGCATTAGCTACACACAGAAGAAAAAGAATCTACATTAAAAGCTATATTAAGGACTGAACAGTTTATCAACACATTTTGTCATGTAATATAATTTGTGAATTATATTCCTGAGCATGCATCTTGAAAGATGCCCTAACTAGTTTGTTAGCTAGCTAGCTAAAATCTTAAGTTAGTTTTCAACATTAGCTTTTTTTCTGCAAAGTCAGCTCTTAAAGTTACTGGCAACTTACTGTGTTTAAACACATTTGAGATAACAGCAGGTTACAGCTGAACTTTAAATGTACTATTACACAGTCCACCAATGTGCAATAAAYGGTCATTACCAAGTTATTTCCAATCTAAAAAGCTAGACATTTGCATAAGCTATTATGTCATTTCWTTAAGCAGTGATTAAAGACAGCAGTAAGCAAAAATATTTTTCATTCCTATGGCAGATTTTATATTTTACGTTCTCACATTTAATTTAAAACTCCCTGATGGAACTCTACTGCCTTTATGCTATRCTTCAACATCTCAGCAGTTCCCAAAGGGGACTTGGACAAATGCTCTTGTGCCAGCATTCAGATGTCTGGCTGCCAGAATACCCAGTTATGACAAACTGGCACACACTTAGAAAAGAGAGAGGTACAAAAGGGCTGCATAGAGGTCAACAGTCTGTGTGGAAGACACAAGGACTTATCAACATTTAATTCAAAATTGGGCTATTTGAAATCTAACTTCTTTCCAGTGCTAAGCTGATCCTCAGTTCTTAAGCAGTACTCCACTAAGTCACCAAAGGTTTGTTAGACCTGCAGGTATCTATCAGTAAGAGGTGAGATTTGTAATACAGCCAGCTACATCCTAGARTATTCTTCCTGTGAATTCTTTTTGCTTTTATTAAATGATCTAAATATCAAATGATTGCCGACAACAGCCTGATTAATCACCATCTATAATTGAATCACTTCTCCCCTTGAGTAATCCCATCTGCTCATCTCTGTTTCAAGAAAATAGCCTTACCTTTTGTTTAATTACCCTCGGATAGTTTGTCACTGATCCAGCCCAAAAAGAATATCTTTGACTGTTCCCAGCAGGATTATTCAGCTCTAGATAGCTAAGGCCAGCAACAGCACCTGGGCTTCCTCCTTCTATGTAATTGTTTCCTTTAATCTTATTGCCACTACTTCCTGTAGGTTCAGGAAGAGAAATACAGAAAATAGGAGCTTTGGTATACTTACAAATGGGAATAGAACCAAAAACTATACTAGCAAAAACTATACTAGCAAGTAGTGAGACAACACATCAATGCAGAATGCAATTATGAGATTACTTTGTCCTCAGTAGTAATATTGTGTCAAATCTTGCAGCGCTATTTCCTAAAAAAAGAAAAATATTGGCTTAGATAAAAATGCAGTGCAGAGAAGACAAAAAGAGTGGAATGCAGCTGAAAATTCTGCAACATCTGCAAAGATTTATTCCTTTCGGTCACAGAAAATAACTGCACAAACAGCTCAACGCCAAATTTGCTTATAACATACACCTCCACATACACCTGCAGACCAGCCCTGTTGTTTAAGAGGCCCCGGGTACAGTGATGAAAATGGGTTCTACAGTCCTAGACAAATCAAGCCTGCTTGYTTGCATCAAGAAGTCCCACATGTACAGCACATAAACAATATCCATTTTATCAACTGTATTAACATCTCTAGCTGTAAAGTGTCTGCAAAATATTAGCTGTTGGGAAAGTATTAGCACTGGTTGGGTCTTGGAATGCTTTTTAAACTGGTCGCTCAGTGTCTGGATTTCACCTGTAAAAATACAGTTCAGCAAAGCTACCACCACCTGCTCCTCATTTTGCCAGTTCTTTAAGAAGAGGTGAAAGCTGGATGYATGGAAACTGTTCAAGATACCACTGAACGTTTACCCGAGGAAGCCTGTAGTATTTCATCCAGTTTAGAACATTCTGTTTTCTTCTTCTTTACAATGAGTGCGTTCCAGCCTGATGTGGTACACTTGTACATGTCGGTAAGGCTCAGACCTGCAGAAAACAGATCCATTAATAATATTGTATATTGACAGTTAGTGTACATTTTAAATCAATCTCTCAGTTTCCCATTGACTTGAAAGGGCTTGAAAGGGACTTGAAAGAAAACTACCACYTTTTCTGCTAGAATTAGGAGGCAGCTAAAAAAGCAGGTCTTTGAGGGAGGTCCACATGAGGCCAAAGCCTGTGGATGGAGGCCAAGACCGAAGTTCTATCTGGCAAAAGTTTCTCTTCCTCTCACCCCTTTTCTCAGCAATCCCTAATCCTACAGCACTGTTTAACACTGAGTATCCCTATGTCTCGCTTTGATGTTTGCTTCATTTGTGATTTATTCTGCTCTTTACAGTTTTACTTAACCTCCATCTCCAAATAAATTTTAAACTTTAATATTATTTGACATTCAAGCTARTGTTAGAATTCAAGTGCAGCCTGATTGGGGTCTTGAACTACAACTATCAAACTCTTACTTGATTTTAGATACTACCTTGGAGAACATGCAAAGAGATATGTATCTTTTTTGTTTTTTTTTTCTTTTTTTTCCACTTTATTTCCTGTAACAAATGCTCTAGAAAGCTCTACCTTCGGCCTTCATTTTGTCTGTATCCATTTTAAAAATAACTTTGTAATGTCCTCCTAGGGATCCAGAGTGCAAAAAATGAGTCCCAAAATGTTCAATAAATCTTYGGTAGGTGTTGTAATCATAGACCACAGGGAGGTTGGCAAGTTCCTTCCAGAACGGTTCCGCAAGAGTGAGAAAGTCTGGGCGGTTGTTAATAAACTGAGCGACTTCCACACTGTTCTCAATGACCATCAGCTGCTGACTCTGATGGGAGGAAAATAAAAGTGCCTTGAATCAGCCATGCAGCCATTTCACTGCGAGTCAGAAGATATATATGTTTTATTAGCTACTGACCAACAGTATTAGTATTAGTATCAGTATCTATATTATTAGTTGTGTCTAAGCAACCAAGTGAATGTGAAAAAAATATTCTGAAGATGTGAATTTCATTTTTGGCTTTCATTTGTAGCTGCTGCATCATCTTTCTTTTCTTCCTGTGTGCCAGAAAACTAGCCTAATTCAAATGAATAGTGAAAATCATCACTCTTCACTAATATCATGAAATCACTACTGGTGGTTTCCAGCATTGGCAACAGAGCAGTGCTAAAGAATGAAGAAATTTGCTTTGCACCCTCATTTCTGTAAGAGAGACTTCTTTCCTTTTTTTTTTTTTTTTTNTTTTTTTTTTTTTTTTTTTTTTTTTTTTTTTTTTTTGCTATGGTGCTTTAGCCATTTTCAGTATGTTTAGAGGAAATCTTAACTCGTATATAATACCTGCACAGGAATGGTCCACTAAATTTCTCAATATTGCTATGGAACTTTGTTATGAAAAAAACATAATATACATCATTGTTAATGTGGTAACACAAGTTTGCCTTCTGCCAGCTTGGAGAACACCAAATACATGCATTTGTTACTTGCTTTTATTTACTGTAAGATACAGGATTTACCTCTTAATTGAACATTATTCTCAAATTGCTTTTAATCCTTATTTTTCAGTAAGGCCAAGGCAAAGGTATAATAAGCACTGCTGGTTACTGACTGCATAAGAAACTGGCTATCTTTCTTAATATCCTGCTAGGGGGAAATTAAATAATTCTGTGATTATAACTAATTTTATTGTATAGAACTCCAAGATACTGGCAAAGGTATTCTTAAGAAGTGCATTAAACTGTTAGAAAAAAAAAAAGAAAAAAAAATCAGTTATGAGATGTTAATGTTTTACTTTCTCAAATAAGGAAAAGCAGCTAGCAAATAAATAAATTAGTAATAAGGATGTAAAATGGAAAAGCAACAATAGCAACAAATTCCGGTTAAGCTAGACTAGCAATGCATTTGTAAAGGTTTAATGGGATTTTTTGTTTWCGGACTTTGTACCAAAAATATCTGGATAAAATAAATATTCACATGTTACTATGAAAGTACAATCAAAAMATCATAACCGGAACATTTATACAAAATACTAAGTAACACCGATAGTCTAAACATACCTTTTGATTGCTTTGAAGATTTTTATTCTGTGAAAATCTGTGTCCATGGTTTGATTGTTCATAACTCTCTGTGTGCTTCATGTAAGACCAGCTACTGTTGAAAAACTCATAACTAAATTCATTCTGAATTTTAACCTAGAAGATTAAAGATAAAATTCTATATAAATAGCTTTGTGGAAGATGTTAAAAAGAATAACATAGAGCAGATCCACTACTTTCTAATACGAAAAAAAAATGTGGATACATCTTCAGGCTATATTCATTTGAAATAATACATAAACACTAAAACAAGTGAACACTGCAAGAATCAATTGTCTGAAAAGAGTATTACTTGTATGTATATATGTATAAAGTATCTATATACTTGTGCTTATAAAGTAATATGATGCATTAAGGATTATTTAGCATGCTTTTGATAAGGGAGAAAGAACAAAATCTCTTAGGCGTATGACTTGAAATCAGAAGTAAATACATGTCTCTGCAAGGCCTCCATGAACCACCCCAAAGCCTTGTGCACAAAAAAGTCTTAAGGTGATTCAGGTTGCAACTTAAGCTAAGCAGGGGGTCTTGGTATTCACTTTTACTGTGAGAGAAGTAAAAATGACATCTGGAAAATTAATATTCTTTTCCCTTTCTTTATCAACATACTGACAAGTTAGTATTTTAAAATAATAAAATGCCATCTTCTCTGGACATGAATGACACAACTTTAGCATGTGGTGGCATATGAAAACTTCATTGCACGGAAACTTTTTGCTGCTGTTATTTGTTTGCTATTTATTCAGGAGATGGCTACCTTCAATGGCTTAGGATCCTTCTCTCAGTTCATAGTGGAAGGGCTGCAAGTGGAATGAACAGACTGGATGGAAGGTATAGGCTTCATTCATCTATGTTTCAAGTAACCTCCTTGTCAAGAGACCTTACCTGTGTTACTTCACTATACCTGTTTTAATCAAGACTCTAAAGGTGGAGTTAATGGAAACGTACTTGGAATGTATAAGCAAGAACACTCTCACTCAGCCTGTAGTAATCTTTCCTGTCGCCACTGAACACCTTTCTGCATTGTCCTCCAAAGCTTCTTGTGTGAATCACTCTTCCCCTAGTCTCACCAGTAATGGCATCAAAGCTACGAGAAGAAAACCATGAAAYACACTTAAGGCTAAGGCATTTAGCTAGCAAACTTTTGAGTAGGAGCTAAAAAATGTGCAGAAATTACCCTGTTCCTGTAAGGTCTGAATTTGGAGGTGTTTTGTCACTATCACATACAGTCCTCTTCTCTTCACATTGATCTTCATCAGCACCATCTTCCTCACAGTCCTGATCTCCATTGCACACAAGAGACCTGCTAATACACTGACCTAAATCAAAATAACAATGCACATGGATAGAAGAWTTTTTTCATCTATTGAAAAATAAATCACCTAATGTAAAAAAACCACAAACAAACAAAAAACCCCCCACAGTTATTACCACATTAATTAGCTCATTCAATCCCATAGTTCCCAGAAGAGCTTGCAAAACAACAGTAGATGTAGACATAAATAAATAAGTGCATATATRCAGTTGAGGGAACCATAGTCATTCAAGGCTTATAATATATATTAAGAAACTTGTTGGCTTCTGAATTTATTTCTTGTTTCTCCTGAATTTTCATCCTTTGATCATATCCTGTGTGACTGTGATTGTCTATCTGACAGCCCCRAAACATGTTTATCCTATAATAAACATGAGATAAATATCTACCTGTTGACGTAATGTGCTGTTTTGTCATGAAAACAGAAGCGGTTTAGATGCTAGCATTGTTCTAGGAAATCTTAGCTTTCATCATGTAAGTGATGTCCAAAATGTTTGGATATATCCTAAAACATAGCTTTGGAGAATTACATCTAAAGTTTCATTCTTTAATTACTCTCTCATAATGAAAAAAGTGTGTATATATATATATTAATCTGGAGCAAATTTGTGAGGTAGAATGATTTAAGGAGACTCACAGAACTACAAAATGTTATTTGTAAAGCTCTGGAAAAGACACAAATGAAATTAAAAACATGCATAGCCAAGGAAGAACAAAAGGAAACTTACTGTTGAATCAAAGCTTGCTGTAGATTAAGGGTTCTGGCAATTGCCCATTGACCAAATTTCAAGCACCACAAGGTTTTCTTAATTTTAAGGAGTAGAAAACAACAAAAAAAATTCTTGATGATACCTGAAAAACACCTGAACCTATCATCACAGCCATCCTCTGTTGGGCATCCCCGTGTCGGAGTGCATTGCCTTGTTTCAAAGGCATCCCCAGAGCAGGGATTTCCCCCAAACTGGCCATAAACGGCTATTGTCCGTCTCCGAATCTGAATATAAATCAAAAGAAAACTTAGAAAATATGAGAAAATTCAAAGCAGAAATAGTATACTGCTGTCAAAATACTCTTCTCTATAAGGAGATGAAACATTCACTGATTTTTTTCTGAGGACAACCATACTTCATACTACCCTAGTTGGGCAACAGACACAATTTAATAGAAATTGAATAGAAATAGAAATAGAAATATTATATCTCATGATCTTCATTCTCAGCCCTAAACTTGGCTATTTTGTTGAGAAGTCTACTCTGAAAAGAGTAAGCTGTTAACAAATTTCCACTTTGTTTTATATTTTAAATAGGACATATCATGAAAGTAGCATATCATGCTTAATATGCTAAAATCTTTCAACATAAACAATATCCTAAAGGAAAATGTTAATGACTGACAATACAYGAGCTACTTCTTGTTTCTAAAAAGATTCTAGTACATTCTCAGTTCAGATCTTTAATTTGGATTAATTCCTTCCTAATTCATGCAATATCAATGGAAACAAGATGGAAAGTCAAAAGCAAAAATAACTTCAACATGAATAGAGCTGAAGTGTAAAAACCATCAACTTGTTTTTATTGYGGACAATATTTGCAGCTAAGCTTTCTCTTCTTGGCAGCTTACTCCTCTAATGAATAATCAATAGAGGTGGTACAAATCAATTACTGGCAGCTGAGAAATTGTCTTAGTTTATAGAACAGTTTCATAGAGCTTTTTGGAATTATAACCAAAGAAACACACTGCACTAATTATTTCATAATATGGATATCATAGCTTTGGAAGGAACATAGAAAGGGGAGCGTGGAGACATTCCCTTCTCTAGAGCTCAGTAACCTTCTCATTCTACTAAGAAAAGTGTTTTGCTTATTCTTTTCCYCCATTTCATCATCATCCCAAAACAGCCTCTTGTGAATTTTTATATCAAACACTATTGGGCTGTAGACAGAAATCAACCAATTGAGATTTAAAAGATACAGTGGTTCCCTAATTACTGGAATATGCTTGTGAAGTCATGACTGCGGAAAAAAAAATGTGTCTGTATCTACCTGTTTTTTAGTACAGCCATCACACTCGGACCAAGGGCCAAAAGCATTCCAGCGGCAATGGACTGCATGGGAAGGGCTGCTCCAGGAGTGTTTTTTGTCATTATGAAGGGTAAAATAAAATAAAATAATAAAAAAAAAGAAATTGGTCAGGGATTTGAAATCATACACTTTAGTGTGAAGCTTTCTGAAACAGCAAAGCTAATGTTCAATAAAAATACAGTGCATGATCAGACACCCTCTTAAACCACTGAGATTTGCTTTTCAAATGTAAAAATAATGAGAGTGATTCCCAGTTGTGCTTTCCAGGCACTAATCAACAGAAGAAACCAGGCCCATTCCCTGCCTCCTGAAACTCCATGGGAGTGTGTGTGCCAGAGACCATCCCACAGCGGCTCTCATGCAGTGCGTTGGGACTCATGGGACTCATGAGACTCTCCTGTCTTGCTTGTTGTGGATGGAGCTGATGGACACTGTAATTCCTCACTCTTGTCACCACTCATGGCAGTGGCAGCGCCAACACAGGCTGGTGTCAGAAGAATATGTTTTCTTCCAAAAAAACATATTTAAAGATCCCACTATGACCCATGTCAAAACATACCTAAAGAAACTTCTAAGGCCTGCCCTGCACCAGGAGAAATTGTCTGGTAAACTATACATACTCAGTCTTCACAATATAGTTTTCTAAATAAATAATCACCTGGAAAAAATGGGAATGAAACCTGAAACCTCCAGCAAGAGAAAAATCCCCAGCACCTGAAAAAGAGAAGCAAAAGCTTACTTTGTTTTTCTGCTTCTTCTTGTAGATGTTCTAAAAGCAGCTGTTCTTACTTCCTGCAGTCTTTAGGATAGACAGCTTACCAAAAAAAAAAAAAAAAAAATGGACAGGGAGTCTGGCTAATAAGGTCTAACTGCTCAGCTGCTTTCTGCTCCTGGGTTTTAGTTTTCTTTCCTCTTGTAATACTGACCAATCATATTTTCAGATGAATGTTTCTCTCTATAATTTAATATTTCATGGCACTTGATGCATTTACTTCATCAGTACAATTTAAGTAATTGTCTTACCTTCATGACAGATGAAATACTCAGATATCCAGCAATTACTGAGGAAAATGCACTTCCACTCAATTCAGCAGCTGAAGAAGTCAGTCAGTCTGTCTGCTTTTGTATGTCTCCTCTTACTCTGCCTYGCTATTATGCTTTTCATCCCCACAAAAGGCTAAATATTGCAGAGAAATTTTTATCTTAACCCCATCTAATCTCCTTCAGGGACCCAGTCTGCTGGAATTGCTTGATGTTTTTAAGACATGTAAATCAAGGCTTGGCAAGGCTGACTGGGACTGGGAAGCTGTGGGAAACATTTACTGGAAGAACATTCCTTTTTGCTTATCTTCTGTGTCACAGTTTTTTCCCTCTGAACAAAACTTTTCTGAGATCTTAACCTAGAGCTAGTGCCCCTTACCCTACACCAGAGGTCACTCCCTGGTTTCAATGGGAAGAGTTGCTCTAGATTCAAGTTGGTGTTGCCAAATTTAAATTCTGCTCACAGATCTTCATTCTGCACTTCTGCAGTTGTGCATCAATTTTCACAYTGAAAATCAATTAGCCTAAGGAGCTGAATGCAAGTTTATCATGTGGTCCTTTTCCAGATCTGATTCATCACAGTAGCACCACTAAAATGTCACATTTTGATGTGGAAAGTCACATGGGAGAAGTTCCATTAAGGAGAGCCTGGATGAAACCCTCATGGTAAAGCAGCTCTGCTCTCTGAAAACTGTTCAATCATCATCGGTGTCGGTACAATTTTGCATAGTTCTCAGAAAACTAGACATTTATATCAGAGTAGTGACTTTAAAATGCTGCATTCTGACCTGCTTTGTTGAAGAAGTTGACAAGATCTTGGGTCATGTTACTCCGTCCACACCAGGATACTGTGTTCATTCCCCAGGAGCTGTCAACCCCAGCGCTAACTTAGTTAAGGTAGAGTTTCTTGTGGGATTTTTCAGGTTTAGTGACTAGGAACCTCTCTGATAAAATGATTCATTCTTGTATCATTTGTGTACATATGTTCCTGCTTTTGACTGAAATCCTATGATACTATTCAGTTTGATGCCTGATTAATATGATCTTGTTAGTGGTCATTTGCCTGTTTAAGAAAGGATTAAAACCAAATTAGGCCCTCTAATAGGCCCAGAATGAGTAAAGAATTCATATGGGAACTCAGGAGAATATTTTATCTTTCTAGACATATGTGTTGATTTTGCAGCTGTCTGTTTTAATAGCTTAGATAGCAATTTAAGTTTGTGTAAGTACATCATTAGCTATAATAACTCCCAAGGTAAGAATATGCTATAATTTACAGACAAACATGGAAAAAAATGCAAGAAAGGCTGAATACACATAGCAAAGAATAACTGTATGTTGTGCATCTGCCTTTAGTAAAGCCACTGATAGTAACTGTACCTTATTAAAATAAATTAATATTGAGGGAATGTGTTCTTGCAAGAAGTATGACAAGAAGACAAAACTCTAGTTTTTCATATTTGTCATTTTAGTACTTGTATCTCTCCTAGGACTGMAGTTCCATGGCTCCTGTGGTGCTTCACACAGATGACTGGGCTTTTTTAGAAGYTTAGAATAGCTGCCCTTCAGTCTCCTCTGCACCAGCATGACTGTGAATAGCTGCTGCTTCTTTCATCTCACAGCACAGCTTCAGTAACTCCTTTTCTATGTAGCACTTAGGGCTGGGACCATTATAATTTCTTACTTTTGCATGGTTTTGAAACRTAAGTCTATTTACAGTTGCATGACAATCTATTTACACCATATCTTTGCAGTTAGCATGACTTCTACCACACATATAATTATAAGTASCCTGCTTGAGCTCTCCAATTACTTCCCCAGCTTACAATGAAGTAAGGGAGAAAGTATGACTTAAAAAGAAGATAGGGCTGATTTTTTTTACTCTTGGTGAAAAGGGTAATAATTCCTGCTCTAGTATCCCCTTTGCAATAAAAAATGCTTTATTATAGAAACCAAGCATTTTTACTGTCTGCTCAGAAATTAATCCTCTTTAGACTCAGCAAGAAAGTTTTAGGGAGTAAGAGATGAGTAGCTTGAGGAAGACACAAAAATTGAGCCATAAGGCAAGGCTTTTCTTGTCTGCATGCAGTCTTTCACTTGCTGGGCTAATGATACCCTGCTTGGTCTGGAGACAGCATGAAATGCTATTGTCTGTATTTTGCTTCTCAGTAAGGTCAGCCAGAATGTACTTATATCAATGCTATTTCCTAGAGACTTCCAGTCTTTTATAGAATTGATGCTAAGGTTACTCAATACTTTATCAGGCAAGACTTGCCTCTTTATTGTCCAAGCTCATTATCCAATACAGCCCTAAAGACAGTCTGTGTGGCGTGATTGCTGCAAATGCAAACTCCTCTGAGCAGAGAAGAAACAATCTTGTCATTATAGTTTTAAATTTTGAAAYGGACTTGGAGAATTTTGTGGATTTGTTTCTGTTTGCTGATACCATCTAACTTTTTAGGGTGATTTTAATTGCCTATTTTGCTGTTAATGTAGTTGTCACATTTTGAGGGATGTATCTCTATGAAAAACATCCCATAGCATTTACACTGTGTTAACTGTAATGCAAATAATTCTCTCTCAAGGGACCTCATGGAGCAATGAGGTCCTTAGATATTGGTGCTGAAAAACTGTGCAAAACAAACACGGGCTAYGAGAATTCTAGTTGGAATGAAATGGTTTGGAAAAGAAAAGTTAGTGCTTTTGTAATTAAAAGTGCAAGGAGATTTAGTAGTATAATTAATACATCAAATCTCTCTAGAGCATAGACATTCCGGGCTGCATGTGCACAAAGGTTATCACTGGACAAATAAATCATTATTATTCTTTCCAGTAAGATTCTGGTCTTGTGATCTTCACATGATGAACTGGTTTAGCAGGAAACTGGAAAACTSTCCCCAAATGGTGAGTTACTTCTGCTGTTTTCCACTCTTCCCTGCCTTCACTTTCAACCTGCACTGTTTCAACCTCAACTCCTGCACATCCAGTGCTGACTTCGAGTTTCGAATTTCCTAGCACCTGCTTCCAAGAAGCAGCAGCAGCAGCCATTGTGTTTTTATGCAAGGTTCAAACCACCTGCCTTTGGAAATGACTATCTAAAGAATGGATAGCAGGTATTGGWGAGATTTTCAGCAGTGTTTATCACGGAGGGTTAGGAACAGGGTTAGGTCCACTCTGAAACCATCTCAACCTAAAAAATCCTGCATAGAAATTCACAGAAGTACAAATTCAGCACCAGCTGTGCTGAGTGCTCACTTGCTGTGTGTATAGCAGAAGTACAGTGTCAATAAGATACCACCATGCTCACACAGACCCATGCAGGAATACAGAGGTGTGAATTTTTATACATACAAAATAAATGTTCTTCACAAATCAGARCACTAGGCTGATTTTTAAACACTTTACATAAGACAGGAAAAGTCACAAGAAGCAGACTAATGTGGAATGATTGGCTTTAAATACAATAAATAAATATTTAATTAGTGAAAAAATGTAATTAAATACATTTATATTTAAAGCCAATGACACAAGACCATACATAGTGCATAAAGGGGTGTATCAGAGACTAAGCCATATTGAGAATTGTGGAGTCTGTTCATATCAGCTAGTTCTCAGAGAAAGAAAATGTAAACTTTTCACACACAACCAATATTTCAAGATTTTGATACTTTTTTTTTTGTGTGTGTAGTCTTCTATATTGTTTAACTACAGATTTAACTCCTACAGTTTAATAAATTCATAAGCAGTTTTATATGAAGTGTCTGATATATCAGGACTTAGAGTGGATGATCTAGATCTTTTTTAGTCTGATGCCTTCTCTGTCTGATTATTCTTTGCATAACAAATAGAACAGCAAGCCTCAGTCATTAGCAACCTTGCTAATGTTTCTATATTTCAGATTTTTTTCTCAGACAGAGATACATGTGTATTAAATATTTTAGAACTATTAAGAGCTATAGCTAGTTAGAAGGGTAAAACCCTTCATACAGCAACGTTTGAACAAAAATATTTCTTCTGAATTCATCAGTTTCCCTTTGAAAGTTTCCAAGCATTTTGAATTTAAAGTCTATAAATTATTTCTCAGTAAGCAGAACTTACTCTGCTTTTATAAAAGAGAATTAGCAAGAAAATGTAAGTGAAACTTGAAAGAAAAAGATTGTACCAGTATCAGATACAAAAAGCTCCACTTCTTTTCTAAGTCCTGGTGTACAYACTAATAAAGCTAGGCGATGTTTATCCCTCTATTTTTATTAAAATGAAGGAGTATAAAATGGACAGTTTACTTGAACGTTAGGGGAATTTCCTGACAGAACTAGTATGCCTCAATTTCAGTAACTGGAAAGCTAAAAAATGCCTGATACAGAAAAAATATCTTCCAGAATAAACAGAAAATAASACTGTGTTAAGATAGCATTGTACTTAGGGCAAGTCCTGATCTGGTAAAAATAATAAAATGAAAATAATAAAAGTGATTTAGATGAAAGAAGACTAATTTATCCTACCCTGGAGAATAGGCTATATATGTAATACATTTAGAATTTGAGCTGTCCTCTTCATTTTATGAAGAAGCCTGTATCTCTTATAGTTTATGTCTCATCTATCTACTAAATTTCATACTGACAAAAGTGGTGTACAAGTGAYAAGTTTGATGCGAGGGAGCATTCCTACTTTAAAATGAGCTTTGCTTTACTTTTCAGAGAGCAGACAGGCTGATCAGTGAAAGCCATAATTTGTGGTACTTAGAGCTAGACAAACGTAAATCCTAAGGAATATGGAGATGAGATGTGAGATAAATAAATAAAAAAATATTAATTTCTTTTTTCAGATTAAACATGAGTCCCTAGCTTCTCTGGTATTTTCTTCCTTGACCTTCCACCTTACTCTAAACTCTATTCGCTTTTATTTTAAACAAATAGAAAGTCTTTTGTATTATATTCATTAGTTTCTTAGCAGGATGCAACAACCTTTTCCATAAGCATTGCTGTTTGCTMATATTTTCTGTTATTGTCATAGAGATGTAAGGACTGCATACAAATGATATTATTTTCAATTTATTCACTTAGTTTACTATTACTGTTMAGAGCTTTCCTGAGTTGTTGAGCATAAAGGTTCTAGTTGAGCTATACTGTCATCTCGTGGTGAACCAATGTTCCTGATTCCAAGTCACACAGGAAAGCTTTCTTTTCAGAACAGACAATCTGCATACCATAAAAGTGAATTTATGTTTGGATATTACATGCCCTTGTGAGTGCTTTTTAATGGATATTAAAGGTTTCTTATTCCCCACAAACTCCAAAGAGGTGTCTACCTTCGATAAACAAGATGATATCCAGAAACAAAGGCATCCAAATTGAGCCTCATGGAAATATTGCTCTTTAATTCTTCATTCCTCCTACAGACTTTCTGAGCCTGTATGATCTAGCTCAAGCTGTTCAGCTCCCTAGAAGAGCTAAAAAGTGCTCCTTTGGTCAAAGAGAACACATTTAGAAATAATAATGGCTGGAGCTCGCTTGCATCTCTGGAGAAACCTTGCTCTAGAAGAGGACAAACATGTGGTGGTGGTGAACTGGTGGTAGGGGCAATATAATTTTATTCAAGCTCTCTTTGTCTACACCTCTTTTCCCCAAATTAACTCTTACAAGAGAAATTTAAATGATGCTTTTATTTATTTATTTTCATGTGTGCCATGCACACTGCAGCGCTCGGGCCCGCAGCGGGGCTGTCACTGATGCACATAGGGGCAGGCCCGTGGACGGGCAGCCAGTGCAGTGGGGACATTCGCAGTGACATTTGCAGTGCCAAGCTCCACTTGAAGGCACATGCTGTCACAGACCAGAAACTCCCCCAATTTCAATCATGGATGTAGTTTTTTAATCYGTGGCCTAAAGCGGAGCTTTATTTGTGAACAATTGCACGAGGGAAGCTTGGAGCTCAGCACAGACAGCACCTCCGTGCAGCTAAAGCCCCTGGGCAGCCTTGAACGTTTTCTTTACCAGCTGTCTGGGCTTGGGGTCGGCCCCATGGGGCTCCCTCGCCCAGGCCGGTCCCCCCGCGCCCGGATCCGGTGCCCGGCCGGAGCGCTTCGGGCGCGCACCCGGAAGTGCGGGGCGGGATATAGCGGAAGCGGGGCGGGGCGCGGCCTCTTTGGTGCTGGCGGCCCGCAAAGATGGTGAGTGCCGAGCGCGGCCGCGGTGATTCCGCCGCCATCCGCCGCCATCCGCGCGCCCTGCGCGCCGCCGGCGCCCGCAGCGGGGCCGGGGACGCCTCGGCGGGCCGGGCGAGGCCTCGGCGGGCCCAGGGGCTGCCGCCGCCGCGGGGTGCCCGCCTCGGCGGCACCTCCGTGCCGCGGTCGCGGGACGCCGCCAGGCCAGAGCCAGGGCCGGGGATGAGGCCGGGGCCGCTCCACTGGTGCCGGCGCGGGGCTTTGGCGGGGCTGGGCTGCGGAGACGCCCGGCAGCCGCGGCGGGGGAGGCCGGAGGGTGATGACACCATTCGCTGAGGGACGGGGCGGTACGAGTTGCGTTTGGGTGCGCGGCTCGCGTTGCCGGATGCGCTTCTAGCACTGTCCTGACCTGCGTTTCAGACGAAGGGCACTTCGTCGTTCGGCAAGCGGCGCAACAAGACGCACACGCTGTGCCGCCGCTGCGGCTCCAAGGCCTACCACCTGCAGAAGTCCACGTGCGGCAAGTGCGGCTACCCCGCGAAGCGCAAGAGAAAGTGTGAGCGAGAGGCCCGGGCTTCGTTAATGCGGCGCGGTTTGATAGAACCTGCTTTAATAACTGTGTTCCAGGCGGGCACCGGGTGGGCACCCAGTTGCGGGCATCCCCGCTTCGCAGGTATCAAAGAATCGTGCTGGTGAGTGACAGTAACGTGTCTGTCCTAGATAACTGGAGTGCCAAGGCCAAGAGACGCAACACCACCGGAACGGGCCGCATGAGGCACCTGAAGAAGGTCTACCGGCGATTCAGGTAGGGGCTTCTAGGGCAGACCGCTGTGATGGGAAATGTTGCATGGGTTAYGCCTCGTTGTTAGGTGTATCACCTAAATAAAATGCGGTGTTGGGTTTAATATATTTAGTGTGCTGTGGCCTTAGACTGCTAAAGTATATTTTGAAATAAAGGCTGCYTTGTGTTCTGGTAGTATGATCTTTCTGGGACAAAGAGCTTGCTTATTTGTCATACTTGTCATTTGTCTTGCATAGGATGTATAGCAAGTGTTTCTAATAAGGATAGATAGTACAAAACACTRGTTCTTACTTTAAAATGACCATGCTTCAAAATATATATGACAAATATATAATCATTGTAAAATACATATTTTGTGTAGAACTGCCTTTTTCTGGGGATTTCTTAGTGATAGCACGTACATGGATCTTTGTAAGGTGAACCTTGAAATGGCTTCCAGTTACCCTGTGCACAAAGTTTGGAATTTTAGTAGTTGCTGTGCTGTTTGGGACTTGATTATAGCTTGCTAGCTGTGAAATCAGACTAAAGCTTCCTACAAAACTTTGAGTTATATTTAAGAGGTGCTATGAGGATACTGTAATGTTTCTAAGAAACTCACTAATTTTTTTTTGTCTCCATATTCTAAAATAGATTTTTATATTTATTAGATCAATAATTGCAAAATCTTTCCTTAAAAATATAGAAAATCATAATATCCTAATAGTAAACCAAAATTGACTAATTTTACTCTTAATGAGTGAAAATAAGCTTAGTAAGTGGAAGTGGGAGCCTGTACCAGGGCACAATGGAATTATTTCATCTGGTGTTTATGGTCTGTCAAAGTCTTTGCCTGGCAGCAGCCAGAAGGTAACTCAACTGCGAGCTGCTGCTTTTTGAGCAGAACTTGCACTTCGATGCTAACAGAAATGAAACCACCTTTAGTTGAGTTGCTTAGTAGAGCCATAAATCACAGAGTGCCTGTAGTAGCTGTGTTGTTTGATTCAGTCTTGAAGTGTTCAGCCAGTTTCTGAAATCTTCCTATTTGAAGAAATGGAATTAACTCTAGCAGGGGAGAGAAAAACTTACTGTTCACTCCAAATGGCTTGTCAATGATGTTTCATATTAAAAATGTCTGAACATATGAATTTCATAGTGATTTCAGTGCATTACTGAGACGAGCTGAACAAAAACTGSTGAATTTTACCTAAAGCATTGCTCATTAGAAAATTCAGACTGGAGAAGTAACTCCATTTCTGCTTGCAGGAATGGATTCCGTGAGGGGACCACACCGAAGCCCAAGAGAGCAGCTGTTGCCGCCTCCAGTTCATCGTAAAGACTCATCTGTTTGCTAAAAATAAATGGTCTTATTCAGAAAAACTTCCAACTTTTTTATATAAATGTTTTAATTCAATGAAGTATACCTAGAAAATATAGGTATGTTGACAGACGCAAAACTTTGTGATGTATTGAGATGATTCATTAAGCATAATACATTAATTGACTTTTTACAGCATCTTGAAAAGGATCATAATCTCTGCTGAACTTAAAGGTTTGTGTTTGTTCATAAACCAGYGCTAATTGATATATTTAACTGACAGCATTTTTTCTGGTACTCCCTTAACTGAATCAGTGGTGGACAGTGATAGGACTAGAGGAAATGGCTTCAAACTGAAGCACCAAAAGATCCACAGGGACTTAAAGAAAAATGTCTTGACGGTGAGGGTGACAGAGCCCTGGCACWGGCTGCCCAGAGAGGTTGTGGAGTCTCCTTCTTTGGAGATCTTTAAAACGCGCTTGGATGCAGCCCTGTGCCACGTGCTCTAGGTGACCCTGCGTGAGCAGGGGGGTTGGACTCGATGACCTCTGAGGTGCCTTCCAGCCTTGGGCATTCTATGATTCTATGATCTTATTCAAGAAGTCTAACTTGCATTGTTACTACTAGAACGACAAGCTTCTAGCTGATATATATTAATTCAGCATGATGAGATTTCAAAGAGGGAGAACAGGCTTTTTATCTGCTGTAGAGGAGTAATCCTTTTGCAAGGAAAGTGCAATATGAGCATTACAGCCTTACCCTACTTGCCTGTAACTCTGTGACCATAAATTATTCAAGATACTCTAATGTGGAGATTCAGATTTTGACTCTTGAAAGTTACTCTAGTAACTTGAAAAATAGGTCTAAGTGGTCGTTTGGAAAGGAAAAGCTTAAGAGGGAATTTCTGAGCTATTGTTGAGTGTTCTGCGACTGGCAGTTCAGAGAAGCCTGTCCAGAGGGCTGCTTGTTCAGTGGGCCGTTATGTCTTGGGCAAGAAGAAACTTCCACATCTGGAGGGGCTTTTACTGCTAAGCATTAGGGGATTGGAGATCTACTGTAGTTGAGATATCTCTCCCAGTAAGTGCAGGTGTGGATGTTTGAAGTGTATTGCTCTTTCATTGCAGAAAAACTAAGTTAACCTTGTACTCCAGGAAGGTATGAGTGTAGAGCTGAGGCACAAATAGACCAGATTTGCGGATTTAAACAAGAAAATAGAATATGGAAGTGAACAGTTCAGTTGGGGGTATCTTTGAGTTGCGGGTTGTTCCTTGATAAACTTGGGCCTTAAATGGGAATTCTGGGTCACTCACTTTTAAATTTTAAACTCCACTTTGAAAATTGTCATAGGATGCTGTTATTGGGATACTGTTAAGAGGAATATGGAGCATGGTAATTGCTGCAAGGATTTGAAGGATTTTCCTTTAAAAAGGAAGATCTAAACATCTTGTGAAAGGGGTTTAAGCTTCTGAGGCTGTTTTTACTTATGGTCTCACCATGAGTTCTGAGAACTAAGTGTGCTGCTATTCCAAATTATATCAGAGCTCATTGAACTTCAGTTTGGTCAACGTATAGCAAAAATCTTTGTCTTCTCAAGGTGAGAAGTGCTATTTGAGTGCCTGTGGTAGCAGAAGACAGCTTCAGTATGTCAAGTTCCAAAGGTGTAATGCATGTCAGAATTGGAGAAGAAAAAAGGATCTTTGTCAGCTTGGGATTTCTTTATTGTGACAAATTTGTAGAGGAGTTCAAGTTGGTGCCATGGCGCAGTATTTTGTCTCCGTGTCAGTCTGTGCTGTAACTTGGAAGGGTGGCAAGACCTAATGCAGCTCTTGAAAGCACAGTGAGCCACAGTTAAAATCCTTACTGGCCTTTAGCAGGCAAGGAAACAGGGAGTTGCCTTAGATCCACAGTTGCACGTTCATGGCTAAGAGGTTGTGTCTTCTATTTTTCTTTTTTCTTTTGTATAGGCTATGGTGGGTATAAAAGAAAAATGTGTATGCCTGTACTAGTTCTTAACATGCTTTGGTTGAGAAAGCTAATGGAGTAACTCAGAGGTGACTTCATGTAGTACAACTCTATTTCCTGCAAAGATGTGAAAATACCACGACCTCGTTTAGTTTGTGTGTGAGCTGGTGAACCCAACACCATGAATGAATTTTAACTAATACATTGGGACTGCTGTTCTACCTGTGGAGTCAACAGAACAACRTGTTTCATGTTTTGGCCAACACGGATTTCTAAAGTAATTGCATGCTGGCATAAAATGGTGCTAATTTTAGTTAACCTGAGTTAAAGGGAGATTACCATGTCTGTATTGGGGTAAGTATTACAGAGACTTGACCACCTGATTCTGCAGTGACATGGCAAAACACTGCATTTTAATGGCTCCCTGGAAAGCAGGGTGACCCTAGCATAAAGTGGGGTACTCCAAGAAGAATGTCAGGGGAAGAAAGGGCAGGAGTCATTTTTCTTCTGCCTTTAAATGAAAAGGCAGTGTACTTAGTTCATGACAATAATTTGAAGACCTTTTCCAACTTCCTAAGCAAATCTGTAACTTTTTCTTAGACTTTTCAATTAAAACTTGATCCAGGGACCTAAATGAGAACGTTAATCACTCAGGCTTTACACTACATTTTTTTTAGTCACAAAATACCAAATATTTGACTAATGCTAATTATCCAGAATATCTATATTCCCCYATGGCAAAACTGGCATAAGTTGTGTCCTTAAAAACATGCAAATAAGTTCCAATTTAATTATTTTGCATTTCCATAGGTAAATTGGTTAATTGGCTTGTATGAAGGCAGTGGTCCTCAACACWGCTTGTGAGCAAGTTTGTAAAAAGTGGGTAATTGGTACCAGAAAGTTTCCTGCTGATTTAAAAAGCAGGTAATTTGTATCAGACTGTTCTCAATCAACAAATACCACTGTAACTGTTTCAAATAATCCTTGTGATAGATGTTGCAGTAAGAGTATCTCTACTGAAAGAGCAAAGGATCATTCCATAGGAGGTTTCAAAGGAGCAATTAAAGGGTGTGGGGTTTTTTTTTGTCTTTTTTCTTTATGCCATGTTTTCAAAAATAAGGTGGATATTTGATATTGTTTTTGGAAATGGGCTACTTTTCTGACATGGGCAATATTACTGATGATCCTTAGCACAAAGCCACATAACAAAATCCTATACAGCAAGTACTGCAATTTTCAGGGTATTAGATGCAGCCTCTAACCTGAGGCCAGTATTAATRGAGATATTCCGGCCTAGTGTTTCTTTTTCCTCTACTGGAATTCATGCCTATGAAGCGTGGAGGAAACAGACAGCAATTGCCAGCCGTTTGGTAGGGTTGCGTCTGCAATGCGTATTAAGTTGTCTTATTTTCAACTGTGAGCTTTTTGCAGAAAGATGACAGGTGGGAAAAACCACAAACCTGCATTAATGAACACAGACCTACATTAATGCTGTGTATTGGGCAGCAGGTGCTGAAAGCTGCTCGCATTTTTCTGCTGAACAATGATCAAGAAAATGTTTTAAATTAAAAATCTRAACAACCCAAATCCAAATGATCGGTTTTATTTTCCCTGGCTATTTAAAATGGAGCTTTTTTTCATGTCATTTTATTTCATGTTGTCCGACCTGTCACAGCAATTGTAAACAGTGCAGAGCAGTATCTCTTATGTTGCTTGACGACATTGCTTGACTTTATCGAGTGAAAAAGGCTTCTCTGTGTTTTCTATGAAACCCTTCAGAATTTTTCTTCTGCAGGAGTGAATGAACTGGTTTTATTTTTTCAACCTATTAGGGTAGCAGAATGTTTTAAAATACCACGATCTTTTAGGGASCAGAAGCTGTTTTTTCCCTCAACTTTGGTGTTWAMYTGYYWWSRWSWYSWWRRCAGKTWATATCGGATGGCCTTTGAATCGGGTTTCTGAAGCCACTAGCAGAAAAAAACACCCATCGTTGCCTTTTAACTGAGGACATGCGGACAGGATTTGCGGTTTAGAGGGTTCGTGTTGCTGCGGTGACCCGTCCTCGGGCTCCGGAGCGCGGGGAGCGGGAGAGCAGCCGCCGCCGCGCGCCGCGGGGACCCGCCTCGAGGCGGCCGCTCCGGGGGGAAGCGCCCGCGAGCCGCAGTGGTCGCTCCCGGGGCGGCGGCAGCCCCTAAGCGCGCGCTTCGCTGCCGCCCTTTGGGGCGGGCGCTGCGCGGCGGCGGCGGCTCCTCCGGCTCCTCCTCCCCCGGCGGCGGCTCCTCCTCGCCGGGCCCCGCCGCGCGCTATGCGCAAGCTCGGCCCCTGGCTCAAGATGGCGGCGGCGGATAAACAGAAACACGAGCACGGGCGGGTGAAGATCGGCCACTACATCCTGGGCGACACGCTGGGCGTCGGCACCTTCGGCAAAGTCAAGGGTGAGCGGCGGCGGCGGTGCCCCAGCCCAGCCGCGGCCGAGCGGGCTCCCCCTGCGCCGGGCCGCCGTGGCCGCCTCGGGAGCCCGGCGGCGGGAGGGCGGTGCGGCCCCGCTCCGGCGCCGCGCGAGGGGCCGTTGGGGCCGTTGGGCGCTGCCGGGCGGCGCCCGCCGCGGGCCCGGGGAGCCGCGGGCTTCCAGCCGCGCATGTTGGGGGACGGGGCCCCGCTGGCCGCGGCTGCATCGGCCCGGGGTGCCCTCATAAGGAGAGCGGCTTTCCTCGCTTGGGGAGGCAGCAACAGGCGCGAGGCAGCCGTGGGCCCGGGATCCCCGGGAAAGGCGCCCGCGGCTGGCAGCCGCGCACGGAAAACGCCGCGCGAGCCCAGCTGGGCCTCGGGCAGCCTCCCCTGCAGGTGCCACGCAGCTAACGGGCAGCCTGGCCGGAGCAGGAGTTTCCTTTCCTCCTTTTAATCCCTTCGGACATGGGTGGAGGAGAAAAAAAGCCCTGCGTGAGCTCACACTGTGCTTTACTGTCGTGATGTTTCTGTGAACTGCTCAAGTGMTGGGCATGCAAGTTGAAAATACCCTTTCACAGGTGCCTCAAGTGAGAGCCAAGTGGTGCTTAAACCACTATGGTTATCATAGCGGGTTGCTCATGTTTATAATTAATGCAAAACGGGCTCATCCTGTTCTGTCTAATGYGTTAGATGGTTTTTAACATGATATTTTTATTCAGTGTAGCTGCTCTCATTGTACGTATGTTCCATAAGCTCTCCCAGGCTCTGAAGAGAATACTGATGTTTGGGCAGCTTGTTTTTCTTTCTTCAGCTTAAATTCTTCCTGCCAGAAGTAGGATCAGGATATTGATATATCTCTTGGGATGATTGAGCAAGGAGGGGATGAAGAAGTTGCATTTCCCTCTCATATGAGCTGTAGAAAGTGCAGCAGTGGTGCCGTGGGGCACTAATGGTAGAAACAAACTGTCTGGTGGCTGCTTTTTAGCAAGTAGCTTGCAACATGCTGCAGAAGCGCRTTTATCTCTAAGAATGCCAGGGAAAGAAGCAGTATCTCAGGAATAAAGTCGTCATAAGCCAGTCTTGAAAGAGGGTGCCTCAAAAGTGACCCAAGAGGCAGCAGAAGTACTTAATGTCTTGAGAAATTACTGCCTCCTTCAGARCAGAGGAAATGAGGTAAAGGACAGTGGGAGGTGGACATCAGATTGCCCCATCCCTTGCTGTGGGATTGCTTGGTTAGAGCAGAAGTCATTTGTCTCCCCCCTTGCCCAAAGGACTGCAGGGAGCTACAGCTCCATTGCTGTCAATGTTCCARCGTGTTTGCTCTCCCAGTTCGGGGAGCCGCCTGGGGGCACCGCGTTGCTGCTCCTGCTCCTTCCTGCAAGGGCAAAAAGTGCCTGAAGCTGCAGTGCTGAAAGAACATTAATTGGTGGGACTACTGCTAAAACTGTGACATTAGTGAAAGTTGCTCCAGTTCTTTATATTTAGTGGGTATAATTAGCTTGAAGGGCTAATAATCTGCCTTATTGACATGCTTAATTAACAACAATAACAACAAAAAGATTGAGTTGCCAGTTCTATTGCCGCTTTCCTTTTTCCACAGCACCCCTTTACCTGTGTTTTATTTGGTTGAAGTTGAGGGTTCTTTAGGCTGCTTTGTAACTGTTGATGATGTGAAGAGTGCACGTATGCCCATATGAAAAAAAACTTCAGGAGAGGGAGTAGGGGGATGTAGCATCATCCTGCATCGTGAATACCTTTCCTGAGGAGTTTGAGAATCTACTTGAGGAGATGCAAACAGTTGAGTTCATGGACTGATGCTCACTTACCGTATGGACTGTTTTAAGTTTATCTGGTCCCTAGATGTACTGTGTTGGTTTTATCTTTCTGTTCCTGTACCTCAGAAGAGGAAGTTATTGTGTCAGTGACTAATTGATTTTTCCTCCTAAGCACACTTTATTTGAAAGCAAATCTACATTCATTTTCCCATAAAACTTCAACTGGTGACTCTAAAGTGATTTCATCACCATAAAAGGAGGTGGGGGGGGAAGTGAACATGTTCAGCGGGCATTTTCTTGACTTCATGTGTGACCTGGTTAAGTTTGATCAACTTAAGGCTTCATGAAAGTGCACGTGTAAGACCAGGCAGCAGGGGCAGCCCCGTGAGGGTGGCTGGAGAGCCTGCGCTTGGGGCAGCTACTGAAGGTCTCCCGCAGCCAAGGGGGCCACGGGGAGAATCCAGGGGCCGTGCGGCCCCTTTGCCCTCACAGGTAACTGATACCCACAGGCCRGTAACAGTTTAACTGTTTGTCTGGCTGGACTAACCTCAGTGAGTTCTGTGATGGTTAATGCACTTGGTCAGTTCCTTGTATTGGCGTTTATGGGGAAGAAATTGGCTTGTCAGTGGTACCTAGGCCAAGCTGAAATGTCGCCAAAATGAAAAAGTGTAGGACAAAAGGGAACTCAAAATCGAATTGTAGTTTGAAGCACTTTTTGTCACTTCCATTTTAACAGTGTTCAGTGTAAAACACTTATCCCTGTTTTAGCTTTATCCTCATTTTTTCTTTTTGATCTGTGGTTTCTTCTTGGGGGAACAAGTTGCTAATGTTTCTTGCTGAAACCAAATACAAAGCTTTTTCCAGATATTTCAAATAGCTAACTATCATGAAGGAAAGAGTAAGTAGCAGTGACTTGTATAGAACAAATGAAGATGCTCATTAAGTTTATGAATGTCCAGTAATATTTATTCCAGACACCAGAACTAGGTTAAGAATGTTGATCTGTACAGACTTCAAAACTACTGCAAGCAGTCCTTGCTGATCRAGGCAGTGATAAGGTCCCAGGAAGGGACAGTGAAGGTCAATGTGCTGTCTCATGCACCTCAGCAGTGTGCGTTTGCACAGCAACTCGTGGTTTTATATCTTTCTATCTGTAGAAGACTTAGCTCGGAAGACTCTTCTCAGGCAATGCGTGCAGGCTTTTGGCTTTTAATGCCTGGAAAATAACGAGGTTTCCTGTGACTGTGACATGTTACCACTAATCTTCAGTCTCAACTGTCGACTCTCTACTGAGCTTAAGGCTGCGTGTAAGATTGAAGACCACAGAACTGAGCTGAAGGTTGCTTCTGTGTTCAAACACTTACAGCAAGTTTTTGCCTTTTGAGACTGCTTCTGGGAGGATTTTTGAAATGTTGGTGCTGCATATGGCATTAGCAAAGCTTAAATGCATGCAGTCGGTATTACCAAGAATTACAAGAATAAATAGTATTTAAGGGGAACTTCTGTTGCGGTGTTTTTCTTGCAGGACGGATAGCTGAGGGTTAGGATGAGTAACTTTAAATATTTGTGTTGCTCTCCTTGTATTTGTGGATATTCTACCTTTATAGGCAACTCTTCTGTCAACAAAGTGTAGAAAAACTCTCAAAGGTGCCATTCCATTGTCAGTTTTCTGCAGAATCTACATGAAGTTCTCTGAGGTCTTACTTGCACTACTGTTTCTAGGCTGAATTAAAAAATAGCCAGCAGTCTGTTACCAGTCAGTGTGTGCTGATTGACCGATACCAGATACTTTAAGTGCTTCATCTTACAAGAAGGTCTTGTGGCATGTGGGTAAAGACTTAACTTAAAACCAGAGCAGTCTTTTAGTGCCTCTTCTCCTTGCAATTAGCAAATTTGTTCTAATATGATGGTACATAAGAAATATTAATGTGGCAAGGCAGTTTTAATAGTAGAGAAAGGAAATATGATAAGTCTTACAGATGACTTCACTAATTTTGAGTTCTAAATTCTAATTTCCATCTAGGATAGTCTGATAAATCAAATGAAGCAGTAATGGGCTGATGAATCATTTTTTTTTATCTTACGTGGGATATAGGAATATAAATACTAAACTGTAAAACTGTCTAACTTAAATATAAAAGGTACTTAATTTGGTATTCCTAACCAAAATGAAATGTAAGTTCATATGCCTAAATGACTTCTGGTTAGTTTCTAAGAAGCAGCTTCCTACAAATTCAACTTAATTACTGTCAAGTCTAACTTAACCTATTGATGTATTTTGAAATACTCCTGGTTTGCCTCAGTTCATGTTGCTGGTATGCCAGTGAATTGTCATTGGTATAAGAGTTGCTTTTCTAGTGTCTTCTGTTAATAAAAGATATTTCTCTAGATTTTGATTTTGAGTACTGGTGATATAAATAGGTGGGTTCCTCTTAAACTTCGATCTTGATTGAATTTAAGAAAACAAAAGGACCATAATGATGCTGTAATTGCAGTTTTGTCCAAAAGCAATTTATTCCTTCTCTATGGGTTAYAGTTTAACGCTCTAGGGAGTGAGCCTTTGTGGCCTGTCTAGAATTTGTGATTACTGTTTGCTTTTCCCTGTGTTCCTCAGCAACATGAAYCTCCTTGTCTGGAGTTCTAGTTATTGTGGCCCTTTTTAAGGAATCGGTTCTTCCAGTTTGGAATGTCGTCTTTGACATGCCTTATTCTGAGGTTAARGAAAGGATCTCTGCTACCACAATGGCATGTTCCGTGTTTTAGGTGGTTCATGGATTAGATGCCTCCCTGCTGAAATTCAGATTAATTGCATTATTTTATGTAGCAGCTGTCTGACTGAAAAATAATCTGATTATTAATTTTGGTACCCACTGTTCTTGCCTCTCTGCCAAGAGCATGAATTTCATCTCAGTTGCATCACTTCTTAGATCAATACAGAGGAAAAGCAACAGCAAAGCCTTGTGTTGAAAATCAGACTTGTAAATTGATTGGCTTTTTCTAATTTCATCAATTATCAGTTGAATGAAGAATGATTTTTGTGGGTCACTTACAGTAAAGTAGGAATAAAGACCTATCTCTTCTGCACTCGGAAGAGAGAACCTGGCATTTAGCACTAGTATCTAGCTTCACTGTCTGATATGAGAGCCTAATTTTTAATTCTGTTTCCAGGGTCTGTACTTGCCTCGCCCTTCTCACTAATGTGAGCTTTCTGCTTTCTGTGTTTTGTTTCTTGTATAAAAAGTACCTGCAGATGAATGCATTTTCCCTTTGGAATTCCTTCCAAAGGTTTTATCCCAACTTCCAGTGAATAAACTATACTTTAAATAAAGCTAAAAGCCTGGGACATGGTTAGCTTTCCAGGTGATTGGATGCAACCAGGTCAGCAAGTACTGTATTCAGTGCTGTTTAGGAATTAAAAACTGGCTTACACTACTTTTGCAAGCTGCAGTGCAGGTGAGGAAGGACTTTAAAGTAGACATGATCCTCAATAACATGTCTCACAGCCTTCAGCATGTTGTGGAATTTTCCCTTGACTAGTATCTAATATGAATAAATTGCCTTGGAAGCACTGCTTAGGATAGGAAAGAGTTGAACTACTGAAGTCCACTCAAGGGGAGAAGGAAGAACCATGTAGATGTCCCTTTAATCTCGCTTGCCCTTAAAAGTAGGAAGCAGAGTGGCTGCTGATGTCTTGAAAGGGTTGTCAACAGTAGTTGTATTAAATCACTGCATGCAAAAACTAATGTGGGGCAAACTCTTGCTGATCAGTGGAAGCAGTGCTCTTCTGCCTTGCCTGTCATCTGGTGTTGGGAATAAAGAGAATGTTCCTAGAACCTTAATCACGGATAGTTCCAATAGCAGCTGCAAAATTCAGTCAGGAGCAGCAGAACCGAATAGCCTCTTAGAACAGCTGTCTGGAGTGTGTTTTTACATCTAGCTCCAGTTTCTCTGTTACRGGAGAGTTTCCATTACCTCAATTTCTCTCCTAAGTTTAAGTTATAGAAGAGATTTCATGTTTGTCTTGTTTAACATAGTTGCTGCTGGATTCTCCTTATTTCCTGCATTTTGCATAGCATAAGCTCCATACCTTACGTGATAAAGGGGCTTTGGTGTGATACTCTTGTTCAGCCAAGGGCTTAGAAGGACTCATACTAGACAAGAAAAATACTAGCAAGATTAGCACTATTTGTGAATACAGAACACTGAAATAGTGCAAAAATGCAGAAATGCTGCAAGACCTATGGGAGTTGCATTTAAGATTTGTCCCTGCCTTTCCATTTGATAAGTGTAAAATTCTGGGAGGAATTTGGGGTAAGGCAGTCAAAATGACATGTGGTCTAGTTCCCAGTTTACCCCAAGAAAATGAGGTCATGTGAGATCTAAACACTTCCCTTGTGGTATTTCTTGAATGTAATTGAAATAGTTCAATATAATTTTTTAATGAAGCAGAAGAAAAGCCTACCTAAATGCTTGTTTGTTACCTGCAGTTGGCAAGCATGAGTTGACTGGACACAAAGTGGCAGTGAAGATCCTGAATCGACAGAAGATTCGCAGCCTGGATGTTGTAGGAAAAATCCGCAGGGAGATTCAGAACCTCAAGCTCTTTAGGCATCCTCATATAATTAAACTGTAAGTTTGCTTGCTATAACCAAATCTACTTAAGCTGTAATTTCTTTTACTCATGCTGATTTGAAATATCATTTAGGGGGAAATAATATTACCAGTGTCTTGTTAGGAAAATAGCCAACTTCTGAGTGTGTAGCTTTTCTCAGTGTCCTTCAAGATGTGTTTTCATAAAATTGGTCTGCACAAGGCAGAGAGCGTCTGATTCTTTGGAGGGTAGAGACGTGAGAGATTTCTAGTAATATCCATCTCTTTGTATTGTTATTTCTAACTTGCTAAAATGTGATAGGACTGAGCTTCAAGTTAAATCTGTCTGTCAGCAAATGTRCAAAGATCATGGTCATATGAGAAAGCAGAAAAGAGTCATGCAGAAGAAATATGTTTTGGGACAGCAAGCTGACTGACTCAGTTATTTGTGCAACCATACCTGCATGTCACTGGAGATTGTCTTTATCAGGCCAGAGCATTTATTCTAGAGATCCTGCAGTGGAGTGGAGATACTTGAGAACAATCCTGCACTGTGGTTGCTCRCAGATAAGCCATGACAGTCCAGGTGCCCACACTTGAACCAGAAAAGCTCATCCTTGTCCTGAGACCCACAAGCCCTTACTGCCTGCAGTTCTATAGCATGTGTGTGCGGTCAGCAAAGATATTTGCATCCTGAAATATAGTACCTTTATAATGCCTTTTAAGTAAACAAATATAGAAGATAAGGAATATGGAATTGGGAAATTTCACCATAAGCTAATTATTTCAGAACGTAGAGGACATCCTGTAAAAACAAACTATTCTGCACCATTAATACTGTAGTCTTGAAGTACAGAATACTTCAGTCTTGAAGTACGCTATTTCCTTTCAGGGGAAGACAGTTCTTCTGCCTCATTAGAAGGAAAGCTGCGTAGCTCTTAGACACTGGTGAAGTCCTCTTAAAATTCCTTCCATATYGCTCTGATAAGATCTATGTGAGGTGACTCTGTAAATAGTTTTATAGTGCTCATCTGGAGCAAGAATGATGGAGTAGCTCTAAGTGTGTGGAGTCTGGTCACTGCAGTAGGAAGTTGCCTACTGGTTGTTGCAATGAAATTGCGTAGTGAAAGGAGAAAAATAGCTTCTGAAAAACATTGGCATTGTGGAAACTATGAATTGGTGACTGRTAAGTACTTAGAAGTTGAATTGTACTGGAATTTTCCAGTAACATGTTGGTTTGAGCTCACTTTAATAAATTCCTTGTACAATAAATTCCTTGTGCATATATGGGCTAACAGAAAACCTTCTTTTATTAGATACCAGGTCATCAGTACACCGACTGACATTTTTATGGTGATGGAGTATGTGTCAGGAGGAGAACTATTTGATTATATCTGTAAAAATGGAAGGGTAAGTAGTAGTCTTAATGCTACAGATCCATGGCTTACATTCTGTAATGGATTTTGTAATATTTTTGAGTGAAGGCTTGTCTTTATAATGTTGTTAAGTTGAAGATACTTTCTCACTGTTTTGTTCTGAAGCCAAGAACAGATGCATGTCCGCAAATATTGGAGATCTTTTGTTTWTCCTGGTGAACATTGACATGGATTAGAACATGTTCACGTGAAGGGCTTTGACAACTGCTATTTGAGAGCAGRTGCAATAGGAGCCTTAAAAAAGCCTAATCAATAGTTTATAGTAAACTTTACTTTGCTGAGCCATGCTTTTTAATTTATAGAAATGAAAGATGTTTTTCAGTGTCTCAGAGTAAAGCTGTTTAAAACCTTTTGTGTCTCTTAGCTTGATGAGAAAGAGAGTAGACGTCTGTTCCAGCAAATCCTTTCTGGCGTGGACTACTGTCACAGGCACATGGTAGTACATAGAGATCTGAAACCTGAAAATGTGCTGCTTGACGCACACATGAATGCCAAGATCGCTGACTTTGGTAAGCATTATATTCTATAGCTGATAATTGTTTTGATGTTATTCAGATATAGTTTATTATAATAGGAATTTTGAAGTAAAATTAGGATATTTGAATGTCTTGATGGTTGGATTTAATATGTGAACCTGAAGAATTCATGTAAAGCAAATTGTTTTTGTGCATTTGTAGAATTTGTTTTTCTCTCAAGCTGTCTTTTCAAGTCAAGCATTTCCTATGAGTATTTAACTTAAGATTAAACCAGATAGTTCAGAATGAACTCTTTTTCTCCAAAATGCCGAATGGGCTTAGCTCCCTACAATACTACTTGGTTCAAAATTGACTCTTAGTGATTTTGTAAAATGCAGATGCTTAGGTTTAAGAACCACATTGCTCTAGTAAAAAGTTACTTGTTATAGTAAAACATTTGCCCTGGTAACTGATTGGTTAATATAATTGAGGTAAATCATGGAAGGTAAAGTAAGAGCAGGTAATTGTTAAATTCCTATGCTGTTTACTGTCACACAGCCCAATTAGTCAGAAGGTCTTATTGCCTTTATTAGCTGTTCTAGACACAGCTGCCGAAGAGACTGGTAACYAGTTCTTGGGAATATCTTAAATGGGAAACCTGACCATAAAGCGAGATATTCATACCACTATGTAATCATAGTGTTTCTCTTGTAGACATAGTGAATAATACCTGCCCTTGTAGAGCACTTTGAGGTCCCTGATGAAAGGTGCTTGGTGATGTGTACTCAGTATTCAGTTTTAAAGGTATGGTGTTCAAGTACACGGGGACTGGGAATCATATTGATTCTCTCCTGGTTAGAAAATGTTTTGTGTGAACAGATGAAGTACCCGAACTTTTATCTATCTGTAAATCAAGTGTTAGCAAAGCAGTCATGTTACACTAATTGCAACTAGTTAATTAGTTGAGCTCATTTGAAGTTGTTTTATGTTGGAGTGTGAAGGCTAGTTCATGTGTGTTCTTTCACCCTCCTTGTTTTAGCCTGAGTTTTCTTGAGCATGCAACCTTCACTGAGAAAAATGGGAATTATTTTTCACAGCTATGCTAAAGGTGTAGTTCTTTAGTGCTATGGGGGAAGGAGACCATGCTGAGGGCTGGTGAATGGAGATGGCTTAGTTTTAAAGTACGCTTTTAAATGCACCCTCTAAGATCAATCTATAGTAAACTGTATTTTACTTGGAAGTCAAGGGAGCAGCTTATATGTCTGATCTGTGAGGGTATAACAACTCTGTCTACTCCAAAGCAAAGTTATTTGCATTCCTTAATTCTTTTGATTTGTATGTCCTCTTACAGCGTTTTAGACGATTCTATGGTTGCATCTTACCCTCTGATATTTGGAAAAATATTTATTTATTTAGACTTTGTTATTGACCAAAATCCTACCTTGCTGTGCTATTCTGTCTGTCTTAGAGCAGTTGTGTTCTCTGCTATGCCTGTATGATGCAGTTGAGACCTTTGCTGTGTCTTGGAGTGTATGTAGTTTTTGAGTATTCCTAGGCTGTAGGCAATAATGGACTGTTAGTCTCAGATTTCTGGTAAATTCTGTCTAGGGCCATATGCCCTTTTCTCCAAATGTCAGTCATTCCAAACCATTATTCTTCCTCACGGAAGATCACTAGTAAAGTTTCTAACCTGGAAGTACTAGTGACTTGTTCTAGGAGGTATATGTAGTGAAATAAATGAAATCGTTTTGCTCTCTGCATTTTTAGTAGTTGCTCTTCTGTGTTTCAGGCCTATCAAATATGATGTCAGATGGAGAATTTCTAAGAACAAGCTGTGGTTCCCCTAACTATGCTGCACCAGAGGTCATTTCGGGCAGGTAACTCTTTTATATTGGATATTTGTGTGTGCATGTACTCCAGTCATTCTGTTGCTGTATGCTACAGAGCTGGGGTAATTGACCCACTTGATGCTGAGAGAAAGTGGGTGCACAAATAGAATTACAAACAGAGATCTGTTGTGAAATTAAGTAGCAGTGGAATATCTGCTGAGGAAGGGGGATAGTGTCTGAACTTGCTCCCCTCCCTGCCTTTTTTTTTTTTTCTTTTCTTTCTTTAGACTCCATGATTCTCGAGTCTGTTTCTTGCAGGCCACATAATAGCCTCCTTATTGGAGACCAAAAATCAGCTTTATAGGTGATAGGCTATAGGCTTTATAGGATAAAAAATATATCCTGTTTTGGAGGACAGCAGACTGTTATTGAGTGTAATCTGACAGAATTATGCATTGCACAGCTTTCTTAGTAGCAGATCTAACTTTCCTTCAGTTTACTGGTGTTTAAATTATATTTTGGTTTAAACAAACAGAGAAACTGTGCATTTGTACTCTAGCCCTTAATACATCTTGAAAGGGAAAGGTCCCTGGAGCTAAAGGGAGACATAAGATAGGACTGTGAAATGAACTGCTATTTGTAACTTTCGTTACTCCAAACTTGCATACTTTTGATTGCTATAGTGTAACCAAATGGGGAAAAAAAATGTATTAAGTGCTGATCACTAACAGTTAACTCTTTCCCAGGTTATACGCAGGTCCTGAAGTAGATATTTGGAGCAGCGGGGTCATTCTCTATGCTTTGTTATGTGGAACACTTCCATTTGATGATGATCATGTGCCAACGCTATTTAAGAAGATATGTGAYGGTATCTTTTATACTCCTCAGTATCTGAATCCATCTGTAATTAGTCTTCTGAAACACATGCTGCAGGTTGATCCAATGAAGAGAGCAACAATCAGAGACATTAGGTAAAATGCTAAACGATGTCTGATCAGATGCTAAACTGTTAATCCGTATATTAATATGTAGAATGAAGAAATATACATGAATGTGAGATGAAAAAAACAACTTGACTTCTACCTTTAGTCTTGCTAGTTCTAAGCTGCAGTGGGTAGTGAAGTATCCCTTGGAGATCACAAAACCCTGGTATAAATTTGAATACTTATGACAACTATTACAGTTGTTCGGCATTTTTTTTCCCTTCAGTATATATTATGAATGCATGGTGTGGGAAGGGCACAACTACTTGAATGTGTGTAGCATAAGAATTTCAGTTAAAAATTTCTCTCAAAACAAATGTGTGTGTATGTATAAAGCTGAGTTCTACATTAGGGTKTTTTAGAAGTTCAGATAATTATAACACTTAGGACAGTTTGTGTGGGGTTCCTCTCCTCTACCCCATCATCTCTCCTGGCAAATGCCTTTGACTCCCTTTCAAAGGAATGTAATTTTAAAAATGCTTACTGTGAACACACATTTAGTCTCCTGTTTTTGAATCCAGGGAACATGAATGGTTTAAGCAGGACCTTCCCAAATACCTGTTTCCTGAAGACCCATCATATAGCTCAACTATGATTGATGATGAAGCCTTAAAAGAAGTATGTGAGAAATTTGAATGCACTGAAGATGAAGTGTTAAGCTGTCTATACAGTCGAAATCATCAGGACCCCCTAGCCGTTGCTTATCACCTCATTATTGATAATAGAAGAATAATGAAYGAGGCCAAAGACTTCTACTTGGCTACAAGCCCACCAGATTCCTTTCTTGATGATCACCATCTGTCTCGCCCTCATCCTGAAAGAGTGCCATTCCTGGTAGCGGAAGCACCACGTCCTCGCCACACTCTTGATGAACTGAATCCACAGAAATCAAAGCATCAAGGTGTAAGAAGAGCCAAGTGGCATTTAGGAATACGGAGCCAGAGTCGACCAAATGATATCATGGCTGAAGTTTGTCGAGCAATTAAACAACTGGATTATGAATGGAAGGTAAGGGAATAAGGGACCCTTGCGACAGAAAGCAGTAAACAGACAGCAGTTACATAGCCTAGAAATTGGGAAATTTATATTCTTTGATGCTTCTCTACTGGAAAATCTGGTGTGCCTTTGRGTACACTGGGTTTTTGATTGCAATTTGTTATTTTTTATTGCTGGTAGAAAAAGTTTTGCTGATGTCTCATCTTTCTGGTACGTGTGTGTGCTTTTTTGTTTTTCCCCTTCCTTCTCTCTCCCAACCCAGCAATGTTCTGACAAAAGATAGATAGAAATCACCTGTTTGTAACCAATGAGTTGAAATGAGGAGAGAAGCTCATGCAATGGTTTTTTTTCCTAGGGAAGTTTTAGTAGAAACTCACTCAAATCTCTTCTGTACTAGGTTGTAAATCCATACTATCTGCGTGTTCGGAGGAAGAATCCAGTGACAAGTGCATATTCTAAGATGAGTCTGCAGTTGTATCAGGTGGACAGCAGGACATACCTGCTGGACTTCCGTAGCATTGATGGTATGTGAAGACTAGATAACTTACACGCGTCGTTTACTTCCAGAATGATTTCCATTGCATGTATTAATTCACTTGGGTAGAAATGCTTCCCTGTATCAGTTTAAGCTGATCTAAATCTGAGTTTGTATTTTACAACAGACAAGGAAAGGAAGAACTGTCTGAGCCCACCTGTTTAGCTGGTTCATCCGTTTAAAAATAACAGCTTTTAGGCTCTATTGATTCCTGTATGCACCAGCACTAAGACTGCTGGTGCAAAAGGGCACAGGTTTGAGAGGCTAGATTTAGATCAGCCTACACTGCTTGTTGGGCCTTGCCCCTGGAATTGAGCACTGATTCTTGTCAGAGGTAAGTGTGTGAATATTCCTTCTGGTAGAGTTGAAATCACATTTTTGTGCCTAGATGTCAAGTTGTATATCTTATATCTAGTGCTGTAGGAGGCAAAACTTGAGACAAAAATTATCCACTTGTAGTAACTGAATTCTTGAAAGCAAGTGGGTTGACCTGTAGAATAAATTCTAACCTTACGGACTGAGACACTGGTGCATCACATAACTGAACTGGGTACTTCCATGGGAGTGAATGGAGGAGGTACTACAAGCTGTCCATAATGATTTAAGAGTATAGTAGAAAAAAAAACAAAATTGTGTACCACTAACAGTGTTCATAACGTGCCTATAAAAACATGTGGCATAGGAGAAGAGTTTACTGGAGTGTGTCTGGATTACAGTATAGCACAGCTAAGACTGTTTGACAGTTTAGCRTGATCTGACCTAGCGCTGCTGCCCTTGCCTCATCCCTCTGATAGTGTGGGAGCTTGCTTGGATCCAGTGGTGCTCCATACTGGAGCTAATCACTCTCCTGACCTGKCTTGCTGCTGTGTGGGGTGAATCCCAGCCCTGGTAGAGGGAAGAGGAATATTTAGAGCCATGGAGCTGGGGAAGGGCAGCCTGTTGCGATGATAGCTTCAGCTCTTGCAGAAATGCAGCCCAAGGGTGTGGATTTGACATGCGCCTTCCAAAAGCGAAGCAGATCTAAGCTAACTGTTCTGCATTCCTCTGGTATAATGGTACTTAGAAGCACTTCTGAATGCTGTTAAAGGGCAGTCGCTTCTTGTGCTAACTAGATTTTCCTGGMAATACCATTTTTATTGCTAAGATGTCAGACCAATGTTCAGCATTTAAAGCAAGAATAAAAGAGTAGTTGAACAATTAGCCACTGAAATTAGTGTATAAATGTCAAGTTTTGCTGGACTGAACTAGGCCAAAYAGCCCTGGAATATAGTTTAGAGGTACTGTGAACATTTTAGCTTGTGGAAGAGAGGATTTATCCTAGGGTGATTTAGTAATATTAGTAATTTAGGATTAGGAATAACGTGGTGCTTCAGTGCTGTTGAGTGTGTACTGAGCTCTTCCATAGCAACTGTGTACGGTTTGCAGAAGCTTCTCGCATACTCAAAGATTAAACAGATGAGAAGGGAAAGATGTTTGCTGTTCCTGATCTGGTATTGATAACTGATTTACCTCCTTTTTCTTGCAGACGAAATTACTGAAGCAAAGTCTGGGACTGCAACTCCACAGAGATCAGGTTCCGTGAGCAACTATAGATCCTGTCAAAAGGATTCAGATGCTGATGCACAAGGAAAATCCGCAGATACGTCCCTTACCTCATCAGTGACCTCTTCGCTTGACTCTTCTACAGCTGATTTAACTCCAAGACCAGGGAGTCATACCATAGAATTTTTTGAGATGTGTGCAAATCTTATTAAAATACTTGCACAATAATTCTGAAGATGGGCTTATTTCTTTTACAGCAATAAGCATGCCTAAATCATAGTCAAATGCTTCCAGTTATAATCAAATTAAATTAAGGCGCTGAAAAAACTAGCCACAAAATGCGATTTGCACAGGGACTGAAATGATTCTGGGCAGTTAGGTGTAGTATGTTGATGCTGGAGTGAATTCTGATTGTCTGCTGTCCAGTAACCTAATACAGGTACAGGAAGTCGCATGCCCGTTGGGCAGTGTTAGTAACATTTTATATTGAGTGCACATTAGGCTTCATAGAATATTTAAGTCACAAAGACTTCTTTGCTGGTGATACATACATCTGATGCACTGTAAGTAAATGTACACTTACTAGTTAAATGACTGAAAGATGTCTTGTTGGTCACCATCTACAATTGTGCCTCAGTTGATCAGAACTATCGATTCTTTAACAGTAATGTGTTAAAACTGATACTCCCTCCTTATCTTTGACAGTAAATCATCAAGATTAGTGTGTTTATAACCTACTATTTTAACAACTCATAGGTTTGATCAAATGTATATGCTGGCAAACCCAGCCAGTTGAAATGTCCTAATGCATGTACATGCTCAGGAAGCACTTAAGAGTGAAATTCTTTGGGCTATAAACAGAACAATTGAGGCTGCAGTGTGACAAGGAGCTCACACAAGGATGACTTGGTATCCAAGGGTGAAACAAAAATGTTGCTCTGTGGAAAATTCTCCACAAGCTTCTGATCTATGTAGAATGAACCCACTTCTCATCTTGGTGTGATATCATCCAACCAGTTCCACAYTGCTACTGCAGGCTGAGGATCTTCAGAGCTGTGTGCATGTAGCAAATAGCACAGCCTAAGAGCCTCTGTGCTATTCCAGAGCCTAAAATCGWCAGTCTTAAATAAATGTTAATACTTTCCTGATAAAGCTGTTTATATCACAAGTTGACACAGCATTTACTGTATAGAATTCACTTTGTGGTTGAAACTACACACGTATAGGTCAAGTTTTCTCAAGCCACCTTTATATTAAGTTTTGCCATTTAAATAAAAATAGTACAGCTGGTCAGTCGAGTGCTTAAAATTGATCATGACATAATTGAGTGCTACTATTCAGAATGTTTTTGAGAGTAGACTGCAATTGCTGATGACATCTGTCTGCAGTGCTTCAGAAAAATGATCCTCAAATGTTAATCATGGCTAAGTACTTGCATAAAAACATTTTAAAATCTTCTAAAAATGGATGTATTATCTGCAGTTTTGTCATTTAGCAGTAATGGATGTAAACATTAAACAGTGAAGTGTATGCAAGAAAACATGCTTTGTCTTTTAAGAACAAGTGTTCTTTTCAAAATGAACCTGTTCAGAGACTTCACACATTTACAGACTGGAAATGAAGGCATTAACATAGAGTGAAACTTTAGATTTTGAAATGGATGGGGATTTTTGCCAATGTCTTCGGTGAGCTGGAGACATCATCCATGACTAAGTGCTAAAGATTGTAAGGACAGTTTAACCCAGGGCAGCTGGTTTCAGTCCAGAAGTTCATCTGTTAAGAATGCTTAAAGAGTGAGAAGAAAGTCTTTAGGACCCAGGGAATGTTGTCACTGCATTCTGAAGTGGGCAACTGAGTGATATGTTTAGCACCTAGGTAAAAGCTAAGACTTCAGGCACCTGTGCTTGAGTAGTGTTGCATATGGTCCCTGTAATGCGAGGCTGTATTACTGTTTCTCGAGGTGGAAAGTTTTCCTTTAAATAGAGCTTGGGGTTTATACTGCTGATATTAAGATGTTAACGTGAGGGACCAACTGCAATTTCTACTTTGAGGTCCTTTTTTTAGTCTTCTAAGAATTGCCTCTGTACTGAATAAATCATGGTGATTATTTTGTTTCCCTCTATTTTGAAATTGTTAAATATTGCACTTGTACAAACATAAACGCACAGTGTTTTTTTTTTTTATTGCAGTAATTCCTCATTTGGAATTGGTATGGGATCATTAAAGCTGTSTCTTGTATGTGTCAGTACATCTTGTCATGTACTTAAATGATATCTGTTCCTGGTTTGCAAATCTGTCATGTTGACCACAAACGCAAGGTGTCAAGGTGCAAATAGCTTTTAGTTTTTATAAACTTTTTTGACCCCGTTGTGCTTTATGGCAACCATGTTTTTTATTTGTTTTGGTAGCTGAAGGTTTAATCAAGTTTCTGGGAGATATGTACTGTATGCATACTTTTAAATAAAGTAAATTTTTGGGGTATGACAAATCAGTTTTGATGGCCACAAGTTTTCTGATTGAGCTGAAGTTTTTTATACGGAGTGGGGAGGGAGGAAAGGGGACTGACAGCCTATTTGAGTCTGGCACAGTTGTCTGTTGCACAACTTTCTTATGCTTTTTAAAAGTCTTGGTGTTGAAACTGCTTTCTCTGGATTTCCTACTGATCTTGCAGACCTTTTTTATTATTATTTTAAAGGCATATTAGTATCTGCCAATAGGCTATGAAACATGTTCACTGAAAAATCTGGCAGGGCTCTAAGGGTACGGATGATGCAAATTGGTCAAGTTCATTACTCTRTGTTCCCAATCTTACTCCAGTTGGAGTACTTGCAATTACCTTGCCTTTGTAGTGTGACTTTTGAAAAACATGGATATATCTGATTGCCCATATGCAATATAACTCACTAGGTAAAGAATATATATTCAGCTTGGTGGTGCAATGGTTGAACTTCCGTGTGTGTCTTGACATGAGTGTTTAATACAAACTTGGAATTTTTATTTGACCAGTTGATTACCATTGTAAGATATCAAGTCCTGTTCTCTAACAATGATGTGCCTATTTCCTATGTTGATTTATTTTTTCTTTTTTTTTTTTTTTCTCTCTTGACAAGGCTGAATGCAAAAATGCTTGTTTATAACTGTATGACTTTTTAAATTTTCAAGACTTAAGCCTAAGTAAACATGAAATACTTAACCATGGCGTTTGGGACTGTGTGCACGCTCTTTTCTACTATCTCCCTCTCAAATTTCAGCAACTATTGTGTATTAATTTACGTTTTAGCTGTTGTTTTCAAACCCTAATTCTCCAGGAACGGGGAAAGCGGGGCCRGCGCCATGGCCCTCCCCTTCCCGTCCCTCCCTTTCCTGTGGCCGCTGGGGTGAAAGGGCGGCTGCGCTTTCCTGGCGGAAGAGAAGCGGGGCAGGTAGCGATTCCCGAGCTCGGGAAGCTGCGGGGACGTCGGGGCCGGGACGGGGAGGGATCCGCCACGTCCCGGGCCTCCCTCCCCGTCCCGGTCCCGGTCCCGACGGCCCCATAGGGCCCTGCAGCCGCCATGTCCGCTCCCGGGGCCTTCAGTGTGTGTCCCTTCTCCCTTAACCTGGTGGCTTCCCTCCCTTAGGAATCGCATTCCAAGCAGGCTCAAGCCCCTCCTTTGCCCGGGTAGCGCCGTGGGGGAAGCCATTGGGCAATCCCATAGGGCTGAACAGCCTCGAACCGACTCGCAACCTCCTCCCCCCTTAATCATGGAGYTGCCCGACTATCAAAGCCACTTTTTATTCTTCTGTCCCTCTCCCTAGTGCTCCAAATGGCTTCTTTCGGGTGGAAGCGGAAGATTGGCGAGAAGGTCTCCAAAGCCACTTGGCAGCAGTTCGAAGCAGAAGCCGCCGACGATGCCGGTGCGGGTGAGGATGCGGACGATAACTGGGTGCACGCGGCCAAGAGGAGGAAGGAGCTGCTGCTGGAGGACTGCGTGAGGAAGAGCAAGCAGCTGAAGGAGGAGGGGGCAAATCTGGCAGAAAACAGCAGGTACTGATGTTGCTTTATATCTCTAGGCTGAATAAATGCTGGATTTCATTGTCTTTTTTTTTTTTTAAATATTAAGCAATGTGCTAGATGTTGCATTCATTTTTTCATATTTGTAAAAAATGAGTTCTTTTCACTTGAAGCACTTCCTCTGTTACTGGATCAATTGATTCGGCTATACTATCTAATAACTATAACTATACTATAACATATAGTTTTCTGTGGTGCTGTTCTTGCCACCTGTGAAGTCTGTGTTCAGCCTTGTTTCTGAGTGTAAAAACAATATAAGATAGAAGTAGAGAACTGAAAATTCTCTTGTAATTTTATCTGCAGACTGAAAGGGTAAGTACAGTTTTGTGAGGTGAGCCATACTGTAAGCTGTTACAACTCTTCTGTGCCTGTAGTGCTAAACTGTGACTATGCGCTGAGTTCTCCGTCTCTGTTGGACCCCTCTGTGTGGGCACAGTGGGCAGGCAAGCTGTGCCGGGCCCCTGTGCGTGCTGAATCCGCACGTTCCCGCTCACCGTGCAGGCGCTGACGTTCGGGTGAGCACCCTGAGCATCCCTTCTGGGTGGCGAGAGCTGAGCCTGCCTTGAGGCTTCCACGGCTTCAGAGGGTAGGAACGTCGACCTGTTATGCTTCACACAGCAAGTAGCTATGAGAAGGAAGGGGAGAGTGCAAGGTACATAATTAATAAGTTATTTGGCTAGATTCCCTCTACGGGAGGCAGGAGGGGAAGGAACCCCTTCAAAAGCAGGGCTCTGCAGCTCCCTGTACTGCTTGGCGTGCTTTAGTTGCATCATCTCTGCTTTATGCATCTCCCTGAAGAGAGGTGACGTTATCATGCTTAGCTCTGCGGTGTATGTATCTCCATAATAAGTCTGCGAACACTCCTGTTCTGTTAAATTCTTGCTGTTAAGAAATTTCAGTGTAAAAATAGGTGCCGGGGTAAGGCAGAAGAGAGGACAATTCAGAAGTTTAAAACRTATGCTTGCAGATGTTACCAGTGTATTTTGCTCTGATTTATTTATTTTTTTTAACTTAAAAATAAGATAAAAATAAAAATAACTTTTATCTTAAAATGATACATGCATTACACGTGAGCTGTTTATGATGTTACTGCACTAAGGATATTTATTAATTCAAAGGCAGCAGGCCTAAATCTGGCTTAGCTTAGTTTGATTTTAACTTACATCTAAAAAGTTTCACGACAGTATTCAGGAATTAGAGAGCTTGGGAACACCAAAATGGGGTAGAGAAGTGAATCACTCTCTGTCCCACCACCACCCCAACAGTGTCACTATCAGAATGAAGAGTAAAAAGAGCAAACCATGTTTAGATATTTGAATGGCAAGATTTTGGTTAAAAAAAAGTAAGTCAGATTCATTCTACAGCTTGTAATTATTAATGTTGATTTTGTTTGTGTGTATTAGGCATAAGTTTTGCCTAATCCTCTTTTTTTTTCTCTCTGATATGTTGTAAACAGAAAGAACTCTCAATTCCTTGGTGTTTTGTATTTATTTTTTTAATGCAATAATAATGTAAAATACAATACAAAACACARGAAGAAATAATTTGTTATATATCTGGATTAGGATAGGAAAGCACACTTGTATATTTATTCTGAGCAGGTAGTTTAATTTAATGAGAGATGTGCTTCATCAAAGTAATTATAAACTACTTAGTAGTTCTCATAACAAGAACAAATATTAAAATGCAAGTTTTGTGAGACGTTTCCCTTTCTTAGTTTGGTGTGAACCTGTTACATCTGCCACCCAAGACAGGAAACTTAGGAAAGCTGCAGTTTTCACTTTTCAGGGGGAACTGCCCTGGACAGTCAGTCGCTGCAATAAACGACTGCAATAGTTGACATACCTCTACCAGTAGCTTGAGGAACAGTCTGCAAAGAATACTCTTTCTTTCTAAAAAGCGTGGTGGAATTGTGGTTTAGACTTAAATGGTTATTTTTTGAGTATATATTTTTGTAAGACAAGCAGGCTTATGTAAAGAACTGAATGCTTAATTTTTTTTTCTCTGATTCTGTGAATTGTTGTATGCAGTAATATTCCAAGAAAGGTTTTGGGTTGGTTAGTGCAGCATTCAGTGAAAAGGACAGTATTTGCTGTGCCAGAGAAGCCCAGAAGGAAACACAGACTGAGCTCTAGGGAAACCAAGGTGGTATTTTAGTTGGCTTTGTTTGTAGGAGGAGAGGGAGGGAGAGGGGGATCCCAGAAGGGAACAAACTCAGAAAGGAGCTAGAGGCCAACTAAAGGAAAGAATTTCATCTTCATTCCTTACAGAAAAGGGACTCCAAACATATGCACAGCAAAATTCAAGTGATCACAGATGGCTTTTCTTACAAGTCTAAATATTCAGCAAGAGCAGCGGTGGTGGCCTCTGTGCTTGGCAAAGCCTGGAGCTTGTTCCCTGGAAAGGGAGAGCTGGGTGTTGTTGCCTTCCCACCTCCTGACCACTCACACTGGCTGTTGCTGCATTAGTCTCCGTACATGCAGGACGGCTGTTCTGGGGGTGAGAGAACTCGGGCTGTCTTGTGYTTGTAGATTAAGCCTCAGTTCTTATTGGGGCTGACAGGAAAAAACCTGTAGAACCAAGAGCTGGCAGCTGACTGGCAAACTCAGGGCAGCACTCCGAGTTGGTGGTGGCTGCTGCCTCCAAAACTGGGTTTTCATCTTCTAATGGAGCTGCCTGGGGGCTCTGCATGTGCAGCCTGTTCAGCCTGAGGAGAGACAGGAAGAAAATTCACCTAAGGAAACAGTTGGTGATCCGCATTTTATTTTTGTTTATTATTTATCTTTTYTCGTGGGGAGTGGGGTGAGGTGGCAGTGACAGAAGAGAGGAAGGAGAAGTGGGGACATGGRTGATAACTAGGCTAGTTATCCCAGCAGGTCTAATGTAGGTGGTCATTACTGGTCAAGTGGGTCAAGTGGTCATGGCCCAGGAAATTCTGGCCTAGAAGCTTCATGAATGGGCAGGTAGGAGGGAGATGACTTGTGAATGAGTAACTGTGTTATAGCAACAGACCCATGGGTGGAAGAAGTGAAAATCTGCCCGCTCTTTGGATATGTGGGAAGGAATGATTTAAAAATCTCCGTTACCTTCTACCCCCCTATTAAGGTGTTTTTTTTTTTTTTTTTGTGAAACAGAAAAGAGTCATTTGACAGAAGGGAAGGAAAATATTTCAGAAGAGAAAATATTTGGCTGGATTCATAATGCTGGCAGATTATCCAAAATGAGGTACCAGCATGAGGGTGCCCTCACACACTGGAATTAAATGAAATAAACCTATTTAGAAGTCCAGTGTAGGTGTTTTGCATGGATGGGCCTAAACAGTTTAAAATTTAGCACTGCTTTCAAGGATAAAAATGTGCAGCTTTGAAAGCAGTGGCAAATTACTACAGCTTATTTTCAATGGTAAGTCACCTTTGTATGTAGATCATACCCATGTTTGGGGCTGAGTGCAGGGAAGATTAAATAGTATGTCTTCAGACTGGTTGATGTGTAGAGAACTAACATCAAGGACTGGAAAAYGTCTGTGTTGGCCTTGTATGCTCATTACAATTGAATTACATATTGATATAGATGATTTTGTTTTACTTCAAGCACACTCTTTTCTTTAACCAACAAAAGTTTTTGTAACTGTCCAGTAGGTGGAGTTCGAGCTCTTTGCAAGGTAGCCTGAAGATATGCTGAAAAAAAAAAACTAAAAAATAAGATATTTAACTTAAGGGGTTTTTTTCAGCTTATCTTTGTATCTCTTTGTAAAAAGCATCTCTTTGTAAAAAATAAGATATTTAAGTTAAAAGAGATGCTTTTGGTTTTAAGTTTTTATCGACTCATATTTTAGTTTTTCARTTATTTTGAAAAAGCAGTAAATAAAAATCATATTAACACTGCTCTTTTACTTCTAATTACATTTATTTCTTATTCCATTTTACATTTCACTATTTTAGAAACAAAAATCTGTTTCTAATGCTCGTACTTGTTTGAAACGATCATACCTTTAACTGGAACAAACTTTTGGCTGATTTACTAGATAAACTGTTTATTTTAAACACAAAGTGACTATGTCACTTTGCTGATAGAAGTTAGTCTGATAAATTTATTCTTCTATTTGCTATTTTGCAGTAGCAAATTAAACAGAGACGAGCTGAAGTGCTATGACCAGAGCAGATAATTGGTTAATCCTCAGAAATACTACACTTTTACTCTTTAGGAGTTATTCTGTTCAGCTTTTTTACTCTGTTATTAAAAAACAAGTTCAGCTTTTGTGAAATGCCATTTAAATTCAGTTGCTAAAATGTGGGTTTATTTTTTTTTATGGCACGAATAAAGCAGAACTATTTCAACGTACCTAGCTTGTCRTTCCTTGGCAATATATGCCACAGTGAGTTCCTTCCTTGCTAGACTCTGTACGGTGTCAGTAAAGAGATTATCTTTCACAGTCTTTCAAAATAAGTGCTTAGTGTGGTGGTCAATGGGTTAACTGTCATGAAAAATATATTTAGCAGATTGAGCAGAAGGTTACTATCTATTAAAAAAAAATCTGTCATGATTTTATAGTGGTTATATTTGCTCTGAGTTTAACAGTGTCTTTCAGGTTTAGATTATGTTAAGTACTTGAGTACTAATGAGTTAGGGAAGCACTAAAATAATAAAATTCCTTTCAAATTACTTTGTTCATTCATTTAGATACAGCTGACATGGCAAAGGGCAAAGACCACTCTGTGGAAATAGTCATAAACCTTCGGTCATTAAAACTGATGTAATTTGCACCATGCAAATGTTAATAAAGTTTCCCAGAAGAGCCACCAGCTGTCTTTGCCTGAAATATTTCAGCAGCTTAGTTACATTGCAGTAGCCTGTAGAGAAGTGAGGTACTTTAGAGTATGTGGGATGTTTTTAGAAGTGGGTTATATTAAAGATAAGAGAGGTTCAGGAAAGTGAATTGATTTATTTTATTTTATTTTATTTTATTTTATTTTATTTTATTTTATTTTATTTTATTTTATTTTATTTTATTTTATTTTATTTTATTTTTTCTGTTCCCAAGGATTACTCTACCACTCCAGCTTAAGCATGACCCATTCCAGTGAGCAGGAAATTGAGCAAAGGTGGTAACAGGTCTGCATGGATTAAATAAGTTACTCCTGACAAAACTGGGACATAAAATGGAAGCGTAAGAGAGGTGGAAGCAGGATCAGGGGATCCAGGAGGAGTACAGAGTATGCAGGATTGGGATTAGGAAAGCCAAAGCCCACCTGGAGTCAGATTTGGAAAGGCAACACGGGGATTTGGAAGGGCAACACAAGGGCTTTGAGTGCATCAACAGCAAAAGGAAGACTAGGAAAAGTGTGAGCCCAGTACTGAATGGAACTTCCCCATGTCTTTTGTCACCAGGTCCCCTGTCCAAGGTACTCAGTGCTGCCTTTACTTTCAAGACTTGCCTTCAAGAACTCAAAAAGCCTGTAGGAACAGGGAGTATTTAATTGGACAGGCATAAATCTATGAGACCTGATGGGATGCAGCTGGTGTCATTGCAAGGCCGCTCAATCTTTGAAACATCACAGTGATTARGAAGAGATTCCTGAGGACTGGAAAAAAGCTAATGTCACTTGTATTGGGATGATGATTGGGAGTTGTCAGCATGGATTTATAAGGTGTAAGTCATGCTTGACCGACCTGATAGCCTTCTAGGATGAGATAACTGACCAGGTGGGTGAGCGGTGGATGTTGTTGATCTTGACTTCAGTAAGGCTTTCAACACTGTCTCATAACATCCTCATAGACAGACTGATGAAACACGGCCTAGATAAGTGGACGGGGGAGTTGTATYGAAAACCAGCTGAACTATTGCTCCTAAGTGTAGTGATGAGCAGCATGGGGTCTAGCTGAAGGCCAGATGCTAGTGGTGGACCCCTGGGGTTAGTGTGAGTCCAGTGCCGTTTAACCTCTTCTTTGCTGACCAGAGCAATGGGGCACAGTGTACCCTCTGCAAGTCTGCAGGTAGTGCAAAACTGGGAAGAACAGCACAAGGTGGTTAAGTTGCCATTTAAAAGACACAACAGATGAGAAAAATGAGCAGAGAGGAACCTCATGTAGTTCTAAAAGGGAAATGTGAAACCCTGCTCTGGCAGTGGGATAAAACTCATGCACCAGTACAGGCTGGTGGGGGACTGGCTGCAAAGCAGATTTGCAGAACAGGACCTGGGGATCCTCACGGGCACCAAATTGACCATGAGCCAGCAGTATGCCCTTGTATCAAAGGTGGACAGTGACCTCCTGGGTTGTCTGAGGAAACACACTGCAGCAGGTTGGCAAAGAGGAGCTGCTTGGCACTGCACTGCTGCATCTGGCTCCCCAGCACAGGGGAGGCCTGGCCCTGCTGGAGCAAGTCCCRTGAGGGGCCACAGAGATGGTTAAGGGCTTGAAGCATCTTTAGCATGAGAAGCTGGGAGAGCTGGAGCTGTTTGGCCTGGGGAGGAGGAACCTTTGGGGAGATTTTATCACTGTGTATAAATCTCTGTGGGGRGAAATGAAGAAGGCAGAGCCAGACTGTTCTCAGTGGTGCACAGGAACAGGACAAGAAGCAACGGACACAAAATGAAATACAGGAGAGTCTGTTTAGACACAGATGTTTTCATGGTGAGGGTGAGTAAGCACTGAAACATGTGGCCCAGCAAAATTCATCTGATGCAATAGGGAATTGGGGAACCTACAAGTTTAGCTTTTATTCCTGGGTGCCACTGTAGAATTTAAAATCCTGTTAGGCCACTGTTAGACTGAATTTGGAGTGTTAATTTTTCTGTAAGAGTGATCTGAAACCCCTGTGTGGTTGGATTTCATCCAGGGGGGACGGATGGAAAATGTTTATGGTAAAACAAAAAATAATACAGTAGATGTGACTCCTACTGCTCCTTGTGAGTTGAAAATACCTCCTTAGTATCAGACTCTTCATGTAATTTGCATGTTAGGTATTACCTATTCCATGTAGCATTTACCTATTTCAGAATGAGTGATCAATACTTCAGATAAAATGGAAAATGTTAATCCAAGTTGTTGTTCACTTTGATCAGATATTTTCTACGAATGATYGTACAAAACATGGAGAAATTAGGTAGATTTATCACTTCTGCTAAAAATTATATATTGCATATAGAGGCTCTCTCTCTATATGCAGTATAGAGGCTTGATAACGGAAATGATTTCTGTCCAAATACTTGATGATGCTATTTCTTGTAGGTGTTTAGCGTGACTGTCTTGTATGTATCCAGCTCCTGTGCCCTGTGCTCCCTTGGGAATGCCCTGCACGTGTAATGCTCACAGACATGAGGTAAAGGGYGGGTGGACTGTAGATCTGGAGTGTGAAGCATACGAGCTGAAACCGAAAAGATTCGGAACATAAGCAGCTTTGCTTGTCCCAAGCTTTTGGCAACAGTGCTTGTTGCTGCTTTGTGCTGCTTAGTCAGAGTATGCGGTTTGTTCTGCAAACCTCATAACCTTCCTGCAGAAATAATAATAAAAAAGGAARTGTGGAATGTTTTATAGTGTTTAACGTCCTCCCATAAATTCGTACCTTAAGTAATGCTCCAGTTTTTATCTTCAAGATAAGTTTTATTGCTAGCTTTATTGTTTTCTCTCACTTACTGAAAGAGTTTTTGCTTCCTGGTGATGCAGCTGGTTGGCCTTCCTCATTGAAGAGGAAGTTCTTTGCTGCATATTTGTTTTAAATAGTTCCTTTTGTTTAATTTACTGTTTATCTTTAATACAATTTTTTTTTCTTTTTTTTTTTTTGGCGAGCATTATTTTCCAACGGCTGGTTATTATTTGGCAAACAGGCAGCTCGCTTCTGAGTTTTAGTTACCAACTTTTTACAGGCATTTCTGAAAGTATGTGTAAGAGCGTGATTTTGATAGCATCTCTTTCATTCTTTGGAATTATTGTGACTTGAGGGTGTTGCATTGTGATAAATAAAATCACAAAGGAAGAGAAAGCCAAAGTTATGGAACAGCTGTAGACATGTGCATGCACATGTGTTTGTACATCTGCACTATTAATTCAGTGGAAAGCATTAACGTAGCCGATGCCTACGCTTATCCCATCTAACTTCAGGCACTTCATGGAGGCAATCAAGGTATGAATCTGTTTGCTCGAGGTTTCTTTACAGTGTAAAGAGAAAGAGGTATCTCCAGACTATAGTTCAATCCACTAAAGAGCTTAAACTGCAATTTGGAAGTCTTTGTCTTTATTAATAATAGAGCTACATTATAAAAGCACCAGGACCCTCTGCTGGCACTGGAGTGTCTGACACGGGGTGATGACCCATGGCCCTGCTGTGTAACCCCGACCTTACCTTTGTTTCACAGACACTGGCAAGAGCAGCTCAGCTGAAATACTGTTTTTGTCYAGTACTCACTATATTAATGGTGGTRTTTAAAATTCACCCCTCTCTTTACCTCTCTAGTTATGCTGTGATATACACAGCAGTCTAGCTGGGCATTAAAGAGAAGAATAAAAGAAGTATTTTATTAAACAGATAAAAGCCCCTCGTTTATTTTAAGAAAACGGATTATCTCGACATTTCCTTAAGGAAGCTGTAGGACAGAAAATAGATACTTTCTTAATTTTAATGCCTCAGTCTATATGCTCTTGAAGAAAGTCTAGTTATTGTAGCTGAAAAAGTACACCTCAAAAACAAAATACAAAAATTTGAACCGGTCTAATGATTCCTGAAATGTAATATTAAGGCAGTAATCCATTAAGTGTCCATGGCATTGTTGGCATCAGCTGTGTACCTGCTGTCCCCATGAGAGTTCTTCTAAAACTCAACTGTACTATATTTAAGCAATCATAATTGTCCATCAGCAGTGGTGTGGCTTTGGAAAGAAGATGGTGCTGATTTCTGTTCATTTCCTGGATAAAGATCTTGGTTTCTAAATGCCTTAATGTCAGCCTGCTCCTTTCTAGTTCTATCTAAATGATATTCTCCTCATCTTCATGTATTGCACGGAAATATCTTAAATTAGAAAGCATGCTTTTAAGTTGTAAAAGCTCGCAATAAAACTGTCCAGGCAAAACATCATGTTCAATTATTCAGTCAGGCCTTTGCAATGTTAGTTCAAGTGGTGACTGGGAACCTCGGAGCACCACAGTCTTCTCATTGCTTGTTTTTAATGGAAATGCTTGATTTTTCTAGGAGTGCTAATGGTTTAGGAGGTGATCTCAGAAGATGACAAAAAAAGAAGTTAGCTCACTTGTAAGGACACGTGCATGGGGCCCGGAACACTGGGGGGTTATAATAAAGCTCATGCTGTATATATATAGGTGGAGAGATAATACAGCAGGCTTCTATTCCTGCTTTCAGGAAAAGAAAGTCATAGCTATCTTGTTTTCACAAAGAACTAAAGTTTACTATTCTGAAGCCGGTTCAAACTGATAGTTTTTCCAGGCCTGTCATCCTTGGTGAGCATTGAACATGTTTTCATGATAATCTCTGGAGTTTTACTGGCTCTAGCAACTAACTGACAAATGTTAGACAATGTAGTTTGTTTTGTCTTTGGCCTGTCAGCTGGTAATAAAARTTTCATGTAGTAGACCCTGGTTTAAGCTGTTAAACCTCTGCAAAAATTAAAAAGTGACATTTAAGACAAAATAACAGTTCATAGCTGTAGGTTCTGAAACAGACTGGATAAGAGAAGTTGGCAGTGAGTAGTGACTCAGCTCCAGCTGGCTCCGCAATCCTGTTTTACTGTTAAAAATCGAAGACACCTATTAAACTTGTTAAATAATAGCTTGTTGAGAGGAATTCTGYGGCTTAGATTGCTCCGTAGGAAATATTAGCGTGTCTGAAGTGTAGTGAGTGTGAAGCTTAATGGCAGCTTTCCTTTCCATGACCATTGCATCCTGCGATGGGCGCGAGTCCATCATCACCAACATCAGTAAATAAAATGAAATTATTTTCAAGATCAATTGCTCAGAATCAGTTTCTGTCATAAAACGAAAGTGTGTTTCAGATAAATAGCTAGTACAAACAACTACTATATGTTGCCGTGTTTTAATCAACGCACAGGAGAGATCTTTAACRTGCATCTTTCTACATAACTTACGTATTTTTTTTTTCCAAGATATTTTAACTGATTGTGAGAGAGCTCAGGTTACTTAGTTTGTCCAATGCTAGATGTGAAAAGAGTTTGAAATATAAATAACGAGCAAAATTGGAAAAAGGCAAGCTGAATATAGTTTAAGCTTAAACTTAAGAGAAATTATTGACATTTTTAGAGTTTGTGGATGATAACTTTCATGCAGGAAGAGCACTTAGATGTTAAGGCATCTGTGAGTCACATTTATATTTAATTATATTTGTTTAATCAGTGGGATCAATCTAAAGTTTAAAGGGAAGGTAATGGAAAGGGAGCCCTGCCAGGACTCAAAGTTCCCTTTGTAGGTCTACTCCCTTAGGCAGCACATGGGATTGGGTCATAAAAGCAGAGAAAGAAGAAGAGTTTAGTTAGATTTCAAAAGCCTAAGGTCCTTTGAGCCATAAATAGCTTAAAATATTCCTGTCCTTTAACCAATGCAAGTAAAATGCATGAAATGGTAGTTGTCTTGAACCTGTTGTGCTTTGGTTTTCTTCTCCCGCTTTGSTGTGAGGAAGCCACAGGGAGATAGGTCAGGGAGATAGGTCAGCCTTAGGCAGCGCTGCGTGTGTGCAGAATCCCCCTGTGAGCGGCGCGCAAACCTCGGTCTGTTCTTTGACTTCCATGTGAGGCTGCTGCGCAGTAGAGGTGTCACATTTAAGTGGTGTTGTTAAGCTCTGTCACTTGGCAGTTGGAGCACAAACTTGTGTCCGCCTCTTCTGCCCTGCATTTTAAAAGCATTTATACCAAATGGCACCTGCAAGTGCCCCTTTTTCCGCCCCACAACTTGTCACCTGCAAGTGTCCTGGCTCGCCGATGAGCCGGCTCAGGTTTAGAAGGGTCCAACACATTCCTTAGTTCTAGACGGTGCCATCCAGTTCCTGCCTGTTTTATCCTTGTACATTAAGCACGTGTTGTTTATGACATGTCTATATTTCCCTTAAGATGACGTTTTTGCTTAATAGTGTTTGGACTGGGACTTTACAGTTGTTTGACATCAATACAGTCTAGTCACTTGAAGTATGTGAGGAGGTTTGTAGAGGTAACTGCCCCCTTAATTGCTTCTTTCGTAAATAATAAATGGTAATTACTTGTTGTAAATCTCAAAATGCCATAGAGAATTATTTCCTGTGTCCTTAACTTTTTTTTTCTCCTCTCTTTTTGGATATTGCTCATGTCATTGTTACTCTGCAGTGTTGTAAGTGGCAGGCATTACAGATGACCAGAAGTAGTTTGGGAAAGAAAAAGAATCAGATTATGTAGCAACAACAGTATAGCAGCTCTGTTAAAAGTAACTATGCAGAACAGAATATGGATAGACTAAGGCTTTTGACTGTAGTATCATCTCTCTCAGAACGTGAAGCCCTCCCAATGCTTCTTTGGGCAAAATTCCTGTTAATAGYGAGGAAGAACTGCTGCTATTTAAGGGCCAGGGCCTTGCTTTCCTGGTGCTTTGGACAGTTTTTGGTGACTTCCTGTCAGTTAGTTAGGGTTAGATCATTTGGGTTATTCAAAACTATCCCAAAGGGCACGTGCTGTTGTGTTGTGTGTGTCTAACTACATCATCTTGYGGAAGAGCAGGAGGTTACATGTGCTGTGTGGCACTGACTGCGSACAGGATTATCTGGGTGCTTTGGCAAGCAATACTTGCTCACATTGCTTTCTTGGGCACAGATTAAAACTGTTTTTGATAGTGTTTCTGGTGGTCACAGGCCTTTATTCTACCTTTATTCTCTGCTGTCAGAAATATTTGACAGTTATTCATATTCTTCTTGAAATCTTGTCTCTCTCATCTTGCTCAAACCTGTCTAGCTGTATTTTTAATTCTTTAAAAATAGTTCTTTAATTCTTCGTTTTTTCAGATTCCCTTCAAATCTTTCAGGACTTCCAAGGAGTTATACTGCCTCTTGTTTTTCTCCAAATACTTTGCTGCTGTGATCTGCCTGTCCCATTTTGTCTAAATTTGATAGTCTCAGCTCTTTGGAGTGTCTTCATGTATTTTAAGTTTCATTCTTAACGTACCCAGAGGTTATAATCTGTTCCTGAAGCAGCAACAACTGTGCACTTCTATCAAGAGTAAAGCTACTGGACTGTAGATCGTGTGACCATTTTCAACATTACATGCATTGGATTCGAGCTGCACATCAGAGATCAGGTTTTGAACCAGAAGTTTGACATTTTACCCAGAAGCTTCCAATTAAATACTTTTTAATGGAAAATGTGAATTTGGCCTAATGATTTTGTTTGAGAGTTCAAGAGATGCTGTTTTCCCAGAAGTGTTGTTGAGAAAGTGAATTCTAAGCATGAAATGTTTGTTTCATATATTTAGCAGGCTGGGTTAAAACCTGCCAAATCTGTATAGCTCCCAGATGGTTAGTAGTAGCATGGCTGAAGAAAGCACTTTCACCCCTTGAGGAGAGCTCTGGCTTGTTGTATCCACTTAAGCAAAAATTAGCAAGAACCATCACATCTTGTACTCTGAAATCATCCCAGATGTATCGAGTTTGAAGTAATTTTTCTTTCATTTTAATCGAGAAGGGAAAATGATAATTATGTTCTGGATGAATTGGATGTTTTTTACTGAAGTGTCACCATGGGTTCACAAAARCATGCCTTGTCTTTATACTTAAATAATACTTCAAAACTTCATATGAAAACTTTTTGAAAATGTTTTTGTTGTGGAGTTTAGATGCTTGGTAATTCACTTGAGGCCAGTTTTGCAGCAGAGTTTAGCTCCTGTTTAGTCACAAGAGCAAACAGCCATCTCCTCAAAACAGTTCTGCATAACGTGGGGAAGTGGTTAGCAAAATCATAAATATTAATTAGATGCTGTGGCACTTTAATTAAAGCAAAGTCAAGATCTAGGTCAATAAAATTGTCTAGTATAAGTCAGTTTTTAAAAATCTATTGACACTGTAATACTCTCTTAATTACAGATTCCGGGAGGCTATTCGCAAATGGGATGAAGCACTTCAGTTAACTCCAGAGGATTCCACACTTTATGAGATGAAATCACAGGTAATTTATGACAATTATTAATCAGTTTTGAAAATCAAAAATGAAACTTGTAGTTGTTCAGCAGATACCATATAATGCCGTATGATTGCTTGCATATATAAACTACAGCATAATTGATTTAGAGTTTCCTTTTCTTCTCAGCACAAAAGGGTCTTTTACACATAGTGGAAATATACTGTAATCATCACAAAGAATATTTTCTTGCATTGTAACATCTTAATTCATGCCCTAGCTAACACAGCTGAAATGTTAAATAAGGCAGAAGGGGAAGAGGATGTTAYTCTGAGAGGTGTGCAAATTTGGCTATACCATTAAAAAGAAAAGTCTATCCACTCTTTATAAGAGCTGGCTTAACATCATCATTTAGCAGAGATACTRTATAAAAATWCATGGTCCAGTTTGTGTCGACATCAGTCTTACATAAATTAAATTACCCTTGGAAAAGTACATGTCTTGCAATTCATTTCAGCCCTTATTTTACAGCGGTTTTGATGAAATTAGGCTGCAGCCAATGCTTCACTGAAACTGCAACAATGAAGTTTGTAATTTGTAATTTCAGTRTGGCTTTTGCGACTTGGATAACAAAAGTACCATGACCCACTGTTTTGCTTAAGTCAAGTTTTTTTCATAATCTCTTTGCCAACATATAAAAATTTTATGTATTAAATGCAAAGCTCTTCTTTTGAAAAAAAAAAGTGTATACAAATATATATATATATATTTAATTAGMACTGAAGATGAGAATAAGAAATGTATAGCTCAATTTACCTCATATTAATATCTGTTAAAGTTGTCCTTTTTATTTATTTTGCTGAAATCTTGGGTGAGATTAAATGGAAATATATTTGCACTTGCCAAGCTGCTGAGTATTTCACCTGTATTGCTATATTTTGTTTGCAGGGGATGTCAGTAGCGAGTGAGAGGGAAACAAGGAGCAGGAATGTTAAATATACATGAGAGCTATTCTAACAGTAAGGGCCAGGGCTTATCTCATCAGACTGACACATGAACTCCCTTCTTTCTGGAATTTTAAAAGCCTTTCTCCCTGCTAATGCACCACGATGGAGACACATTCAGATTCTCCGTGGGAGAGGCTTTTTTTCCTCTGTTGTTTCAGAGAAAACCAAGAGCTATTTCCTCACTTAGCTTTTCTGGAATCCTTAAATAACATTGAATCCTTGACAGAGTTTTGTTGATTTATATACGTGGTGACAAAAAGCAGAGAACAGGTAAGTACATGGAGGTGAAGGGAAAACAATGAGAATCAAAGCTAGAGAAAAGGCTATTTCAAAAATGAGCTGGATAGTAAGTTTAAGACAACAAAAAAATGAAGGTACCTACTCAAAACTTAGCGCTCTCTACCTCTGCTGACCTTTTGCAGACTTTTTCAAATAGCCTTTTTTTCCCACATTTTTTTTTTTCCTTAAAGATGAGATAAATATATAGAAAAGAGCAGTTATGGAACAGAGTAGCTCTTGTAAATCGTTTTCCTTTTTTTTTCTTGATTAGTTATGTGGATTTATGTGAATGCAACAGTTAATATACACACAAAGCAAAGCTCTCCACAAATTGTCTATTTAATTGCAGTTCCACTGAAATTAAATGTATGCACAGTGGGAAGAATAGGAGAACAGTGAATTTTGTTTACCAGGATCCATACTATGGTGCAGTGAGGTATGTGTGTAGGTGCCTACTACGACATTGTTCAGCTGGTGCCCTAGCTGCAATATCTAATACTTTGGTGTGGTTGCTTATTTGATGCTTCTGGTTCATTGTGCAGCTTGATGATGCCGCTAAAGAATAATGAAAACTGGAAAATGAAAGGAGTGCAGCACTTGGCTTCCARCGTGCCTCTTTCCTGCTTTCCTGAAGGAGAGAGCACTGCTGGACAGCTRCTCTCTTTCCCTTTGGTTTCACTTGCTGCTGTTGCATAATACCCATATCCTTGTTCAGTGCAAAAGGAGAAAGACTTACATACAAACAGCAATATATTTATAAAATTTCTTAAATATATTAAAGAAAATCATTATTTAATGCTTTAAGGGGGCAACATCTCTATAGTATACACAAATAGCTCTTACAGATGTCCTTTGTAGTGTGACTTATGCTTACTGGAAGCTGGCTAACATTGTGCAGTGAAACTTGATACCTTTCTGCTTTTGGGGGACTAGTGTGAGCTGTAAAAATCCTTTTTTGCCAAAGCAGGAATATGCAATTCATTCCAAAAATATTACGGTTGAGTCTGTTGTTCCAGTCCACCACGCCTGCACAAATGCTAGAGCTGCCCTTGTGCTCCTTAATGAGGAAGTCCTGGTGGCTTGAGGTGGTGGAAGAACCACCACGCACTGCTTGAGCCAGGGCTTGCCCAGTGCTGGCACTGGSCAAATCTGCCTGTTCTCTGGTACGTGAGGCACGTGCTATAGCATATGATTCATATTAAAGCTGTCTTAGCACTATTTATTGAGATTACTTATGGTATATACTACTTTCAGTGAGGAAAAGTCCCTGTTTCTTTTAAGAATTAGCACTTAACATGCGATATTTTGATTATCTGTTTATCCTTTTGAGCTTATTAAGATAAATCTCTGTTGGATTACATAGCAGCTTCCCAGTTTTTCAATATTTACTGTCATCAGCAAATTCATATATTTTAAGTACCCTYGTTGTTTAATAAACAGCCCAAATAAATATGCAGACATGGTAGGAATCTGTAAATATTTGTATAAAGAACTTAAAGATATATATTTTAACAGATGTTTCATTTTGTTGGACAAATGTCCTTCAGCATTTCTGAAGAGCGGAAATAATGTTCCTAATATTCAGTGACTGGTGCAATAAGTGTATTTCCAGAAAATCATGTGGAAACTGTGAAATTGCTCAACTCCATCTTGGTTCAAAACCCTTGAAAGTTGATGAGTTTCTTTCCATTGCTGTCAGATACTCTTTGATCCATTTAAAAACAGATGGCTCTGGAATGTGGAGAGGTTAGGGTGCACATGGATATTGTCCTTTGAGTACAAGTTGTTTCAGTTTAAATACTTGATATTCATTAACCAACTTAAACTTTTTATTGTCAGAAGAATATTAAGTGGCAAGTTGAGGTTTGTACAAGCCGATTTGTGTGTGTGTTTCTGTGAAATTCTTCTGCAAAAGACCCCACAACCTTAGAATGAATTTAAAAATCAGGTAACTAGTATCTTATATATGTATCTTGTAATAGTGTGCATTATACCTGCATCCTCTTCATTGCAGGCTGAGTATCTTGGGCATTGCCTTCATTATTTTATTGCTGTTTTGAATTACAAAGAGGGAGGAGGAGATTTTGAGGAGTTTTGTACGTTTAGGTCTCTGTACAGAGGAGCACCCAGGGTTCTCTGAGGGGTGACTGGGGGGATAGAGATCAGAGGGCTCATACTCATTACATAACCATATACATGCTATAAACTCACCTAGGGCTCCTGGGCTTGGCTGAACCACATCACTCCTGAGAATTTACCTCCTTACTGTTGTTTTTCAGGCAGCACTTGTCCCACAGAAGTCTCAGATAAATTCTCAAACACCTCATGCAACTAAATGGTGGTAGCCCTGTTATTCTTTTGGAATCCTGAATTTTCTTAGTAGTTGAGCATTGATCGTGCATGAATATTCCTATATTTGATTGTCAGGGATCACTACATCACGTGTGTATTATTTGCCATACCTTGAATTCACTTTTAATGTGACTCAGGATAAAAGTAATGTAAACACATAATAAAGTATCCACAGAAATCCTCAAGTGTGCAGTACAATTATATACATATATATATATTAGTTTATATATATATACACACACACATTTATATGTATTTATATATCCTACAAATGAAAGCAGCCAGGATGGTGTGTGTTTGATAAGCTTTGTGGGTGTGGTGTCCGTCCCTTGCTGCCTGCAGATCTAGTTTGTGCACAACCCTGCCTTCTTGCTTTGCACTGAGGGWGCAGGATTTCAGATGCATATCTCCTTCAGAGCCCAAACCTTTCATGTTCACATTGAAACCATCCCCTCTCCTGCTCTTAAGAATTTCGTAAACCTTGACTTGGTAAAGAAGTAATTTCAACTCCCGCCTGTCCCTCTTCCTGCTTGAGAAATGATAGGGTTCCTGAGGTTTGACCCGATTCATAATGCTTGGTTTGTATTGTAACAAACGAGCTAATAATTTCTGGTTTATATCTAGTTGATATAAACATATCTTGTTGCATTGCACGGACATGACTGGCACTCGTGAAACCAGCTCTGTTGATGGGAGATTGGTTTGTGGTCCTGAACTGGGCAGTGGCAGCTCCTGAGCTGCTGGAGGGATGGAACAACCATGGGAAAGGAGAGGGATGTGTGTGTGTTTTCCACACCACTCCCCACCCTGCCCTGGACCCACTAGAATCTGCTTGCTGGACCAGACCTTTGAGGTGGATGTGACTCCACTGCAGCAAGGGTGTTTCATGTAGGTGTGGATCAGCCCGGCCTGGCCTGGTTGGGCTCTCCCAGGAGTCCCAACTGCTCCTCTCATGTGACAGACTGTGGCACTCTGCCACCCAAAAGCACTGAACTCTCATGATTGAAAAGGGATTGTATATTTTTGCAGATAGCACAAACATCTAGGACTATAGTATTYAGAACAAGTATTATTTCTGAGTGAAATCAGCATCATGGTTCAGGGCCATTGCATCTATTTAGAGTCGAAAAGAGATTCATGGAGAGAGTTGGAGCAGCTAATCTGTCTACTCTGCTTTTTTTGTGCTTTACTTGAACTGCATTTGATATTCTTAGTGGCATTAGATGACCTCCAGGTTATTCACTATAGGAGCTGCTAAACTCTTCTTGGAATCCTAGTCAGTATTGACCCTTACTATATTGACCCTGTATGCCTGAGTTCAAATACTCTTGATTCATAATATTTGAGATGAACCAATTTGTGATTTGCTGAAATTATGTAAAGTTTTAGTAACATCTCAACTGCTTAAGCTGGAAAAGTAGTAAATATTTTAGTATTTTATATTAATCCAGTGTACTTTATCTGTAAGAACTTCACTTGCTGGTTCGGTTACAGAGAAGATGGACTTGGAGTGTGCACTGAAGGCACTGGTCAGCAGCAAGGGAAATTCCTATTTGATATAAGGAAAGAAAAAGTACTTATCAGTGGAGGTGATTAAGCATTGAATGAATTTCTGAGAGACATTGGAGATTTTCAAAGTGACAAAATTCTTCTCATTGGTACTCACTTTTATGATTTACAGTATATACAATGAACAATAAAAAATACAGTGAAATGTCATTAAAAATACCATAAATACTTACGTAGGTGTTTTGGTACTATATTGCACTGAAAAACACTGGTAGAAGATGGTGAATGTTTTGAGACTCATGAATATGCTAAGGTGAAAATGTATTTGCCTGGTTATAGGTGCGGATCACATCAGTGTGGAAGGAGGCACAGCAATCCACTACTAACAGCTCAGTGGTTCCGTGCAAGGATTGCTGCAGATGAGAATGCACACAGAAATACAGCTAAACTTCAGGTTTTGGGAAAATACGTAGTATTCATTGCAGACTTTGCTCAAAAAGATCAATGGTTGAGAACTGCTGTTTAAAAAAAAAAGTACGGGAAGAAACAGCATGGTGTTCAGCTATGGGCTGGCTCTTAGGGGTCTTTTTTAGCAACTTTCTAAATTCCCTTGTGCAGCCTGTCAAATGGAATTAAAGAGAGACCTAAATGATTAGCCTCTAGACAAAAATAGTCATTAAAACACTATGAATATGCATCCAAAGTGCCTATTGGAGTTGTGGGTACACGGTTACAACGGTAAGGCTGCCTAGTTCTTTTACAGTACTTATCCTGATGCTGCACAAGTATTTTATGGTAATTAATCACACTTGGGCCTTCCTCCCTCTGCACTCATGTTTCTATATTTAAAATATTGCAGGGCAGAAAGGTTCAGCAAATGCCTTTACACTTCAGCAGTTGTCTTCATGTGCTCCGATAGTATTCATCACGATTGTGGGTTGGTTGGGAAGCAAGTGGTTTCCCACGCATGAGTCTTGCTCTGGTGGTTGACCTTTTCATCATACAATCGGAATGCAGTTGTCATTTGTTTCTTAGACTGGTATCCATCACCACAGCATGTGTTGTCTGCAGGAATGATCTCAGAGTGATGGAGGTCTCCAGGTAACATGCCAGTTTCATGGAGGTCTTGGAGAAATAGGACAAGCTTTGAGTTGCGTTGAGTTCTGTGTCTCTTAACTGTGATTTATAGGTTTAGTTATGAAAATCCAGTGTGAGGTATAGAATGGTAACTGGCTTCCACTAACCTGTACAGCTGGATGAAAGGTTTCTACATTTGGAAACCACTTCAAAAATGCTCTTTTATGCAGTTGATTTCATGTCTAAATAAAGCATTCTGCAATAGCAAAGTCTACCTATATTTGGATATAACAGTCATTGTTAAGAGTTGTTTCCATGCTGAATTACAGGGATAGTTTCCATTATTATATCATGTGAACTGTGAATGTATTTGGTAGATTTTGGTCTTCGGTTAAAAACAAAAAATAAAGCATAGAAGTTTTTCAAAGCATTTGAAAAAATACTTGCTTACTTATTGTGTTTGGTTCTTAATGTGCTTGTCCTTTAGTGCAATAGAGTGATTCTGTTACTTGAGAGCATGAGATTTGGAGGGAGGGAGAGGAACTCGTTCAGGAGCAATTCATCTCCTTCTAAGAGTTGCCTGAGTAAGTTAGATGAGTCATCCTTTAGCATACCTATTTCTATCCATGGGCTGTGGAACGAATTTAGGTGACTCTTAGATTAGACAACTAAGTTTTAAATGACTAAAAGCTAGATGAGAGGAATCTTGGTCCTCAGTTACTGAAACTAGGCTGGTTCCGGGTAATGACAGAAAAGTTAATTCTGTTTTCAACTCTAATTAGTCCTGTTATTCTTCTTTGTCACAGGTCCTGATGTCTTTGCATGAAATGTTCCCAGCAGTGCATGCAGCAGAAATGGCTATCCAGAGAAATCCACGTTCCTGGGATGCCTGGCAGACCTTGGGACGTGCCCAGCTTGGAGTAGGAGAAATAGAACTGGTAGGAAAATGAGCAAAAAAGACTACAGTTGTAAATTAAGACTGCAAATCACACCATCTGAATTGTGTGTTAGAGAATGAAAGTACTGAAGTATCAAAGTAGCTTAATATCCTTATGTAGCTTCAGATAGGCAAGGAGAAAGGCTCTTGATGTTTCTCCCCCATATTCCAAAGCGTGAGAAACACTTTCTTTCTCACAGGTGCTTGCTGGACTTGTGGAAAACCTGCCTAGCTCAAAGATATTTTTATCACATTCTGTATTTGCATTGTGTTTTTTATAACAAAATGATTATGTTGATGCCTCTTCATATACTACATTCCAGGTAGATGCATTGCTGCAGTGTAGTTCACATGGTTTAGAACTGAAGGTACTGTGAAGCCCCRGTTGATAATCAGTTTTATACACAAATATTAAGGGAGTTCTAGGGCCTTGTTTTCCCTCTCTCCTGCTGCCCTTCACATCCAACAAATCATACATTCTCATTCGTACTTGCTTCTGGATCATGGACGTCGCTTGGCAGATGAAGAGCAAGTCTCTAACTGCAGCCCTGTGCTGTGGCACCATCTCTGCCACCTTGTGTCWTACAAAAGGACACCCTTCCTCCGTAACGCTCACCCAGGTCTAAACAACTGTAAATAATGTAGTGTAAGTAACACAAATGTATCTAATAGTCTTCTGCTGGTTAGTATGGAATCATAGTGAGTGAAACTTTTTAATGAAGATGTGTACGCAAAGCCCATTAGAAAAGTAACTCATTATGAACTCTTAATAAAATAAAACCAATATGTTACTTTCACTTCCAAGATAGGTAGCTATGTGCTGTTTTAATACAAATAAACAATTTTCTCATTAATTTAGAATCTTTTAGGAAGTTAAAATATTTTGACTGAAATTTTTTAAGAAAATTATTTTTCTAAGTGAGCTAACAGATCATGCAAAAACAGTGTCTTATTAAAATACAATATTAAGTGTTGAAAAATCAAACAGAAGAATAACATCAGACAAAAGCTCTCTTGTGTTGCAGATGTGCAGTGAACTACTTTRTGTAGTTCTGGCATCATAATACGAAATTTAATATAAATTCATACATAGCTGGATCGTGTCATGTTAAATAAGGGGTGATATTCCATGGCTTTTGCCATGCAGATGCTCAGAACAGTCCTCTGGTCTACAATCTATAAATCATTTTTAAATTAAGTGCCTGAAATTGCCTCTCTAAGTTGTGTCAGAGGCGGTAAATGCATTAGTCTAAGGAAGTTCAAAACTGTGTTTGTTGAAGAACCACATATGTAGATGCTATTCTACAATAAGTGCTACAGYTACAGTAATGAAAATTGTAGATTCAGGTTTCTCCTTATCAGTTAGTCGAGTTGTAGCACCAGGCCTGCTCACCAGGTTGCTTAACCTGTCTGTGTCAGCGAGTGAGATCACAACAATAAGGGGATATATGGCTGTAGTAGCGTGGGGACCCTGTGTCCCTGCATTATCTGCATTTTGCTTTATTCAGATGAGCTCTGTTGCGGGAACGTCTTCGGTTGTGCTCTTGGAATTCAGGGTTGAGTTGGGAGGGAACTCTTGCCTAACTCTTGCCTTGAGACTCTTCCCTAATGCAAAACAAAGTGTGTTAAGTGGGGACAGTTGGAGATTTGCACGAAAGCACATTCTTCATCACAACTGCTGCTATAGGTAGCACCTGCAGTTTTGTAATCTCCACCTTAGCTGTCACTGGYGAGTGAGTTACCACCAGGTGCTTTCACCCCAGATGTCTTTGTGGCCCAATTGTCCAAGTAGGGAAGATAGGGAGAGTAAGCTCCTTTTCATCTCCAATCCTGCTGTGTGATATTTTATATATTACTGTTACAGTCACTAAAGCAGTTCCTTCTGCAGAACACATGGCAATGCCCTGTGGAGATGTTCCCCCAACCATAAAGACAGGCAACAAGCACTGGAGAACGAAGAAAGTTTCAAGTTTAAGGAAAACGCAGCTTGCAGGAAGACTTAGAAGTGGAGGTAGTATCTGGCAGGCCGATTCTCAGAAGCTGTGATGTGTGTTGAGATGTCTGAGCAGGGGTGAGGGCCGTTTCCCTGTGAGGGCCTGCGGTGCCCCCTCAGGGCTGAGGCGGGGCCGAGCTGCGGCCTGCGCTGAGTCACTCCCGGGGATGATGCATCCCAGCCCGGTCAAGGTTCTCTGCAGTGGAAAGTGTTGAACATAGGAGAATGGAACTACCATCATCTCACAGACCTCTACCAAGTGTATGGGAACAAGGATTTTTTCTAGGTTTATAACTTGACCACATGCCAAGAGGTTTAATGGAAAAATCTCATCTCTCGCATCCCGAAAAGGTCCTGCTCTTTCTCCAAAGTGTTAAAACATCAGTGCTTTAGAATAAGCTTACGAACTACAAGAGAATTAATCCCCTCTTTTCTTGAAGGTGGAAATTTGTTCTTTTTTAATTTTCAATGAGATGGATTTTATTGTTGTTTTAAAGAGATGCAACATTTAAAGATACTGGCCAAGTTCTTTATTGCTTCTCTTGCCCATTGAGTCAAGATTAGAAGTATCAGGTGTATCAGGCTGTAACATTTCCCTGTAGTGCCAGATAGGCAATTGAGGTAAGGAAAGAGATTCCCCTGCCAATGCAGACATAAGTTAGAGCTAGCACTTGAATTGACCCATGTGAATGCGTTTAGCTTTGCTTGAAACCTGCTTTTAGCAATACTCTGTAATGATTAAAATTATAATCAGTATGAGAAATAGGAATAGGAACACTTCCGCACCTTATATTTGGCATGTTGCAGATGGATCGTTAGATCAGAGAATAATTTAAGAGTTATCTGTGCCAGATTGGCATTTATATTCCTGGATTTTCAGGGAGTTTTGTTGCAATATGAAGGAATGGCTGGAAGCAGGTGAGGTGGCAACATGAAATAGTCTGTAAATGGCAATTCTGCATTTTTCAGGATTCCATTGGTGCTTTAAGGCTTATGCCTCTAATCTTTTGCACCTCTGGAAATATACCTTTCTATAATTGTCATATGTAAAATCTTTTCTCAAATATGCATACAAAGCTGATGGCTTTATGTTGTGTCCATATGAACACAGTTTATTAGCTACAACATTGCTGTTCGTAGCACTTTGGTTACCTTATAAATTTGTGTTTCATTACTGTCTTTGGTGTTTCATGTACATGAGCATAACTATACAGACAGGTTTTAGATGGGAGGCCTCTTTCATGGGAAGTTTGAGAACAGATTTCAAAAAAAATGACAAAAGCGAGCGTTTAGTGTTTATTTCTAACTCATCTGTCCATTGAAATTAAAAGTCAGCAAAGCTGAGTGACACTTTGACAAGATTCAAACTGTCTGCSTCATGTCCTGAGTCCAGCAAGCTCCTACATTCAGATCTGGCCCTAGGCCAGTAGTAAAGGACTCTGTTTTTTCTTTCCTGGAACTGAATGGCTGCCTGTWACAACAACAGGACCACTTATCAGCATGCCAGCATTTCTTAAAAGAAATGAGAGATTTGAGTGTCCTGTCTGCAGTTGAGTTCATGTCGTTCAGACAGGAGGAAAATTAATTAACGCTTTCTGTTGGTCCACATGAGAAGTACTGCTTTTCCAAATTAATTTACATGCTTTGAGTATTTATAAATTATGGAAAAACACCATTTTCAGTGATTCTTTAAAGTTTTTATACAGAGTTTCTGGAAATCTATGAACCAGCAGCACCATCACTGTTTTTCTACCCCACAGGGAGAATTTGTCACTCAGAGTGACCACATCCATTACTGACCACAAACTATGAATATGAAAAATATGAATAGGTGCATGCATATGTATAAGAGTAGATAAAGTCAGTGTTGACTTTCTCATTGTTAAAGTCTCAAAACAGCTGTAAATTTTGGTCCAATATTTTTCCAGTTTTATCTTATTACTGCTAAAAGCCATGCTTACTACATTAGGTTACTTATTTATTTTAAACTTTTGGATTGAATATTTATATTTGTGGTGCATTTCTCAATTTAAAAGAATTGAAAGACAAGAGAAGCAGTCTTAATTATAATTAAATAATTAATCGTTTCAATACCAGATGATTTTGGGGGTTATAGGAGTTCTTAGAATACTCTGGGGAATTTTGTACTTTTCTCTGAGGTTAGATATCTGCAACCAATTTGATCAGTTTATTTGCTCAGCTTTAGAGAAACTGCTTATCATGGGCATGTGTGAATGTAATATTAGATCGACATGTGAAATGACTGCATGCTAATTTAAAAGGGGTAGTATTGGTAAAATTTCACATCCCAGTTGTCCCGTTTCTGTACTTGTTTAAATTTTATCTTTCTGCTTACATCCTCCTGTATATCTGATGACAGGAGAAAAATGGGGTAGAAAATGATAAAACCAGAAATTAGTTTCTCCCGCTTTAATTAGAATATTATTTTAGACCTCTTTTTGTTGGAATGAAGAAATAATGGRTAAGTAATTTCAAAGCACCCAAGTTATATGGAAAAGCCACTTCTTAAGGTGTCTAAACACCTATATTGCACTTTGGGATACTTATTTCATTGCCATTTCATACTTTGTAAAGCAGGTCGCTGTTGGGACTGGTTCATGTCTCGTGACAATGAGGCTTAATATTCATCCTTTGGTAGTGATATTAGGTTGCTTGATTTCTGTGGAGGGAGTTGTAGCCTTAAAATRTAGCTGATAATATATTCTTTCTTGTAGATTAGGTACTACAATTCTGTTCCAAATTTTCATTTAAAATAAAGATTTTAAAGGCTCCTTGTTTCCCTAAATRGACCACCTATGCTTGTGAAATTGTATTTGTGCCTTTGTTGCCAGGCACCCAAATTGGGCTTCTTGGTGCTTTCAGACAGTTGCACATGCTTTTGTGTGGGGACAACACTGTCATTGAACTTACAGCGAGGAGCATGTTTCAGTAAAGGCAGATAGCAATAAAACAATTTTTTTTTTTTTTTTTTTTTTAGGAAAGCATTAATTTCCGGTTAATTTCTGTGATATGGGATTCTCTAAACATTCCAATCTGTGTTTTCCCCCCTCTTCTCCTTCTAGGCAATCCGAAGTTTTCAGGTATCCTTACACACCTTTCCAATGAACCCCGAAGTATGGAAAGAGGACCTTTCTTGGGCACGAAAACTCCATAAATATAAGCAGAAGGCAGCAAAGGCTAAGGCAGTGCAAGCGCTGGCAAAAGAGGCTGCACAAGAATCAATCCCAGACTATGACTTTGAGAGTGATGAGATTGTGGAGGTCTGTGCTGCCATCGCCCAGAAGGAGAAAGAAGCGAAGTCCGTGGTGATCGTGTCTGCGTCAGGTGCTGTAGAGACTGTTACCGAGAAGGAAAACTCTGCAGCGACTCCTGATGAGACCATTTTTATCAGAGCCCGGTAGGGCACTCTGCTATGTTACCAGTACAGTTTTGAGAACTAGTTATTTATTGTATGTTGAGAGTTTTTTGAGAATTTTTTTTCTTAACCAAGGGAAGCCTACAAAAGCTTTTCTTTTTCCTTCGAAAATTCTGATTTGAGTAAAACTAGTTTTCTAAAAAAAAAAAAAAAAAGTAAATCTGACTGAATTTGTCTTCTGTCTGTACTTTTGGAGAGAAAAACTAAGGGTTGATTTTAAAAATCCCATGAACAAATGTAGTGTTAAAATGCTTAAATACATTATAACATCATCTTTYGTGTAACTGTATTTAATAATTGTACAAATTACTTTCTACATTTTCCAAGTAGTAGACTGTAATTTAAAACACACAACAAAAGGGCAGTTTGTTGTAAATGTTGTGTTTCGGTCCTTACTCATTAATGRGTATCAGCCAGTTTGAGTGTGAGCTGCTCTCTTGCCCTCAGAGGTCTGGCTGRTCCTTATTTCAAGTGCTGCTCTACAGACAGCACCACAAGGAAAGCAGTGGGAGGGAGCTGGAAATAGGTACGTCCCTGAAGTTAGCATTTTTATCCCTTTCCTCCCCACTAAGGATGAAGACCCTATAAAAGGAATCCATGTATTTTCATAGTTCTTACAATCTGCCATTCCTTGGGGAAACCAGAGGTTCAGGACAACGTTGCCTCAGTCTCCCTTTTAAATCGTCCATGCGTTTGGACGGTGTGGAGGGTATTTGTGCTGTGTTGACCCAGCTGCTCCACTCAGGAAGGTCCTTTGGCCTCGATCTTTCTCCAGGGGAGGCTGGTGGTGGCTTCCTCTCGGGGGCAGTGAAGAGAAGAGCCCAGTGGCTCTGGGCTGAGGCTCCGCTGTCTGCAGAAGCATTTGGGAGGCTGGAGGTAGGTCCTGAGAAACTTCCACCTTGTGGAAATCTGGCTTGGCTGAAGTTACCTCCTTGTACAAGACTAGATTCTAGTTACTGTTTATTTCCAAACACATTTAAGCTTACTTAAGTGTCTACATAATATACAGTTGCATTGTAAGTGTTACAGGGACTATAAATCAAAGATAATTTGGGGAAAAATGGTCAATTCAGGAATTCCCAGAGACTTCAGGGTATGTATGGGAACATATATTTTTGCAGAATAATTGGATAATTTTCATATGTTTAATTGGTTAATAATCAAAATATGTGCATGGCAAAGATAGGTTTGTAGCAAAGGGGAACAGTCTGGGATCAGTCATCTTTGCCTTTTTAATATTTCTTTTGTCTTTTTAAAATTAAAATGTTTGTAATTAAAATCAAAAATGAAAATGTTTCAAGGCACATTTTGAGAAGAAATTAAATGATTTGCTAGAGAAGCCTAGCAAAATAGTCAAAAGTAAATATATTCTAGAAAAATTATTTAGCTCAGATCATAGTTTCATTTGAACCTTGTTAAGTCTTTAGAGGACATTTACAGTCTGTACAGAAATAGATATAATTGCAGTGTTGTATTTACGTTACTGTGTTTTCATTAATTTCTGCAAGATTATTCTTGAACTTATTTTGTATATACAGTAATTTTTAGATCTGTGAACAGTTATGTGCACACAATCCTTTTACTTTTTATTGTTTGAATATTCAAAATAATTACAATTACAGTGACTGAAATATGTGGAATCTTATGCAAATACAACACAATGTTACATTTGAATTTGTTCATTCAGGTCTGGGACAGGTCCTTAAGTGCTTATTTAATAGACATTTGATTAACATACTAGTTGATAGCAGTTTAGAATTGTTTCTGTTAAAGAATTTTCTAACCTTTTTCTCTAACAAAACTCAAATAAGACAAGCTGAGTAGCCACAGGAAGAGTTAGTAAAAAGGATACGGACAGATTTCTTCCAAGAGGAGCCGTCATCTGACTAAGGAAGATATGTGCAAGGTGCAGTAAGGTATGTGTTCTCATGAGTTGTAATCCAACACTTTTCTTTGCCTCGTGTGCTTGTGTGTGTTGGGGTTTCCTCGTACAGCTAGGACTCTGCCTCCACCGCTTCACAGTCCATGTTATCACTGAATCTGCTCCCACTGAAATGATTTGCAGAATTCCTGCTGAATGTGTTTTGTTCTGACTAGATTAGGCTGTGAATTCTAGGTATTGTCATGACATTAATGTAACAAGCAACAGGTAAGTTCTTGTGACTGATGTGTTGTTCTCAACCTGGGAAGTTTGGCATCTATTTTTTTGTACAGCATGTCATGTTTTGCATGTATGGAATTTTTTTGATCCATTTGAATAAAATATTGACTTTCTGCTGCTTGGTGATGCCTTTTTGTACTTTGGAGATACCATGGACTTCTAGGATGATACTCCTTTAATCAGGTGTTTCTGAAAATGTTAATGTGTATAGTAAACATCTGAAGAAAAAGCACCTAGAAGTTTTGCTCAGCCCTTTTAACCAATCCAAGAGTACTCAAATGAGAGAGACCCAAGGGAGAAGGTAGGACGTGGTGAATCACACGCACGCTTGGCCAGCAGCAGGTCGGTGCTGTSAGTGGCTGCTGCTGTGTATCCTGCTCTGGGGGAGCTGTCTGCCTGAACGGGTAGCAAAGGGCTGCAGCGCAGGTAAAGAGGACGTTTCCGTGACTACAGTAGTTAAGGTGCRATTAGTTTTGCATATTTTTAAATATCTTTAAACATTCAAATTTGAATTTTGTGCTTTGATTCTGTTTATGTTCAGTGGAACAAAATGCACAGCCTCAGAGGGCTATTCGTATGCCTTATGTTAGATGGCTATCTTAGCATGAGATGAATCAGCCTCCCAAAGTGCCTAATTATTCCCATTGACTGCAAAGGAAGCTTAAGGTGAGTGACTGACTGACTGACAGATGGCTTTAGGCACTGAAACAGGGTGGATGAATCTACTYGTCTAGATAAAGATAAATGTCTGTATAAAACATACATTTTAAAGATATTAGAGGATAAAGTATGGATAAAGTTTATCTAGGTAACACAAATCTATTTAACAGTGACTAATTTCATAACATGATAAAACATTAGATTTTAGAAGTAGTTGAGGAAAGAAGGAAACTTAGTGGTTTTGCTTAATAGTCCTAGTCTCTTCAGAAAACTGGTAGTACTGGGACTAAGGTGAGAGGTAATGTTGAAAGCTCTACTTGACAATAAAGGATGTGTGTCCCATATGTGCTTAAACCAGTGCGGAGGAGATAAAAGCTTGTGTTGAGGTCAAGTGCTCTATTAAACTTCAATTATGATTCATGTAATAGCTATGAAACTAMGAGTAGTTAGGAGTGGGATTGAAGAAAGCAGAAGTTTAAAGGTTTGGTTTGTCAGATTACAGATAGTGCATGTGATTATCGTAAACATCAGTGCTATTTAACCCCATGTTCTCAWATAGATTGGAGCCCTTTGTTGGTGTATCCAGAGAAGACAGGCTTAGAAGAAAAAGGTGCCTATGAGAACAGGCAATTGCTGAATCCTCTCACATGGACTGGCCAAGCTTTAAGACTGGTCTGCAAGTGCAGGGACAGTCGGAGCAGCGTAAATTGTAGGGAGTGGCAGATTGAGGGAAGAGATCAGAGTTGCAGACTGAGAGGCAGAATTTGGGTTCGAGAGCAGCGTATTGGCACAGTAGTTCATTTCCACATCTACCGAAATTGCCACTAGGAGTGATGAGGCCTGATGGTATTTAGTGRCTTCGATATTAAATCTGTCCTGTCCTGAGTAAATTAAATTTACAGCTGTGTCTAGGAGCAGAAGAGGAGCTGCAGTTCTTCATAGAAGGCTTCTTCGTTGGAATGATACCTGCTGTCATTTGAAGATAGTGGATTACAGTCAGACTGTTAAGGCTTTGACATTTTACCTGTAGCATTAGTTTGGGTTAGATGGTACTTGTGTTGCAGGCAAGAGAGATGCAAAAATTTGGCTTTATTGCAGGTTCCTACAGCCCCACTCTTCCTGTCCAGTCAGTACTGCTTAAGATAAACTGTCAATTTGTGATATGATAAACTGTCTAAAACTCCACCGCTAGCCGGCACTATTGACTGGGAGTTATTGTCTCCAACAGGAATTTAGTCTCATCCTGCCTGTGGTGGGTACATTCTCCAAGCCAAGCTGCAGCACGTAGGCTCAGATTGAGTTGGGCCTGGGCTTTTGGGAAAAGGATGGAGTGGAGGAGTCTAACGTCCTGCTGATGTGAAGCTTTTGTGAAGCTGTGGTTGAGCGTTTGTAGGCGCAGGCTGGCTGTTGAGTGTGATGCTGTAATGTTGGTGCTGACTGAACTAAGCAGGACAGAGTCAAGGAGAGGTAATTCGGATCAGGGATTTTTTTTTTTTTTTTTTTTTTTTAATGAACGCTTAAGTGGAGGCAGATGTGGAAGGCAGGCTCTGTCAGGGGTACATGGGTCTCTGGGAGGTGGGGAGTGGAAGGGGAGCTATTATGCATGGGAAAGGGAAACTCTCAAAAAACTCCTAGCAAGAAAATTATCTTTTAGCTTTCATGTGTCTAATTTCTATGAACATCCAGTTTATTTACTTGCTTTACTGGGCTGGTTACACCCTAAAGGAAGCTGAGAAGGAGAATTCAGTAGTTTATGCGTGGTCTGTGTGGAGTGGGGATGGAGGGGGACTCCAAAGCCGGTTGGGACTGGCCGGTGGGGGGTGCAGGGTGCCACCCTGCCCAGCCCTGCTCGCCAGGCTAATCCAAACAGCTGCCTGTGCTTATTTCTGAGTGTTAAAAGATGCTGCCTCTTTAGTGTTGGTGCGCTGAGGTTGAGAGCTCTTGTAGGTAGTTCTGTTCCTCAGCAGATGTTTTGACATGTAAGTTGATTGGCAATCCTTGAGTTAGTGTTGAGGGAATTATTGATGATCTGCTGTGCTCTGAATCCCGTCCCTAAATCCCTGTTGCCAGCAATGCTGGGGGCAGGAGCAGGACCAAATGCCCAGCATACRCGTGCCAAGAAACACGTTTTGCCAGAAGGTCTGCTAGTTAAGATGGCCACATGTACTTGTGTTTTGTCAGTAAACTATAGGTTTTACTCATGTAAATACTGTACACTTTTATTATGCATTGTTGCTCTTCGATTCTGTCATTACATTCAGCACCAATATTACTGGTGTGTTGTTTCATCTCACCTCCAAAGTGTTGTCTTGGATGTGCATAGGCCATTCGACCTGCCTGCTCTATCAAACACTGCATCCTGCCTTGGGAAATGAGCAAGTGTGTTGTAGTTGTTGGTCACTAGTAAAGCAATAGACCGTAGCTGAGTGGTTTAACTGCAAAGAATTTGCACAGATCTTTAGCTGCAGTAGAAAGTTGGGTAATACCGTTCTCCCCCTTACCCTAGTAAATAGTAATTTCTGGAGCAAATATTTGTGCAGAGAGTTAACTCCACTTTCCCCTTGCATCATAAAGCTCAACTGCTCCCCTGTTAATGGAAAACGTATTGATCATTTTTCTTTTATTGTATGAGGAATTTTGCTGGCTCTGTGTGGATGTCCTCAGGGCAGTTTTGGAGGATAGTTTCCTCTTGCTGATGGTGATTGTGCTCTGGTGTTTTGGAAACTTGCAGAGCAAAGTAGATCTCGAGAGTAGCTAAGTGCAAACTGTTCTGGAATGGGTGGCTTATTAAGGTGAGGAGTTGGCAYGGAATGGCAGAACTGCATAAACTTCTGAGATCAAGCAGAACATTTCCGTTTAATTGTGATCTCCAAAATGATTTTGGTCCATACAACTGCTTAAACATATCATCAACGTAAGACTCAAGATTTTCATTACAATAAAGCATTTCACATGAAAACACTTTAAGCAGCATGCTTAGTATTTGACAAAACATCCTCCAGATATCTGTACAGAAAGTGATTTTGATGAACATTTTTTTCTGGAACAAGATCTAACCCTTACAAAATGAAACACAAAATTCCTTTTTGTCATTGATTAACAGGTTTTTTGTGTGTGTGTGTGTGATGAATTTGTTATTAAAACTCAAGGAGCAAGTAATTTTCAAGGGATTCAACATAAGGATATGGTTTTCCATAAACTATACKTTTAAATGAAGATTCTGCTTCCATGGTTTTGTGTGTTTATTTGATGGAATATCAGATTATACAGTCATAAAAACTCTATTTRCTATTTAAAGTAAAATGATAAATGCTATGAAAAAATACCTTTATTACATCAGTGATGTTTTAACTAAAGTGAATAGTAAGACTATTAACCAGGGATTTAAAGTTTTAGGTCCTGATATTTAAAAGCATTTCTATATGTCCTTAACTTTATATGTAAGGAGTCTCTCTGGCAGCAGAGGGACTACTCAGTTGGGCAATGTTAAGTGTGTGTTTAAGTGTGTGCAGAATGTGGGCTGGAGTACTCCAAGAGGAGTGTTACAGAAACATTGTCAGCACATAAATAAAATCTGGCTTTCTAGTATGTACATATACTGAAAAGGAAATATTCTTAGCTGAAAGGATGTTTTCTTTTTCTCTCTTGGTAGCACATGTTCCCATTTCACTCAGAGCTTTTATTTATTCCTAGACAGAGAACTAACTCCCATCAGCTTGTGATCTAGGACAGCCAACAAACCTAAAACAAGAATGTCTTCCCAGCAGGCAGTACTGGGGCAAGACAAGGCTGGCAATCATTTCTATATACCTTGTATTAATACAAAACCTTCTCATAGAGAAGAATACACTTTTAAATATTTTCAATCCTGACATATATACAACAGTAAAAATTCACATTTTCATGCTTTAGTGAGTGCCCCAGGTAGCTGTTAGAGCAGAGCTCTGTCCAGTTCCRAGTAGCTGCCTCACCGTTAGCTCTGGTACCAGAAGCTGGAAACCTTTATAGCTGAGCAGCCACGGGAGAGAAAAAACAGTTCTACCAGATGTGGGCAGATGAAGAAAGGAAAGGAAAGCAAGTGATGGATCATTTTACTCCAGAGCTGGTMGCTCCCCTGTGTCCAGGAACACGACAGTTTGTGCTTCCAGTCCTGCTAGACCTGTCTTGTACAAGTTCCAATGACAGGGACAAGTGCAATGTCTGTTCCATACAGTCCTCAGTAGTCTAAATGCAATGTACCCATCACACAGCAAGAGAAAAATAGCCCTTTGGAGCGTAGCTGAACCCCTCTCCCCTTCAACAGGTAAAATACCTGCCTATTGCACCAGTTTTTCCAATATACCGGGAAGGATCCTAAGGGTTGGTGACTTGCACTGCTATATACATTTTTCTGATAAGTTCAATGTTTCAGATGGGAAGGTGACCTGGAGCGGGCTGCCTTTGGATGTGGAGCTAGCCCCACTGCCAGACGCGATTTCGTTCACCAAGAAGACGTTCTCAGAGTCCTGGCCCTGCGAGGAGTCCGAGGTCTCCGAGCTGCGCAGCGTCCTGACTGACGTAGTGTCGGACTGCGCCAGGCTGGCGCCGGCGCCCGGCAGCAGCACGCGGCCCCCGACGCTGCTTTCGCTCAGCTCGGGCGGGTAGAGCAGGGTCTGTGAGGTGCTGCTGATCTCCCGCAGCTCCCGCGAGATGCAGGAGGGCGACTGACTGGACACGGCAGACGAGGTCCTGCGGCCGTCCACGCARTTGAAGTTGCCACCCGGGTGCTGCCGCCGAGCGCCGCCGATGCGGCAGAAGAGGCATTTGATCTTCTCGATAGCTTTGCTGAGCACGGTCTTGCGGAGCAGGATGTAAACCCACGGATCCAAGATGGGGTTCACGGAGGCGATGCGGATGGCTTGCAGGTCAGGGTTCTGTCTGATGTCCCTCACTGTCTCAGGCTGGTACAGCTGGTTCACAAAGACGCGGACCTGCCCAAGGGGGTGGCGGGAAGGAGAAAGACAAATTTACATCAGGACAGTTTATGTTTCAAAACAGAAATTTAGATTTGCAACTGCAAGTTACAGCAAAATAAGAGGCTGGCCAAGCCAGAAATCTCAGGTCATCAGATGTTCATGAGACTATTTTGGGAAATAGCAAAAAATTAGATGAATCTGCTGTAACTTGGCCTTTGTTGTAGATAGGAAAGTTCACTCTCCTCAGGGTTAAAAGATTAARCTTCAACTACTTCTTCCTGTGAATTTTTTTAGCATTCAAATTTTGTTTGCTGTTTTTCTTTCTTGCAAAGATTCGGAGCTGCTCTCATTGCTGCACTGTGCACCTCAAACCCTGCTCTGCTGCCTGCRGAGCAATGTCCGACTCCACAGCGAGACCTGCTCAATCTACGTGTGGTTCCTCCTGCAAAAGTCTAGCAGTTGAATGGTTAGAAACTGAAACCCCTATTATAATCCAAGAAGTAAACCRGCCTCTAGGAACAAGTCCAGAGCTGTCTATTCTCTAGTTTAGAAATACATTTTGCTGGCAGCTGTCACTGCTGGACTTTCCAAGGTTGGAATACCCTTAAATCTGTGCTTGTTGCTGCACGTTTTGAGGAGAAAGAAAATGACCTCCCAGCTCACAGGGTTTTAGCTGATCACAATGACTCCTGCGCTGGCCTACTCTGTTCTCCTGCATGAGCCAGCATGTTGGTTCTACCTAAAAACGCATAAAATAGGGCTGAAATAGTCAAGACGTTAAGGCATTTGAGGTGGTTGGATTAAATGACTATTTATCTATTGCTTCTAACTTATTTCACAGAAAAGAAAGTAAAACTAAACAGAAATACGTTGTTCAGATGTATATATGTATTCAGATATATATATATATAAATCTTAGAATGGTAATTGGGCCATCCTCTGCTTTATGGCTGATTTTTGTAAATACTGCTGTATGTAAGGAACRGTCCAGTTCCTTTCATACAATTGCTGTCTTTCTAGTATTGCCCAGGAGCATCACATCAGGTGGGTTCATTACGCTGAGCATCTCAAATAGCTGCTTTCCATTTCAGCAAGACTTACACTATGCTCTGAATTATAGGAAGTCCTATGAAAGCCATTGGAAAGGATTTCCTATGGAAGATGCCATTTTCATCAGACTCATTAAGGTGAGTGGAAATAAATCACTAATAATTCTCTTATCTGGTACAGTAAATATCTATTAGCAATACTGCAGGGTTTTGAAGGTCTGATCTTGGTCTTGGTTTTGATTCCTGGAATGAATCAGGTCTGGCCTAGCTGAGAAGATTACAGGCAGGGAGGCAGCCAGGCATTTAAACAAACTGAAGCCAAATGTAAACAACCTTCTTAAGTCATTTTTATTAGAAGTAGTGTGTATGAAGCCCTCTGAGTCTGGTGAAAAACTTGGCAATTTGTTTTGGAGCAGGGCGGTGTGAGGTCAGTAATCTGCCTGTCAAAAGTCAGAGTTTGAATGTGCTCCATAGCTATAAAAAAAATTGTTTGAAAATTTATGCAGGAATCCCTCTTTGGAGCAGGTGCAAAGGGGTGAGGGGTTTCAAGCTGCCCCTCAGTCTGCTTAGGTCTCCACCCGGAGCCTCCTCTGTACTTCACCAAGCCTTCACAGAAATACTTTCTAAAGTGCTTTGCTCTATGGGCATAGTGAGGAGTAACTAACAGCTGGTGAGAACCACCAGATTAGGTAAGCCAAAAGGTACAGTAGCACTGAAAAGTTCTTGGGAGATGTGGGACGCCGTTACCATTGCTGAGCATGATGGCAGGAGGACCATGATGGCCGTGCATGGCTCTGCTTTGATATGACTGTAACATATTCTGTTATCATGTGGTAGATAAGCTGTGGCTTGCTAAAATTGATCAGTRGTCAGTAACAAGCTCAGGAAAAAGTGTAAGAACCAGGGAAATGTGGAATGGTCCCTTTCATGGATGTCCTCCCAGCCATCAACTAGCTGTGATTCAGGGATTCCCTAAGCTGAAGAATGAATTTGGATCAAGTTCATTTATTTTAATTTATTTTTTAGAGCATTTACATTTCTAGTCTCCAGAACAGTCTGGAACCTATAGAGTTGTG
>NW_020454093.1:12948591-12959828 GCF_003342845.1 Nothoprocta perdicaria
GCGGGACGCAGCCCCGCGGGGAACCAGAGGGCGCGCACAGCCCCGGGCGCTGCCGCACATCCGCTCCGCAGAGCCCTGGAAGGTTCCTGAGCTGGTTTGTAAGCTCGGGCAAGTAAAACTGCTCCTTTCTGACACAGGCTCTGAACCCCAAAGGCGGCAGTCGGGGCTACAGAGTCAGAACGATGGAAAGTTGGCGTGAGATAAAGGGTTTTTTTTTTTTTTTTAATTATTTTTATTTTATTTTTAACACAGGATTTGCAGTTACATTACAGCTCTTTCCAAACTTTCCTCCCTATATTCTGTAAGGAGACTTTCCTCCTGCAGCAGGATACATCCTGGAGGTGTGTAAATGCTGGCCAAAGCATTTGATCATTTCTGTTGAACAGGTACCTGCCCTTAGCGCTATGAGTCCAAAGGACAGTACTGTGGGAGTGGAGACCTTCTAAAAGCCAATACTACTAGCTGCAGTAATTACCAGGAAGATTAGAGGGGTGATAGAGAGGGATATTTACTGATAAATGCACCCAGATCACAGAGTCAGAAGTTATACTCTGATAGCTGAAGAAGTACATAGTCCAACTTCATGGAGCTTTCTGTTCTTTCTTTTCCTTTTTTTTAATGTGTCTATAGATTTCTGTACATTAGAAATTTAATTATGGGTTGGTTGTTCTCATAAGGAAAATCTGAAATGAGGGTATCTTATTCACCTTCCTAGCACTCTGTCTGGCAGAGCTTAAGGAAAGACAAAACTATTTAAATACTGGTTCAGTGGCTGGAAAGGACAGTGTCTAACTGCGCAGCACATCTGTATCTCTGGGCACTTTATATCCTTTTGACAGGTGCATGATATGTGGGTAAATGATTCCTAACACGGCCCTATGTAGGGAAACAGCCTGTGCACAGCTACTTCAACCTGCCAGAAAGGTTAAGCCAGCTCTTAACGGCCACAAGCCCACAGAACCTTAAAGGCATTCTGCAACTCAGGCTTCCTGGTTGGATTGAGTCTTAATCAAAACATGATAAAAAAAAAATCTTTTTTTTTTTCTTCACGCTCAGAAGCTAATCTGGTGCTTGAATATAGGCAATGTGAATTTTAATTCATGTTCTTCGACTTAATTCAATTGAACTAAGGAAAGAAGCAACCTAGAAGAAAAAAATAYCCATGGCATGGAATTTGTATTTGTTTCCTGTAGGACTTGGGGAATATGTTTTAAAAGTATTAGCAGCTTGTTCACAATTGTATAAGTTTATCTTCAAGTGACAGGTAATTGTAGGATCAACTAGAGCCCTGTGCTGTTTGCTGCTCCCCCTTTTTTGTTTACAAAATACAAACTCAATCACAATTTCTATTCCTATGACGTACTGTCAAGTGACTTGTTATAGTTATATATATATATATATATAGGTAATTGTAGGATCAACTAGAGCCCTGTGCTGTTTGCTGCTCCCCCTTTTTTGTTTACAAAATACAAACTCAATCACAATTTCTATTCCTATGACGTACTGTCAAGTGACTTGTTATATATATATATATATATATATACATATATATATATATATATAGTGACTTGCATAGAATGATTAGAGGAATAGTTGTCCCTGTAGTCTCCAGCTGTTCTCACAATGTATGGCCACACATGCTGATAGCTTTGAAAGCGGTACAGCAGTAAGGAGGAAACAAGTTTTTCAGCTCTCCAAGCCAATAACCTTTGTCCTCCAAGGGCTTGGTGCCTGCTCTAGATCGCCCCATGGCTCCCAAACTCTGCCTGCCTCCTTGCTGCTGCCTGTGCAGCCCCTGATACTGCCGAGAAGACACAGCCCAACAAGCCAAGCCAAATCCAAACTTTCACATCCATCAAACATGAAGTTAAATTCCTAGTTCTTTCATGTGGTCAATGAGATCTAAAACATGCTGTTTTATATCTTCTCTTTCCCCTTGATTTGACAACAGTTTTCAGCCGTCAGAATCAGAAAATGTTCATGTCCTTAAAGAACAGATTTCTCATGAACTCTCTCTGAATATAACTTATTCCCTACTTTTAAGTATATCTGATTTTTATTTTTTTTAGAAAAGTGAGATAAACAAAGCGGAATGCAGATAAGAGCCTAGTACATTTTTTTTTCTTATTTCATTTTTAAACTATTATCAGATTCTTCCCCATGCCTTCCACATTGCTTTCCTGCATATTGACATCACATCAGGTTATATGGCAAGTTTGCTTTCACTAATACCCATTTCTGTCAATGCTATCATGGATAAATTTGATCACCTTTCAGTCCTGTCAGCTTCATTTTAGACAATCCTTCATAATTTTGTTAAAGCACTTGTCATAAAAATGTGCTGATTTTCAGAATAAATCACTAAAACACTGACAGCTTCAACTGCGGGCTGGAGTGCCTCATTGCTAAAAACTGCCATTCTCTGTGACTCAGTTTGCTGTTCTTTATACACTTCAACTCGAGACAAGCCTTTACGTACTATTTCAGGTTTAATTCATATTTCAAGACTAAGATTTTTGGTCAAACTCTAGTAAATATAGCCCCATAGATCACTTCTGTCTACAATTTCGTGAAATTACAAAATAATTTTTAATTCTAAAAAAAAAGTTAGTTTTGGGTCTCTTTCATAAGTTGCTTTTTCTTAACTTGAGTTTATTCAGTTTAAATCATCAGTAGGAAATCAGCCATCAGAAAAAGGTAAGTCCCAAAGCACACACTGCCTGCTTTATATAACCAAACTTTGCCGCCACCGCCACTTGCTACTTGCACTTTTTCTGTGTGTTTGTCAGRCTGCTTCTCTTCCTCCTTTGCTGGAAGAGCTCTCACGTTTAATTTTGCACAATTCCTTTGAGTCATTAAAAACGTACATACACATGGGTGATCTTGCTGCCCCTGAGAAAGAGGGACCTATATTCATCTTTCTAGGGACTAGATATACAAGTCTCTCTAAGGACTTATATTGCAGAGATATTGCTTCTGTGACTACTTCTTAACTTATTTGGGAACTCATAAGCTCAATCTGTGTGCAAGAAASGTGCAGCAGAGGGTGCAGCATGAAGCGGTTTGCACGGTAGCAAGTTGTGGTATTAACGTGCAATGTACGGCTATAGCCTTCTCCCCACAAGGAGAGGCAAATTACTTAAGCTACTTTTGTAATAACATAACTTCATCATACTGGACATTGTAATGATTAATCCATATGTGGCTTTTTTGGTTTTCTTTTTTCATTTTTTTTTCTTAAAATGTGCTTCTAAGTGAAATACAAGCACAGTGAAATGACCAAGTTTCTAATTTCATCTTAAATAGAGAAAAGGTGTGCTGCTTTATCTGTGAGAAGCTGACATGTGTGAACATGTGTCCCAAGGTAACAGGGTGCATTTTAAAGCAGGGGGAATCAAGGTCTGAGAGAAGTGCAGAACTTCATCACCTGCWCTTTCACACACCACCTGATATATGCAAGTTATCCACCAGCAACTGTTTAAATAATAAACCTTTCACCCCACCCAGGTTCATTAATTTTAATTGTCAACAATCCAGCTCTCTTTCTGGTAGTCCCTCCCCCCACTTTTTTAAAGCTATTCTGTAGGAGGCTGCCTAGCTCCTAATGAATAAAGACAGTTTAATTTTGTATTTTACACGCGGACTTCTCAGCCTCCCTCAGCTCTTCCTCCAGGAGCTACAGGCTTGTTTTTTTTTCTAGAGCTGCTGCAGCCCATTAACTGATATCCTGTAATGCCTTACACCACYGTTTTCAATTCCCAGGAGCTATTCTCTGTATTTACCGGCATCTCTTCTGGAAATACCGTATCATTCCCTTGTGAAATGGCTGCTGCAGGGTTGGTTTCAGGCCCCGTCCTTGGCCATGCAGCCCAGGAGCAGAGCCGGATCCTGGTGCTGCTGGACAGGCCCCCCACACAGACACCCCCYGAGCAGCCCCAACAGCGCGACCCGGCAATGGGCACAGGGACAGTGCTCCGTGTGCCGGGCGGAATGACAGCCCTGGGGGACGGGAGGCTCGGGTGGCAGCGGGAGAACCCGCGGCAGCGCAGCCACACTTCACTGCCTGCTCTATATGCCAGTAATGTGGCTAAACTGGCCTGTCCCTGACAACTGGGGCCGCCTCTGGAGCGGGGGGTGGACTCACTGACCTCGCAAACACCTTCAGATGATTCTGCTAAATCTCCATGTTGCATTTTAYACAGTGCTATTTTTCTTGACACTACTTGGCCAAGTGTATTTCCCACACCTTGTAACCCCTCTACTGCAGGACTACCGCAGGAACGTTCCTRCCTGCGATAATTCCCCTCATAATTAACCATCTTCTGAAACCACTTTCTGTCTAACAGCTGCTGCTGGGCTCCCGGGTCAAGTTTGGGAAGGTGGTGAGCTCGGCAAGCCAACTGTTTGTTTAACGTCTCCGCGCCAGAAGAGGAGAGACCTTCGCCAAGCTTTATAATGGTGGGTGGCAGGCAGGAACCCAGCCCAGAGCCCTATTGTTTTTCTTCCTTYCCCCCCCTCTTCCTTGGGGATAAGGTGGAGGAAAACAAGAAAGTGGATCCCACACGTTGGGTTCAATGACAATTACAGTATCAGCTGATTCAGGAAATTAGCAAGTGATTAGTGGTGATGTTGTCTGACAGTTTGGTGCGATCTTGAGGCTTATGTGGGCCAAGTTCTTGATCTCTCTCTTAACTGAAAAATTATACCAGCAAGTGGTTTCACTGATTTAAGCCCTCTCTGTTTGGGGGGTTGTGGTRGGATCTACCCCAAAGACAGCAAATACATCAGGGTGGGAAACTCTGTTTAGTGTCAGGGTGCAAGCATGAAGTTTGTTGGTGATACCACATGCACGGAATTCTCCTCTTTCACGGTAATGAATCCTGAGCCCTTCAGCACCAGTGTGCACATCTTTAAAAAACACAGTACTATGCAGAAATGCAGGCTAGCCCCAAGCCTCACTCATCACAAGTTAATTTTACAGGTGAACTTTGAAGTGCCTTGAGCTCTCACTGGGTTTTCTGCTCTGTGGATTCCGCTTAAACAGAGAAGAAGAGATATTTAAAAGTTTGCTGGCACTGGATTTTAAGCTCCTTTTCCTCTTGTAAATACAAACTAATACAAGTTTATATCACTGTATGGGTAGATTTGCTGCACTGAAGTTATTCTGACAGCTGGCAGCGCTGGCCAAATGTGACAGGCAGCAGAAGAGACTCAGCAATGCGGGTGATGGAAAAGGAGAAGGGTTGCACAACGTTACTCACCACCAGAGGAATGGAGCAGATGAGCACCACCAGGGAAGTGGCAATGAGCAGAATAACCATCTGGATCTCCGCTCCGGCCATGCGACGGAAGCTCCGGCGTCTGCGAAAGTCAGATAAGCGGCTGGAGGTGGTGTCCGTGCCCAGGGATGTGCGCCGCATGAACTGGCGGTGCATGCGGATGAGGGCCACGCACACCAGGATGTTGCAGATCACGGTGACCATGATGAGGAAGGAGCTGAAGCCGGCGTACATGTAGGAGTACGCGGCGTGCGTGGCCTCCTTGGCTCGCCAGTCTATGAAGCACCAAGTGTCGGGGTACTGCAAGGTGGATTTGCTGAGCCCCATGCTGGGGAGGGCGCAGAACAGCACGTTGGAAGCATAGATGGCAAAGAGCGTGAGCCCTGCCAGCTTCTTATCTACGTAGTGGTTGTAGAAATAGGCATGGTTGATGGCCAGGTACCTCTCTATAGACATGGCACAGATAATGCTGAGGCCAGAGAGTCCGAAGAAGAGGAGGATGAAGGAGCTGTACTCGCACAGCGCCGGTCCCCCCGGCCAGCGGTTCTGCAGGTAAGTGGCGATAGTGACCGGACTCACCAGGCAGGTCCCCAGCAGGTCGGTGACCGCCAGCCCGCAGACCAGCGTGTAGAAGGTGGTCTCCTTCTGCTCCTTGCGGGACTTGCAGAGCACCACGATGGCTATGAGGTTGCCCACGACGCCGAAGATGAACATGACGGTGGGGATGGTGGGGGGCTTCCCGCCCTCGCTCGCCGTCCCGTTCGCGGAGCCGTTCGCAGGTGGCATCATGGTGGAGTTGAAGGACATGATGCCCGCGCCGCCCGCCGCTGGATGGCAGCGAGAAGTGAGAGAGAGTCTCCAAGAAAAAAAAAATAATAATAGTAAGTCCAGGGCAGGCTGGGAAGGGGAGGAAGTTCAGCGTGAAAACAAAAAGTTCAAATGCGAGAGGGGCGAAGCAAGCGCTGCCGTATTTCAGGCGGAGCCGAGGCGGCCGGCGCGGTCCCGGCGCGGAGCGGGCGCGGGGCGGAGGCAGCGGCCGCCTCCAGCCCGCCCGCCCGCCGCTGCCTCCGCCCCCGTCCCACCCCGCGCGGCGCCGCCCGCCGCGGGGGTCGCGCCCGGCCCGGCCCGGCCCGGCCCGCCGCCCCTCGCGGGGGCCGCCGCTCGTGCCCGGCAGGCGCGGAGCGCAGCGCGGGCTGCAGCTCCGGCCGCCCCTCGCGCCCCATTGGCAGCTCGCGCGGGCGCCCCAGCCGCGGCGCGGCCGTTGGCGGCCGTTACGCGCCGCGGGCCCCGCTCGCAGCCGCCTGCCGCTTGAGGGGGGAAGGCGCGAGGCGGCAGCGGCGGCGCCTCCGCTCGGCCCCTCGCTGCTTCCCGAGGAGCCGGTCAGCGAGATGAGCGGGAGCGAAGGGAGGCGCGGGCCGGGCGCCGCGTGGGTGCTGGGTGCGAGCAGGGGCTTGGTAACAGGGTGACAACCCTTGCTGCTAGAGCGCGGTGTTGTGATTCGGTTCCCAGCTGCGCTTATGGAGGGCCCCAAATTGTTTTATCTGGTGCCCGTGTGGTGGCTTTCGTGCAAGGAGCTGGGGACGTAGAGCCCCTAGCGTGGAAGCGTCCACAGAAAGCAAAGCAGAATAAAACAAAACGCCAGCACCGCAGCAGATGCTTCACTGGTATTTTGGTTGGAAATGAAAGGCAGGAGTGGTGAGTGCTGGTGTTGTCAGGACAGAAACGGGAAAGCCTCGGGACTGCTTCACGGGCTCGGCCACGTGGGGCTGGCTGCGCTCGAGCCCTTTCTGTTACATTAGGTGACAGGCGATAGAAAACATGTACCCTGCAGCACGGGGCTTACGGCCTTGCAGAAACCTTGGCTCTGTTATAGCAACAGAGGGTCAAATTCACGTAAAAGTCTGTTCTTTTTCACATATTATTATCATACTCCCCCAAACAAACAAAATATTGACAGTGATGTCTATGGAGTTATTAGTGTTCTTTAAAATATTTTATTTCTGGGTAGCATTATGATATAATGGCAGAATAAAATGCGTGAGAACAAATGAACTATTTTATTTTGAATGCTGTATGACCACATGGAGGAAAAAGAAAAAAAGAAAGCAATTTTTATTATTTGATAATTTAGCTTTTTAGTAATGTTTAAYGTTGTCATCTTATGACTTTGGAAAATGGAAAAATGAATTCCATTTAAAATATAAATAGTTGGATTTKAAATAATACGCTACATAGGAATAAAGATGTTATAGCAGTGGTAGTCTGCTGAGAGAAAATATTTTATATTTATATGTTTTGCCAATACGACTGGTCTTTGACTTTTAAAGGCTAGGCACAGGAGAACACACAGCCACATGCAGGAGCAGGGCCTGCCCCATTAGACTGCCTAAACGTCAGAGGCAAATTCTAAGCAGCTCAAAATAGTTTAAAAACAAAAGCACAGGCTGCTCTTTTCTTATCTTTCAAATACTTTCCTGTGTTTCCGTGTTAGCACAGGCCCAGGTGTTCCAGGAAAGTTGTCACAAGTGCACAGCACTGGATTCAGGCTCTGTAATTACCCTTGTTTTCTCAATGATTCCTGTTTTATACGCTGAGACCTTGGTGCTCTGGCATTAGAGAGAGGCAATAACATGGGATTAAAGTAAAGCAGGTGCAGCGGTCATTACTAGTATAGGGAAATAATTGCCCTGTTTCCCTCTAAGCAATGCAAAGATTGTAATGACTAGGGCCAGAGGAAATGATTTGTGTTTCTGCGCTGCTGCTTTTTTGACGTTTTGCTTGTTCACAGATGCAGTCTCGGGGTCCTTTGGCAGTCTCTCAACAGAGTGCTTGTCTTGAGAAGCCTCAGTCTGCAGCAGCGGAGGCTCAGGCGCTCCTGGTGGGTACGTATATGTGTGTGTTTGGGTGGGAAGGAGTGTGTGCCATTTTCCGTCCTACAAGGTCTATCTTCTAATGAATCTATCTAAAGAACTGGCTGATAGTGCAAGTAAGCAAGATGAATCAGTGAAGAGACAAGAGAAGTATAGTTYTGAATGCAACGATGTTAAAATAAGYTTTTTGAAATAGAGTTAGCTACTWAACTACAGGGCCCAGTAGARGTCAGGTGCAGAACTGGGGAACGGGTTACATGTGCTCTCTCTGTATCTCCCCGTTGTGTAAAATCTTTGGAGTTGTTACAAAAATAGACTAAGTTTTAGGAGTTTCCCTTTGAATTAATGGTTCTTATATCTGGAGTTCCTAGTCAAGATGAAAGTCGTAACTGCATAGAAGACTTAATCTTCAGATGAAAGAAGAGACTTAAAGTGGAACTGAAAAACTGAAGAAATTCCACTGCRACTTGAGCAGTCATGTTGTCATAGCAGTAATGTCACGCATTGAGCAACCACAAAAGCTGTCTGTGTGAAAACCACTTGGGTGACAAGTCAAAATACCAAAAATATCATCAAGAAAAAGGAAAAGCTTTGAAGGTAAAGAATAATAATAATAATTTATGGAAGAAAATAGCTCATTAAAAGTACTTCATAAAAATAAAGTAATATAAATGTGTTCATGTGGTTAATTCAGCATAAAAATATTATAACATTTTATTTAGAATTGTTTTTGTTTGCTTTATCATTTGTTGTCTTTAAATCAAGCCAGATAYATATTGTGATATCCCATGGCTCTAGTAGAATTATCAAATTTAACAAAAATATTTTACTTGCATCAGAACAAACTCTCTTCCTGTTTCAAATGCTCTTAAATTGTTAAAAGATTTATACTCACATACACGAGTGAACTAGTATGGCTTGTTTAGCTGAGTTGTATAACTCATTGTGGTTCTCGCCCACTGAAAGACATTTAAAATAGCATACTTTTTTTCCCTTTTTTTTTTTTCCTGTGGTGTCGTGAGAGGCTCATAACTTTTCAGCCTGTCTTAGCTGCCACACGATAACCGTTTTAAAGCTACTTCATCCAGCTTAGTGTTCTGAGGCCTTGTTTGCACTGCGTAGAGGCTGTTGGAATAATTATTTGTAGTGTTGATGCCCATGTAGGCATTGCAGGTGTGGAGGTGCTGCTGTGGGCTCCGCTTCCAGAGGAGCGAGGCTTTCAGCAGCTTCATAAATCAGGCAGGAGAACCTCATTGCTGGCACACAGCCAGTTTTGAAAGCTGTGGCCCGAGTTCTTATCATGTTGCAGGTCTGAAAAATGTTTTGCATGCTAAACTCCCATTAAACACTGGAGATTGAGCAGCGTTTTTGAATTACTCAACAGTTCGTGAACCTTCCACCAAAAGTGGGAAATTTGAGTATGGGAAAACTTTTTGTTTATTCTGTAAGCAATTTTAATTCAGTTATCATGCTCTTGTCATTTTTTTTCCAGGAAAAAAAAAGAAGCATTAACATGAATATTACTAGACKACGTCTGTTTTGTATGCCAAAATAAAATCATTATTAATAGACAATGGGAGTAGACAGAACCAAATGTTACATAATAGTCTTTCTTCAATTGATCAAAAGGAAAGAAAAAATACACAAGGAGCATCTTGAAAACAAGTTTAAAGAAATTCTGTAACACAACATTGTAAGTAAATAAAACTTTTCATATTTTAAACTTGCCACTGTTTTTCTTGTAAAGCCCTCACATCCAGTAATCACACTGAATTTATCTCAAGAGTTCTGGTTACTATTAATATGACTACTATTATTACTAGTATAGTAACATTTCTTGAACCTTTCCTGCATCCCCAATGAAACAACTGATGAATGGGGAAATTCCCTGAGCGGGGGGAATTCTCTGGCAGGGGGTGGGAATCTCCTGGCACTGCTGAGGGATCAGTCCAGCTGCAGCGGGTCCCTGCAGGGCTCCTCAGTGGCATCTGCGAGAGCATCCGGTGGGCACCTGGGCACCCTGGTGGGAGGGCACGGTCGTGCCCAAAGCCCCAGCTCTGCCACCGTGCTGCACGCCACAGTGTATGTCAGTCATGCTGCTCAAGTTGCTGAAGGGTTTTTTTTTTTTTTCCTATTCAAATGATAGTATTAGACTTTATAGGATAATGAATGACTTGTCCTYTTTAACTGACATTTGCCCCTGTAGTAGCACAACTGACAGTTATTCCTGTATTTTGCAGTTATAAGGTCTGCATTAACAGTTAAAATACTTCTAACTGATTTTATTTTTTATTTTTTTCACAAGCTGTTTCTTTGGAGCTATACAGATGAAATTAGGTTCTTTATTAATTGTTGCTTATAGCTGTATTTTATAGCTTCAGATTTTTTCAATATTGGGAGCTCTTGGTTCTCAGAGAGCATAAAAGGAAAGATCTTAAGAGTTCTAGTAATTAACTTTCAACATAGTTTCTTAATATCAGAGCTGTTAAAATAATTCCAACCATTTCACATCCTACATGATGAATTATGGATAGGCAGGTAAGTTCCTACAGAGCTGTTATAAACTGAGTTCCTTTTGGGCACAAGCTATTACAGCTTCATTAAAGAAAATTAATATCTTTTAAAAATATATGCTGGATTGGTTTTACAGGGAACTTTWAAATATTTAAAGGGTACTTCGTAAATTCTAATATTTGAAAATCAATCAAGCATTGATAGGAAGTGGATACCTGGCAGGTCTTACTGGTGACTAGCTAAGAGTTTYGGTGAGAGAGAGACCTCAAAATTCTTTCTAGGGATATTGTCTATAATTCTGTGATGATATCTCTGTATCTGTGTGCCAGGAATTTCAGATGAAGTGTGATAATTGGACCTAGGAGTATACTAAAAAGTCAACTTCTGTAGCTGGAAGAAGAAAGTTATTTTCCACTTGAAAGGTGAAACTTTTATCAAGTGCTAAAAGCTGGGTGCTAAGTGCACTTCTAAAGAGATCAGTGAATCTGGGGGTTTTGGAGCTAGATTAGCAGTCATGGAAGTGGCTCAGTTCATGGTACCATTTGGTGATACTCTTTTTCTTTTTTTTTTCTTT
>NW_020454093.1:12959842-13012405 GCF_003342845.1 Nothoprocta perdicaria
ATAAATCAGCAGTGGGGAATTAACTTGGATGTCTGAGGTGATACTCTTTTTCTTTTTTTTTTCTTTCTTTTTTTTTTTTTTTTTTTTTTTTTCTGGTCATACTTGGCTTAGTTTTACTCAACATCTCCTTGTAAAATAAGCCTATGTTCCTCTGGAAAAGCTACCACTTCTGTGCAAGTTGTGCTCCCTCTTTCTGTACTAGCAAAGAATTCTCCAAAGATGTTGTCAATAACTTTAAGGCGAAGTCTGTTTTCTTCTGTGAAGATGTCTGGATTGTATTTGGAAAGAGGGCAGAAACCTTTATAAGAGGGGCTGAGTCTGTGCGCTACCTATGTAGCACAAAGGCTGGCTTGGGCATGTGATTCGAGGCTTGATGTGAGTTACAATGAGCTGAAAGTTTAAAAGAAGTTTCTTGTTGTAATGTCCTGCCCACTCTAGGGCTAGGCTGTAGAAGGTTTTCTAGCTTGTCAAAAGGAATTAACTGTTAGTGGTGCCAGGCAGGGGCTTCTTCTTTGCCTGGTGGAAGAATTCTCCTGAGGGCTGCTGAGGCTGGGCTCCTTGGGGAAATTTTTTCTTCTTCTAAATGCTTGTTCTATAAATTTAGAAAGCTTTTATGCAGTATATGGCTGTTCCATGTAACCAGATCTTGTATGGTATGAAGCACGTTTAGCTTTGAATTGTGACAGATTCCAGGACTAAGAAAAATCAGGCACACCAACAAGTTGCTAGGTGCTATCTGTAAATTAGCAGGCCTGCTCGATTCTTAGAAAAGAAAAAAAAAGTCTATATTTGCTCATTTAATATTGGCTAATTTTGTGGGAATGATTCATTTATTAGGTGAGTCAGTTATCTTTCACTAAGAGAACACAGGCAAAAAATCACTGGAATGAACCTCAGCTTTAGAAAGCCTGCAGCAAAAGACAAACGATCCTTACAGTTGCATGCTTTTCTGGAAGGTCTGTGTGAAATTATTGTAAGGGAAAAGTTTTCTTGCCTGCAAATTCTCTGTTATTCCAGTAGAGGGTAGTTTATCCTCTAGGAAGCTAGGTGTGTTGATGGACTGATGAGGAAAGATGCCTGGATGATTCCAATTYCCTTTTATCTGGAGATAGGGCAGTAAAAATTAACTTCAACAGATTGACCTCAGCAAATTAACAAATGCAGAGACATTTTCAGATGACAGCACATTTTTGGGCCGGACCTGGATAAAGTAAAATTCAATGCCAGTCCTGTTCCTGTGCTGCTACCAGACACTTCCTTTACCCTGTGAGGATTTCTGCAGTTTGCTGCTTCTGCAGAGAATGGTGTTGTTATCAGCCTGGTGCTTTATTTTAAAGCAGCCGTCACAGCACAGTCTTGTCCCCGAACCGTTGTGGTCCTCAGCCCTGAACTGCAGTAGCAGCAATTCTGTTGTGGGAGCACTAACGGGTGCAGAGAGCGCCAGAGCCTTCAAAGGACATCAGAAGAAGTGATGTTGATCTGCAACTGTTCTGCTGCCGTTTTTAGATGAAACCCAGTCATCCAGAATTTGCTTCCATTCCAAACAACAATCCAGCTCCTCATAGATATTAGCACTAGAAACAGTTCCTCTCAGATATGAGCTTTTTAAATCTGATTTCTAGTGAGAGTGATTTGGGACACTGGGAATTTTTGATAGCCAGCCCCACAGAGAAAACTTAGCACAGTTTTGAACTGCATGTCACCATGGGACTCTGTGGACCTTGCAGTTGTCACACAAAGTTTTTAGCCCTGCCATTGATAAACCTCTTAATTGAGCAGTAGTATATCAACAACCACTATTTAGCATCTTATTGCAATTCATTTGGCTTACTCAGAAATCAAATGCAATGATCACTATACTGATATTTTAATTTTGAGCTTCTATATTATTTGCTTTGGAAAAAGAAAATACTACCCCTTTAAGAAACCTATGGTTTCCTATGGTTAGAAACCCTTTGAATAACCTATGGGTAACCTATGCTTAGTGTCCAGCATCCATGAAGATACTTTTATTGCCTGTGTGTTTCCTCTCTGGCATATGGGGCTTTGTTCTCCTTTTTAAACAATGTTTCTGATCAGTCAGCTGATTTGTAAGGCAACTTTACTTGTATCCTCCTGTGCTCCAGCCTTCTCCTCTGCTCCCTCAGCTCCTTGCTCCCTCCRCGTTTGGACCTGCATTCAGAAATGACACATTATTGTTACTGTATATAAACAGAATAGATCAGAAATGAATAATGGATCTAATTTCTATTAGAGTTTTTTTTTTCCTGATTAGACTGACTTAATAAATTACTTTTATTCCACTTTTGACCCAAATTCTATGTAATCAAAGGAATCCAGAAAAGCTGCTACATGAATTGGTAGAACAAGATTTTTGTCCTGTTCTCTGCTGATTATACAAGAAGTCTACACAACTAATCTCTTAGGTCAGGCACTTTGGTTAGCTATTGTATTTATGTGGGATGATGCCAGGGCTGAATACTTCTCCAAAGTTATTGTTGTCTAAACATGAAACAGACCAGGGCAAGTGAAGGAACCAGAAGCAGCTTTTCCAGTGCCAGAATTGCAATATTTCAGTCCATTGCAATCTCAGTGGCCTGGCTTGCCTTCCAAAGTGGAGATGGCTTTGTCTGGAGAACACAGACCCATTTATAGCTGATTTAATGTATTTAGCTTGAACCTAAGACTGTTTCATTGATAAGCAGTTTGCAAAGGGCTAGTGGCTGGTTGGCTGTCACTGTGGACAGGTCACAGATGGAGAATCTCTGTGCTACCAGTTAATATGCTTTAAATAGCCGTAAGTAAACTGTGGACTACTGCATTCTATGATAATCAGTTAAACATTTCTTCAAGGTATTTATTAATTTAGTAATGTTTTTGAGCTGTTTGTAAGTAAGACCTTATATATATGTATATGTGTGTGTGTCTCATTTATACATGTCATATTCGTCATTACAGTATCTGACTACAGTAGAATAGCAAAATTGGAATAAGAAATGTACTCTATTCTCTTTAGAAATGTAGCTAGGTTATAATATTGTATAAATTGAATTCCCAGTGCTGTTTTGTTCACCAGCTGGAAAGCCTCTCGATGTTGGAAAGGCATTTGGTCTGTTTGACATAAGGGTGGGGGAATGTTTGTGTAATTATAAATGTTAGACTTGCAAACACGCCTTTTGATTGCAACAGCCTGAACTTCCACATGTCAACAGGAATCTAACTTTTCACAAGATAAACCTTGGTTTATGTACTTTCTTATGTATTTTCTGTGTATTTTCAGTATGTATATTACTAAATTGTAAGTGAATTTTACATGTGTGGCCATTTAAGATGAAACATTTAGGTAATTAAGTACTCTTGACTAAATGCTCAGTTACTACAGCTATTGTATGTAACTGTAACAGTTTTGGTGTTGTGATGAAATCTCAATTCACACTCTGTATGAGTAATTACCTGTGATCACACAGGCTTGTGATATCTTGTGCAGTGCTGCTAAGCCTGATACTAATTTCAGAAATGTTGGTGCCCGACGTTAAACAGGATGAAGGAACTTCAGAGTATTCTTTCCTAGATAGATAGCAGGAAAAAAGTAAGTACTGTCTCTACAGTGCTGCACTGTTTTTTTTTGCACTGTGTATTATTATTATTATTATTATTATTATTATTTTGCTTCCATTGGAAGAATTATTTAAGAAGTTGAGAATGGATTTAGGGTGAAGTGGCTGCAGGCCTCATCTGATCTGAGCAGAGACTGCTACTGTATTATGTGAAGGAGTATCCATTGGAACTATTTTTTATAGTATGGGAACTGAAGTTTCCCTGGGCTTCCCATATTTTCTGGATAAACTAAGCTTCAGGCATGTGACATACATTGCCTAGTCCTGCAAATGATCAGGCAGTTCTCAGAAAAATGATAGCTCAGGTTGCATTAAGTTTACATAGAGTATTTCTGTGCTGGGGGAGATCCTTTGAGACACTGCCCCACTGTTTAGAAAGGAGGAGGAAAACTACTCAAAGGAGCAGTGTTTCTTGTTGGATGGTGATAGCCTGTGAAAATCACAAAGGTTTATGCCGTCTTGTTTGAAATTTCTTCCCGCACATATCTCTGGAATATGCTTATTGCAGTAATGCCTCCACCACACCTATCTGAACAGCAGTTGGGCAAATATAGCAGTGCCGTGGGACGCTGACATCTCCGTGGCGAAGGAATGTGCGTGATGGATTGCTCAGCGCAAGCACATGTGGGCCATGTGGAGAGCATTCCTGCATAATGCTCTGATCCATACTAATTAGATAAGCAAGATACTCCTATGATATAAATCGGATACTTGGAAGTGTGTGAGTTCATAATCACAATTGAGAATCTAGTTACAGAATCCCTAATTAGAGAAATTACAATCTGAGTTACAAATAATCTAAAACAATTTCTTATATTTTCAGGGAGAGAGAGTCATGAGGAATGTGACTTTAACACTTTAATGATTAATGGCTAATTGTGTTAATTATATTAGTGCGATGAGAGAAGGAGTATTATCCGTAAGGCTGTGGAAAGATGGCAGCTTTCAAGAAGACAGTTGGTGTGGCATATAAAGATGGAAATGATGGAAGAGAAAAACACAAGCAGAGCTTGTGTTGGAAAAGACTTATTTTGTAGGTACAGTTTCTTTCTTCTGATGCTTCACTATATATCCAGATGACTTCTTGCTGTTTTCTTATGACTTTCTTGTGGATGACTGTAAGTGCTCTCAATCTCGTCTGATGACTTTTAAACTCTATTGCCTGCTGTCCTCCCTGCTCCCGCTAAAGTCACCAGTGTATTTCCCCATTCTGGCAAAGGCACCTCACTCCAGGCACCCTTCTCTAACTCTTAACTGGCACCATATTCCCAAAGCAAAGCATGAGTGTTGCAGCTTTAAGTTTAACTTAGTTGCTAGGTGGCAGGTGTTGGTGAAATAACATCATTCAGGTTAATTGCTTAGGCCATATAAAAGGACAAGTTATACGGCAGATTCTGGGAAGTTGGCTGGAGAGCTGCTTGGATTGCACGTTGAAAACTCCTTAGGATAGGGGAATGCCTTAGGTAGTATTGCTGTCTGGGAGCAGAATACCATAAACCTCTTCAGGATTCCTTTCCCAAAATTAACCATATAGTCTTTATTGCTCAAATACTCGCACAGTTCTGCTCCTTGCGTGCCCCTCCCAACACATGCTATGCACTAGCTCAGCAGCTTAAAGGCAGGAGACTTGTGTTCAGCTCCTTCCTCTGCCTCAGGGAGTTCTAATCAGCGTCTCCCATCTTCCAGGAAAGTATCCTGGCTATGAAATACTCTGGGATGGGGTGGTTGCACTGTCTCCTTTTGAAGGTGTTTTGCTTTGCATGGCATAATTAAATATTAACTGGGATTGCAGGAGAAGATCAATGTATGTGTTAGCTCACACATCAGGGAGAGGAGACGTGGGTTTTAGCCCTAGCTCCAAGGAATTCTTGTCATTCCTCTTGCTGTCTGTTCTCAGCGTCCTTTTCTGAGAATGTCCTTGACGAGGGCCTTACAGCTGAGGGAAGCAGAGGAATGTGGAACTATCCATAGACATGAACAGAAGTGAAACTGATTAAAATTAAGATAATTCTAGAAATGTCAGCTATCTTGAGCAATAAGAGCCGAGTGTCCTGATAGGCAGTGTTAGCAGTTAGTGGTGATGTTGAGTGTCTATTTTGGGAATTTAAGTACCGAGTTAATCATCTAAACCCTACCTGTGTACACTTATAGAATCTAATGATGCATGCCAAGGTTGAAAATGTAAGGCATCATTAAAGACCTATGTAATCACTTGTGCTACTCTCATTTACTTTGACCTTTTTGTATCCTATGCATCTCTCAAACCTTCGTCTTTCCTGATTTCATGGCTTCCTATTTCCATATATATTGCTGGTTAGTCTTGCAAGAAACTCTAAATTTCTTTTTGCTAGATTCCATTTAAGATGCCTAAAGCTGCTCCTTAAAAGATACCATTTCCATACGTCTGTTCAAGGCCAATTGTCTTAGCAATGACTTCTGTAAGTTGTTTTTGCTTTCATCACTTCCTTATTGGAGTGCTTTCTGATATCATACCAACCAACTTGACTAACGTACGACAACATCAGAAAGAAGAGTGTTCTTTCCGTTTGATGTTTATTTGCTTTAGGATTCACCTATTTGTCTGAATTCTTACCTCAGATCTTGAACATTTTACTTGATAGTCATCCTTTGAGAAATTAATGGCTCATCTAATATTTTACACAAATTTATAGATTTAAATAGTAGAAATGATCTCTACCAGTCAAACTTCTATCAATTATCTCAGTTCTTTCAAAGTCTGGGAGCTGTGAAGATTATGGGACTTTATATATATAATAATAATGAAAATTATCAAGATAATACATTGCTTCACTTATACTACTGATGTAGAAGAAACTGTGATCATACTGAATTATATTTGCAGGATATAATATGATAGAATTTTAGCTGTGATGTATTAAGTTAATATGACCTCAGAAATATAGTGGTTTTCTGCAAACCAATTTTTAAGTAGTAACTGTAAATAGTCAAGAAGATTAATCTGCTTGTGGTAGTTTGCTTTCACTGTCACAAAGCTTTTCTAACTGAATAATGTGTTCATCCAGGTAGCAACCACATATGCAGCCTGGAAAATTCTGTAGTAAAGTATGTGACTTTAGTAAATTTCTAGTGTCTAGAAATTGTTAATATGAAAACTAATGATTTAGGGATCAATTTCTGAAACAGTTCCTATGCAGGACGCTCCAAACCTGGAGGCATATATACTAAATCATTTTGAAAAAGTGCATCTGTTGTTATTGTAGTACCTTACTGGCAGTTTTAAGCAGTCTGTTTTGTCTGGGAATAGGAGAAGAGTGTGTTAAAGCACTGCCTAATCTTTTATAAATGACAAAACCCAGTCTAAAGTTAGCTAAAATGATAAGCAGAATCCTGATTATTTGCAATATGTAAAATACTAGTGTGGCAAGTTTGTGGATATTTTAGTGACATGAAGAACTGCAAGCTTTATTTTACCAGACCAACATGAACTTTTAAGAATTCTTGTAGTATTTACAGTGCACACAGTTACTAGAATCAGTCCATTTTAAAGATGTCCATTGTGATATTTCAAGCGTGTCAGTAGAGATGGTTTTGATTATATCTGTCCTACTGGTTTAAGAGCATAATATCTTTTCTGTTGCTCTGGGACAGTCTGTCTATTTTTTTTCTTTCTTTCTTTTTTTTTTTTTTTTCATGAAGAGACAGAGGAAGAAGCACTTATACTTTTAATAGTTTTGTTAAATTTTTTCAGCATATTCAGTTTATGCCAATGTATTTATTCAATTTATACCAATGTACTCAGTTATACACTCCAGGTGTTTAGCATTTCAGTGATTTCTAATACCATCATTTGAAACTAAATTAACTACTTCCAAATTTTGTTACTCTCTAGCTCCCAAATTATTCAGTAATAATGACTCAATTTGATTCCCTCTGTAAACTTAATGATAGAATTTAAAGTAGTTGTGATGCTGATCTGGGACAGAAGAGAGTATACAGATATGGTTGAATTACCTGGCTAATAACTTTTGCTAATTTCCCCCTAACAGGGAAGAGATCACAGAGTGTTTGATAGCAACTAAGATATTTGCTTTGTGAATGCTTTAAAATTCCAAATAAACTTTCATTACCTGTGGTTTTCTTTTAGTATGAATTTGTATTGCTTCATCTAAGTTGCAACAAATTGGAGTCCTGCTATACTGTTCCTGGCCAATGTTTTCAATATATTTACGCTATTAGAATGTTTAAGGGTGGTTAGTTTAGTTGAAGATACATCGAAAGTATGACCAGCCATTGTCATGGTGAGATGCTGAGATGAGATAAAGGTCCTGTTATTTCTGTATCACCTATTCCTTCACTGATAAGCTGTATATTAGGCGTTTGATTTTTCAGTTTGTTGGATAGTTTTCATCCTTTTCATTATTTTCGCTTTCTCGGTGTCAGCTTGTACTTATTCCAATACATTCCTAGAGCCTCATTAATTTTTAAGTTCTTCCTCAGATTTAATGCATATTGTCTCATTTGTTTAACTCTCTCTTACGGATGTCATCTGAACAGTGAGCAAACCTAATATAAAATGATATTAGCTGAAAACAAATCTTAACTCAGTTTTTATTACATGTATTATTTTAATGTTTCTTCATGCTTTTTCTCGTGTTGGGAGTGTGTTTATAACCACTGGAACTGCCACTTGAGGTTACTTGTGGAAAAACTGTTGAGATAATTCGTAYAGGGAACTGAGGAGTTAAAAACTATCCGGATCATATCGGCTATCTTTGGGTCTCTGGTTCCAATGCCATTTTTAGAAATCTAATGACTTGAAGGATTTTATCAGAGGAGTTTAAAAGAAAAAAATATAYACTAAATGTATGCTTTGTTTCTTCCATATACTTGAATTTGGCAGAAGTTTGTTTAGCAGTGTGCTTAATAGMGGCAACAGAACTCTTGAGCGTTAATGAGATAGAGAAAGATAAATACACTTCATAATAAATTCATGTTACTATCCACTTAGAAGAAATTTTAAGAAGGCAAATGAAAATTAAATATTTATAAATGAACTGAATTGCAAAACAAATTTCAGTCTTTAAGAGGAAGGGAAAGCCTTCTGAAAGTAAAATTGCTGTTACAGTAACTGGAAGCCTCAAATATTGCACAAGAGATTTAGACTGACAGCAGATGTACAGTTTAGGGAAATGAATGACTGAACAGCTCCAATTCCAGTAGCTGTAATAGACTCATCACATCAATGCAAAGGCTTTTTTCTCAGGATTGGAGGGCTACTAACCTTTGTAAGTTTTGGCAGCTTTAAGCCTCAGTGAACTATTTTTAAAATGTACATGAAAAGGCATTAAATGACTGCTAGTTTTCAGGAAGGGAGCTCAGATCTTAGTAGCAGGTATAGTTTCAGTGAGATAAATTTTCTTTCTAGTCTCAATGACTAGATATTTTCTTTCTTTTTTTTTTTTTTTTTTTTTTTGCAAAGAGACAGCTCTGACTTTTACTCCATCAGTTTACTGTTATATTTCAGAGACTTTTGTGTAGCTAATTCCCACTGATGACCAAAGCAATCAGCTTTATAAAGGCAGACTGATGTCTTCATAACAATTTGATTGCAGAACACCATCCAATATCCTTTTCAGCCTGCTAACAGCTTCATGCAGAACTTTACAGATCTGTGCTTATTGACCTACATGGTAGGAGTCTGTAGTATAGATATTTTTTATGATCTTTATCTCAGGATAACAGAGYGAAGGAGCCTTCACTACTTCTCTTCCACTTGGCCTTTAAGGGATGCAGTGGAAGAGAGATGTGTTTGAAGATTGATCTTTCTCTGCTAGATAACCTCAGTTTTGCTTTCCAAGAATTCTTCCTTGTTGTTAGGCATTTCCGTATTTCTTTATTGAGTCACTGGATACTCGTCTCAGAATTTCCCTGGTAATTGCAAGATCCTGCCACTAGTTTCTTTTCCTTTTGCTTCTGAGAAACACCTTCCTTTTAGTTTGTTTGTCTTTTTGTTGACATGTCTTAATTTCTCAGAGGTTCCCGTGAACCCCATCTCCTCTTGGGGTTGTCTGATAACCTTAGTGCTGGTATCCCTGCTGGCCTGGATCTCCACTCGCCTGCCCCTGTAAATCAGCAAAAACAAGTAGTTCATTTTTTAAGCATACAATATTTTATAGTAGCAATGCAACCTTTGTTTGAAAAGTGCTGGGTTTTTTCACAAATTTAAATCTTCCTAAATGTGACTAGAATGAACGAAAAAAGAAGCCTCACTAAGCTTTTGTGCCATRAACTGATTTTTGATATGAATTAAAGGCATGAAGTAGGTACTGTAACAGAAYTGGAGAATGTACAGTAGTCAGCTCTCAATAATCACATTTCTTGGATAAAATATTTCTTTAAAAATCAATCATAATTAGAATGTGCATTACCTTTGAGTACAATGTTTTTGTTTGTCCCAGTAGGGGGGAGTTATTTGCTAAAAAACTTTTAAATATCTTTAAAGATTCTCATATATATTCTGCAGGAACAGCCCCCAGAATTTTCAGCTTTATGATCTCATAATAATACAAATATTAAAGTTTTACAAAAAAAAAAAAAAAAAAAAAAAGAAAAATTCATTAGGGTTTTAGAAATTCCATGCTGTAATTCAATGATAATCAATCTTAAGTAACTTAAGACTTCTCAAATTGTTACTGGAAAAATTTCTAATTCAGTGCAAAGCAGATATTGATTTTAATTTCTGAATATTGTTTCTGTGGGGAGGAGGGATGTTCTTATTCTGTATTGGGAAGCTCTTTATGAAGGGTCAGTTTCAGCATTTCTGTTTTATAATCAGTTATACAGTAATTCTACCAACCTCTCTTGGCTGCAAAGGTATATCCACACAACAAGCACTAGCACTAGGGCTGTGTGGTTATAGTTGTAAGGAATACAGTCAAATTTCAATTAGAAAAACTGAGATTTGGAGTCATCTGAAAGCCATATATATATATGGAACTTTATTGAATTCCTTTCACTGGTTACATAATTTGATTAATCTTTTAAAAAATCACGAATAAAAAATCACGAATAAAGTGACTTATAGTTCTATTGTATTTTATGTTTCCTTCTATGGGGATGGATTTGATGGGTTTGATCCTGCAAACTGCTACTGATTTGAAAAATACCATGAAATGAACAGCTAGAAAAACCGCATCAGACATGCCTTAAATTATAAGTTGAATATTACAATCTTTGGATTAAATGGAGAAAACATTCTACAAAGTTAAGTATTTTCCGTGTCATCTCAAATCATTAGGGATTGCAATTTCTATTTATTTTTTTTTCAGGTCTCTSTTTCATTTCTGTTTCGTTTATTTCTCATCTATAGCTCATCTTCTTCCTTCAGCCTCTTAGTGTATGCATATATTATTGTTTTCCTGTTTACTTTGGTTTCGTTTCCCTACTGTGTGTTTCTTTTTTCTTTTTTTTTTTCTCAGCAGCATTTATAAATCTTAAAGATATATGAGGAAAATAGGGGGATATATTCCTATAATATAAATGTTTTTCCAAGGAATGCTTGTAAACATCAGCTTTTTTTATTTTTTTCTTTTTTTTTTTTTAAATGAAAATGTCACAACTATGTTTCCTTTTTATTCATCTTAGAAACATGACAGTGTCTCAGTCACTGTGTGAACCTGTTTTTTTTATACTTAAGGAACTATAAATGAAAATAGTCGTTAATGAACAACTAGGATTAAGTTTCTACTTTAACTTGCAAGCCTATTCCAAAAAACAGTAAGRGGATAGAATGGGGAACTTTTCTTTTGGACAGATCTTCAGGTCAGATGGGGTTTTTTATACATTGAGGTAAATTTTCTGTATGCTTTGGCTCTTGTTTTCAGCTGTTCATTTGGAGAAAGAAACTAAAGAAAAAAGAGGCTTAAAGAAGCATACTTTTGACCTGAACACAGCTACCATAAAGCCTCCAATTTTCACTGTACTAAAGAACAAAGAGACTTCAATGAAGCACTGGGTAATAAAATGAAATAATGGAAAATGACTTTGTGAGGTTAAAATAATGGTAGTGATACAATGTAGTTCAGGCTGTGCCAAGACACAAAGGGACGATTTGTTCTTAGTTTTTGTTTCCAGTGTCCTGTGTTGTTAAACACATCTCACCAAAACATTATCTTAATATCAAAAGACAACATCCTTAATGTCTGTCCTACATGTAGTAACGCTGATTCAAATCTTTCTTGTCCAAACTCTTCACAGAGATATCTTGGCCTCGCAAAAGCATGTGCTCAGCAACTTTTCTACAAGAGCTGAATTCTTGTTTCAATATCAGCTGCCACAAATTCTTTGAGTTTGTTTCTTGTTRCTATTTAAGCTGAATTGTTTCATGCATGTGAAGTAGCATTAAGTCAAACAGGCCTAAAACATGTTTAAGGCTGTTCTGTGGGAGAAAAAATAGCAAAATTTGTGTCTTTGAATTTTTTTTTAGCTGTTTTTTTATTAGCTGATTACCCATGTGCTTTATTTTCTGCCCTTTAAGAAAGACCTTTTTAATTACAGACCTTTTTAAATTTTTATATTTTATCAATATTTTGTACTTTATGAAATCTGTATATATGCCAATTTAAATATAAGGTAATCATTCCAAGCAATTGATATTTTCATCTCAAGTTGCAAAAATATTTGTAGCTCTGAGAATATTTTCTTGTTACATTACAGTAATGAGACCGCAAGGACATTTTCAAAGTCTAAGTTAGTGAAATTCTCATTTCTGTAGTTTACTAGAAGCTGTTATCTGTGCTATCTTTCTGRTATCAATTAAAAATACTTTATACAAGATTTTTATGAAAGTCTAATTCTCCTAAAGTCAAGAACAAATGATAACTGTAGTGGGGCCAAGATTTCAACATCCGCATCCTCTTGGAACACAAATCCCTCTAAGAATAAAAAATGCTTAAAATTCTTCTCGTGRATGAATCTTACTGGAGATCAACACAAAGGCTTAAGTGGAATGTAAAGATAACAGTTTAGTCTGGCTCTGGACCTCATTTTGGAGATATATTTCATCCTCTTTGAACTGTATAGTAACATTCTTGATATATATTTCTCTTGTTTATAAACCATTCTAGTAAATGATAAATATGGAAAATGCTACATAGAATATATTTACTTATTTACTACTTTTAGAAATAAACTGTTCATTGCCACCTTGACTTTAACTTTTCCTTTGTAGACATTGCTGGAATTAGTGATGACTGGGATGTTGGTCATAAATCTCTATATACTGAGTAAATTCCTTTTGCAACTGGTGATAATAGTAGTAGTCACAGAGGGACAAAAGATTATACCTGAATCCCTGAATATGTTTATAAATAGAAGGATTTTTCTTTTTCATTTTTAATGTTTTGGGGGCTAGTTATACTAGAAAATTACCATTTCACTTGACAGTTGTGTTGCTTTATTTTTTTACATTTCTTTTAATATCATGTATTGAGGGCGTGTCCTCTGTGTAAAAGCGTTTGATGCAATAATGGAAAAGTTAGTCTACTATAAGTAATATCAGTTTGTTTTGGTGGTCCCATTTATTTGGATGAATGTTCTTCATTAGAATAGTTTCATTAGTGTTTCATTTTGGAGAACTTCTGTGGAATTTCAATTGCACAATAAACCCTGTACAAGCATCAGGTATACAAACTTTGCACTTGACTCAGGCAACTTTGCTGTTTGTTCCATTTTCCTTTTATAGGAAATGTTTCTTGTGAACAGAACAAATGATAATCATTTCTAGAGCTCGATTCAACAAACACAGCTGCTGTTTGCATCCTTCATATCACCAGAGTAGCTCATTATTCACTATCGTTCCTCCTGCCTTCATTTATACGCTGAAGTATTTGATCACACAGTCTCTATAATTCTGCAATTTATAAAGTGTATTCYACTCTCAAATCTGGTCCTGTGCTAAGGGAATTGTGACTGTGGAAATGTGAAGCCATTCCCAGAGTCACCAGACTAATGAATTCAGTAGAATAAGATTCTTTTCTGAAACTTGAGTTTACTCAGAATGTGCATAGAACAAAATAACAACCGAAGACACATCATTTGTTTTGTCTATATGAGGCTGTGTTATGACATAAGAAGGGGAAATTCAGTCCTGCTCAGAGACTAAATTTCCCAGGTTCTGTGAATTGCCAAAAAAAAAAAAAAAAAAAAAAAAAAAAGAAAAAAGTCGTTTGACCACAAGATTTTTATTTTCTGTTTAAGATACTCATGTCATTGTATTTCTAAGAGTAAGGTTATGGTTAAACGTAATAAAAAGTACAGAGCAAATTGAGTTATATGATTCTACATAGTGAAAGATAATGTAGTGCCTTGATATTAACATTGCCATCAATGGAACTATTCAGTCCAGTGGTGTGTTGCACACATGGTCTCTAAAATAGATGGGTTGGAATTTTTTCATAGGGAATTTTTTAACATGATGTCAATGCTCAAATTGGCAAATTTAGCTCTCCCACATAGAGAGGTATATTATTTAAAATATGATTAATTCTGTGCAGTTTCATATTGTGTGCACCTGTTCATGTCAGGGATTCTACCTGTACAAAAATTTCTTTAGAATTTGTTCACCCAGATCCTTGCATGCATAGCACAATATTATTTCAGGCAGCCTCCAAACAGAAGCAGGTTTCTGCATGATCTTTCTCTCGTTCGTTTGAGTGAGCTAAGACCTACTTTTCTTGTAGCGGACCCAAGTGACCTGTTGTTTTTTTGGGGACATTACACTTCCTCTAGAAAATAGGAGTCTTRTTTTCATAAGGTTTTGTGATTTATGAATTAAAAATATTTCCCACTTCTTTTAAACAAGGTGATGGAATCTTGTTGCTAATCCAGGCTCAAATCTTGTGACAACAGAAGTAGATGTAAAAGTTTGCATTGATGTTTGTGGAGCAGGATTACGCCCTAGCAACACATTTGTCATTGCACTGAGCAAATATTTCACCTGTGGTGTCAGATGTAAGCTAGTGCTCACAGACCACCAGCAACTCTGTTTTGGCTGTTGTTGCTTATGCTGCACTTTGTTCGCTTCACTGGGAGTCCACTCACAYGAGGGTCGGAGGAGGATTGGGACAGAGGTGAGGAGTTCTCCTAAGCAGGATCTGTGCCTGTGAAACACCTACTCGGTTTGTTTGACTCTGATAATAGTCTTCATGCTGGTACATTTTCCAGACTTTACTATTTCAAACTAATCAAAAAAGAAAAATGAGGACATTAATTTGGAGAGGTTGAACAAGTAGTATATACTAAAATGCATAATAATGATTCCTAACTAAATTAGGGGAATGTAAACACTTGCAGAAACCTGAAGACTGAGAACTAATTCTTGTTCCTACTAATTTTATGGCAAATTACCCACTGATTCATTAGGGTCAGGAATTTGCCTTGAAACAGAAAGTGAGGTGGAGAGARAGGTTAATTACCAGCAGCTGCACTTGTCAGCAGTGAAAGTGTAAAYGAATTTTCTAGTGCACGGTGTTATCTGGAATATATGGCATGCTGTGGTAGCACCCTGCATGCCGTGTGCCTCACCCTTTCATGCTACTCCCCCTCATTTTTAATGACTAGTTCAGATTATTAAGTGTGGCAGCTCTTCCAGCAGTGAGACTGGCACATTCTTCACACAGCTGAGTTGACACATCTGGAGTTGCCTCTGGCTACTGCTTGTAGACTGCCTTGCCTCTCTTTCATAGAGAATATTTTTGCCTAATTTTAGTCATGCAAACCCTGCAGTGTGATGTTGTCACGAGTCCTTGCGCAGTGGAAGGTGGCAGTCTCCTTGTCCATATATGGCTTTTATATTACTGCCTTGTGCCGGCTCTGACGTCACCTGAATGGCGCAGGCATTTCATTTTGTGTGACCTACTAAGTGCATCAGAAGGGAAATTAGGTTTTCTGCAAGACAGAAAATGATCTATCCAATTACAGTTCTTGTAATAACAATAATTTAAAAACAATGCAGTTTATTTGATGTTCCCTCCAATGTAAAGAAAAATACCAACAAGGCAGTTCAGATCATCAGTATCATCAATAATCAGAGGTAAGTGTCCAGAAGTTATTTTGTGCTAGCAAGCAGTGATAGGGAGTGCACTAAAATCAATTGTCTGCATTACTACGTTGTCAGGACAGCCTCGGCTGCGCTCCTGGGTTTGTGAATGAACACTGGCAGACAACCATTCCAGGAGGCAGTTTAGTTGTGCCCTCTCTGCTTTGCAAAGTAAGGTGAGTAGTAGAGATCCAGTCAGTTATATTGCCCGTTGGCCTCAATATCCAAAATATGTTCTGGATATATTTCATTTGTTAGTATGTGCAGACATACATAGCCAAGGAGCTTTGTACCCATCTAGATGATATTTGCAAAGGCAGGACAGCAGTTACCAGTTTATACTGAAAATCAACGGGGAGCTAAACATCTAACTCCACTTAGTGTCCTTGATAGTTTTCCTTTGGACTTGTTTACATCTCAGATTGCTTACAGTGGAAGATGAGAGTTCTATTTACTTCATTCAGGCTGCTGTGTGAGTGGTCCTGAAACCCTCTCAGTCCTTCAGTTGTGCAGGCTGAAATGCAACTTCGTTTCCTGAATGCCTTTGTGGGGCCTCAGACTACAACCTTTCTCTGAGCAGCTTGCTGGACTGAAGTCCTTTTGGTTCCTGGCTTAACTCAATTTTAAACTTCATATGTGTATCCTTTCTGGGGCCTGTGCAGACATCCTCTCCTTTAAACAAAATATAATTTATTGCTGTCTCAAGGGTACCCCTTTAAGAGGTTCATTAATACCATGAGAGGCCTCAAACGGGCTTTCTTACCTCAGCTTAACCTTTGCCAATTGCTTATTCACATCTTTGCCTTGGTGGAGCTACYTTTTATTTTTCCTGTTAACCTAGTTTTTATATTTCTGTCTGGATCATTCCCATACCTTCCAGGGTCAGCAGCTGTTGTTTAGCATTGCTGGTTTACATAATTTTGAGTTTGATAAAGAGATTTCAGTAATCCCTTATAAACTGCTTTTCGTTTCCCTGCGTGCCCCCTGCCTGTGTTGATGCTCCATTTCCTAACAGCTTCTCCATTATCTGTCTCTTTATTGTGATTCCAAAAGTCTTGTTGGTACCAAATCACTCACAAAAACAGAGACATGAGCAGAGTAAGAACAATTTTGTGCTTGGTCTAGGTCGGCTGCTGTCAACTTTGGCCATCACCAGGTAGCAGAGAAAATGCAAGAAACTTCTGGTAAAGCACTGGGTAATCTACTAGATTTGGTTTGTTCCTTATCCCTGGCAGGTTTACTCGTCCTTCCAAATTTTAGCACTGTTTCTTTAGCACAAATGATAAATGAAGTATTTATCATTTTTGATTTAGTAAAGTTTTTGTGTCCATTTATGACCTTGCCYGTGTGGCATGAGTCAGGAAGCTGGCAAATACTTCATTTTAGTGCGCAGTTTTCATTGATAGTCTGTTCCTTTCAGAGCTGAGTATTTTCTCTTTAATCTTTTCTAACTATTGCACATGAGGCTTTCTAGTGCTTTGATCATTTGCATGGCTTTTCTCAGAATCCTGTCTAGTTCTGCAATATCCTTTTTGAGACGGAGTAATCTGAAGCGCACAAAGCATTCCAGATGAAGCTCCACCACTGATTTATATCATAGCATTACAATAGTTTCTGTATTATTCACCATCCCATTTCTTATCCTGAAAAACATCATGTCTGCTTTTTTACCACAGCTCAGCATTGAGCTGAGGTCTTTAATGACTTTTCTACAGTGATACCAGACTCTTCTCCCAAGTTCACAGAGTTAATTTAGGATGATGAAAGTATTCTCATTGTTTTATTCTGTCCAATTTTGGTTATTCCATATGTACTGACATTGAGTTTCATTTGCCATTTTAGTGATTACTAAGGTTTCTCTTGTAAACTTTTCACAGTCCTGTCTGGACTTGACCACTCTAAATAACTTTGAAACACCTGCAGTTTTTTTCTTGCCTAGTACTTACCCTTCTTYCTTTAAAAAATTTCTCTCAGTTGCATTAAAAAAAAGCAAACAAATAGATAACTTGAACATATAGTGATCAGCTTTTTTTCAGTAAAGAAAGCAGAGCAGTCATTACCGCTCCTTTGTTTTTGTTTCTTAGCTGTTTTAGCCAACTTTGATTTATGAAAATACTTTGTAGCTCACATATCTAATACTCTGCTTCTCTACTGGTATTTTGGAAGGGATTTTGTCAGAAATGTTTTTTTTATTATTGTTCTTATTGTTTTATTTGTTTGTTTTGTTTTTGTTTTATTGAAGTGCCAACCCACTCATACATTCTGTGTTTAATTAATTTATAACAAGTGAACTCCTTATTCCAGAATTGCTGCTGAATAAATATACTTTTCTAATTCTCACTCTTTCTCCTATTTTTCAATGGTAAAAAATTGTCTTGAATTTTTGCAGTTTAATAGCAGAGTAAACAAAAGGATCATGAGAYAGAGCAAAGTATGAATAATAATATGTCATTCCTGACAAATGTTTATTTAACCTGTTTTTAAGGACATCTGATGATGCCTCTGAAGCAGTTGATTTTGGACTTTAATATKTCATTGTTAAGAAGTTTTCCCAAATGTTTGGTGGTTTTCCTGATGTTCAATATTGCTCATAACCTCATATTTTCTTTATGTGCACCTGAAGCTTAAARTAATCATTTAATTATCTGTCCCCTCAGATACATGGAAGGCAGAATATTTTTGCGCTATCAGTTTGCCTGTAGATTGTTTTCAGGTTTCACCCTCACTCTTCCTTAGAGAGAATATTCTGAATCTTTCTCCACAGGTCATGCTATCTGGTTTCTGATTATTCTTATAATAATATGCTCCATGCTCCATTTTCTAGCTCATACACATCTTCTGAAAAGTGCTGCTCTCTGCCCAGACACAGTCCTACAGATGACACTTTTCCAAGGCTGATTGAGGCCAAAACTCTTCCTTTTTTTTCCCTTTTCACAGATATTCCCATAAGGTTTGTCTCAGGAAGAAAGCATCAGAAAGCAAAACCATCATGAGTGTCAGAGGAAAGCCCCAAATCTCCTGCTAATTCCACTGAAGCTTCCAGTATYGATGTTCCCAGATATCTGTCTTAAGCTGACATCTTTGAAACTTGTCTTTTTTTAGGGACTTTGCTGATCAGAGAAGAAAAGTGTGCTTTCTAGGTAGAAGTGGAATGAGCAKCCTCAGCAAGTCTGTCTTTTAACTTTTTTGTTTGTAATTTAACTCATCTTTTTGTTAAACTTTCCAGCTGCTGCTTTCATTATAAAGTATTGCTTGCAGTATCTTTCTACATGGAGTAAAAGCATCCATGAAAAGCCTCTGGTATCTACCTAGGATTTTTACACCTTTCAAGGTTGAAATCATGAGAAAGGAARAATTTGTCTGTGTTTTCTTGTTGCAAAATGTTTCTTTGCCATTTTGTTCTTTGGAAGAGGAGGAGGGAACAGAAGAGAAATTTTTTGCTGATACTTTCAATCATGTAGACTGTCTGCATAATGTTTTTCCAATATTTTCATAAATAACTGACCACAATTTTTGACACACTTGGTATATTTTTCTATAGTAATACAGGGAATAATGTAAAAATATAGCTATTATTTTACAGATACCGCATAATTAATTTTATCTTTGAAGAGAAATGGTCAAGATTTAGTACAGAACAATGCYTAATGTGCAAGGGATCAGATTATGATGCAGTTTTAGCTTAGTTACCAGTAGAGATAAATGAATATAGGAAAGTATGATTGAAAATGCAGCAAAATACTCCAAAGTGTTCGGTTCATGTATTTTGCAGTTCCTTCAGAGTAAGAATTAGTTCTTAATTTTTTCCATAAAGAAATACTTATATGTAAGAATCAGATTATTCCTGTGTGTTACTGTGACATTTATAATATGCGTATTGGAAAGGGCCATTACTTAGGCTAAGCCTATTTGTTAAACAATTAGAAGACTGAGTGCAAACTTTGTTCTATTTCTGCAAGCACACATCATGAAAATATAATTTATATTGAGTCCTGATTACTGAAGCCAACATAATAAAACTTGGATTACTTGGAGTAAGTTTGAGARATTCCATTTTACATTAGGAAGCACAGAGGCCGAATCCTTTGCTCTAGTGAAATACTATCAAAATCAAAGTRCTTAATAAGGTGCATACATTGACTTCTACAGATCATCCATCTYTTTATACTAAAAAAAAAGGCATCTAGAAATATGGCCTGTTTTCCAGAGGTTTGTAATGTCACTATTACTGTTTGGAGCAAATTGTGGATGAGAAGGATCACTTAAAATCAGGCCGATATTTAGGAGTGATTATGCATTAGGCAAGCAGGTTAATTGTTTTTAGCAAAAAGCTATCTTTTAAGACTTTAGCTTGGCATTGTTCCACTGAAGTTAACTAAAGACCTTATTTTGACTATAAGAGGAAAAGTTTTGGGGTTGGAATATTTAGGTATGAAATACATGCCTTTCAAAAATAGGAAAGATTCAGTATCCAAAATCCTTGAAAAGCCAAAATAAAGAAGAATCATATAATTCTTAGTTAGAATATTTGTGAGCATGCATTTGATAACAATGCTAAGAATCCAGATGTCTTCTGTATACTAGAGTCATAGCTATGCTAGTTGCTGTTACCCGAGTTTGCAAAGGTATTAACCCAATAGTAAGGAATTGTCTTACTGTATTTGTTTAAGAACACAACTTCTCAAGTGGGAAGATCAGAAAGAAATTTTTTTCATTAACAGTGACAAACCATATTCAGCTAGGTAAGAAAATGTGTTGGATTAAAAAAAATCTGACTTTAATTTTTATTCTTTTTTTTTTTTTGTGTGTGTGTGCTTTTGGTCAGAAATGTTGGTGCTGACCCACAAGATGCAATTGTTATTATGGCCACTTTTAATGTGTGTTACGATAAATGTGCTGCAATGTGCAAGTCCCAGTTACTGCAGAAATCTAACTAGTTAAAGGAATATTCTCTTTGGCTTCACGTGTGATTAATTTTCTCTATTTTTGTTAGTGAGGCTGGACAGCCTTTACCAGTCACTACAGCACAGTCGTATTATGCATGTGACTAATAATAATAATAGGAATAATTGTAGTATGAGATACCATTGTGGTATAATGTAAATGACTTTTTATTTGCAGACTGTGGGATTGTAGAAGGTATGGAAGAAATTACCAATTCATTCATCTTTGAGTGTTTTAAAGCTTTTATATTTCTACTTTAGTGTTCTATGTGGATGGGACTGCAATTTTATGATAGGCTGTGCGTTTTAATATTAAGAGCAAAATATCTAATAAGAAAAGTTTGCTTGTTTTGTGAAAGAAACAGCTAGTACTCTTTTTCTTTGGTTGATGCTGCAGCTGCAAATGCTCTGGTTCCACTGCAGTTTAAGTTCATTTCTCAGGTACAGTATCATTTTGTAACAGATTTTACAACAAAATTATTAGATTTTCCTATCTTGTTGCTTTGTAGATTACACTACAAAGTGCATAATACTGCAAAATCATTTAATCAAAATAAGACTTGTGGTGCCCTCTCCAATTTGGAAAGGGTAGATAGTATTCATTTAAACATTCAAAGTTAATAGAATATAAAAACTAGTACCTGAAATAGCATTGGATCTTGTTTTTTTCAAGACGAGATCCTAAAAGATTACTATTTTGAACCTTCTCAACATATTAGTATTGTGAAAAACTCTCCTAAATATTTTTGACAGGACTCTGCAAAATATACTGTGTATTTTTTTTTCTCTTCCTGACATTAGCAACTTGAGCATTAGATATATCTACGGATTAGTCTATCATTATGGAAAAAACAGTACACATGGAGGCTAAAAAAAATTATAAACAGTTTCCTGTTTATAACKTGTGGAACCACTGAGTATAACTGATGTAGTATTTACAGATATGCATAATTTAATATTTGTTAAGTAAGTGCACAGCTGTATTCCCAGCTTGCTTTAACCAAATGGAGTGGCAGAGAAACTGTGCAGTCTGCTATGAAAAAAAAAGCACATATAGAAAATATTCAGAATAAACTTTACCAGATATTTCAGACAGCAAAGCAATCTAAACTGTTTTTACAACTATCGAGGAACTCTATTTAAAAGAAGAGTCTTATTTCAATGCTCAACATGCTCAGAGTTTCAGGCCATTTAGTGCACAGTTCTTGTATCCTCCAGCTCATGGAAATATTTAAGTGATTAGGTGCATTGACTTCACTGGGACTGATTAGATGCTTTAAATTATGTTAATAAAATCACCTGGTCACCAGCTTATGCACTGGTCAAACAACTGAACATTATAATTTGTAGATGCTTACACAGTACTCCACAACCTGGAAAACTGTGACTCCTGTAGGAAATCTCCTGCACATCCAGAAAATTTCAGCCATTGCAGTACTTTAAAACCTGCATTGAGAGGATATAGCAGATAGAATTTATTCATAGAGACTCTCAGTCTATACAGAGAGTAAAAGAAAATGCTACCTGTGTATGTTTTAATTGAGTACTTCTCAGCTAAATTTCAGTACTTAAAATTACAGGTCATGGAAATGCTGATGAGAGCTGAAGGTTTCTAGTCCAATCTCCTGCTAAAAGTTCTCCTACCCTAGCAGAAGATAAGTCAGTCAAGTCCTTGCTTGAGTCCAGAAAATATCTAGTGACAGATTCCATAACTTTGAGTCCTTGCTCCTGTACTACACTACTCTCTACATAAAAAGCTCTTCTAGAGCGAGTAACATTGACAATTGTATTAGAGAACTGGCTGGCAGGATCTGTACAGGATCTGTAGTATTATCCCTCCTGCACTCTTTTTTCCCTAATTTTAATTAACCAATAGTCTAGTGTCTGTAATTATTTTTAAGGACGTGATCCAAATCCAATTGAAGCCAAGAGACTAATATGATATGTTTAATGAGATTTATTCCTGTAAATGAATTGTAGATGTTCATATGTTTGCAAGGATAAAGTCTAGTTCAGAGTCCACTTTTTAGTATGACATTATAAAAGCCTTAATTTAAATTCTTACTGGTGCAGCCAAGTGGATTGTACAATTCAGTTAAMCTTGAAGAATATTTTTTAAATAAGATTATAATCCTCCATGAAATATAGAATATTTAGTATTTAAATTGTACTAACAAACATTTTTRTCCTTCACCTTAAACTTTTAATTTACTATGTTCCTTGTGGAAGAAGGCAAAATAATATTAGGACACTAGGAGAACTCTTGGTAGTTTACAGTAATAGTTTGTCAATATTTAGGCTTTCCAGCTGTACAAAAACAATTCCACTGTAATTTATTTAACATCAGATTGAAAGCTGTTTGACATTTACAGTGTATTATGAAAATTGCTACTTACATTTTCTTTCCATTGATTTGATGTTCACCTAAAGTCGGTCTTCAGTGAATATATTTGATTATACAGAAATTCTACCAAAAGCTGAGGCTGTATTAGTTCTAGAAAGTATATATCCAAGAAGAATTCCCTGACACAGAGATTTCCTCTACATTAACAATTGTTGGGTAATGGTCTTTAAATGTGCACTTGTGAAGATAGTGAATGTAAATATGTAATCAATATGTTATAATAATGGTATAGAAAAAAATGAATGCCTTTTAAGGACTTAAATGCTTAATTGTATCTCCCTACTACTGTCTTAAATGGGAATTTTCCTATGAAGAAGATGCAGTTGAGAAAGGGACAATTTCACTCTCAGCGCAGTAGATGCTCTTGGCTTTAGTGAGTAGGACAATTTCAAGACAAAYGTTTACGCAGCCTTTAAAAGGCATAATGGCAGGCTGCACCTATGCAAAGAAGAGTGCAACCCTTTGATTTTCCTACTCTTATATTAGATTTCAAAGGTAATTAGTATATAGTCRTAACTCTGTTCCTGCCAGATACAATATCATTCAGTTTATAATAGTCTTTAGTGAAATCAGAACACAGTAGAAAGAAAACTTTTCTCTCCTCTTTTTCTTGGCTTCAAAATTTGAGAGAACTAACTACCTTAGAAGTTTGAGCTGGTGGGAGAGCAGCATTGTAAGACGAGAAAAAGAGAGAACGCCAAGCCACAAATAACTRTGCAATATTGAGATCCCTTAAGCCCCACAGTTAAGAAAGGGAAAGAATCTCCGTATGGAGAAGTAAGAGACAGAGAAGGCAAAAAAAATAAAATGGGTGAACCGCAAAATGGAAAAACAATTCCAGACTATGATGTTCTAGTGACGCAAGCCGAAGAAGGTGCTGCGGCATGACTGCGCTCTCCTGAGAGCTGACAATAGTCATTTCTATAGGAGAAAAACCACAGAGGATGGCATGTAAGGGAAACTTTTACTGTGATGTAGAGAGATTGCAAACGAAGTTTTCGGAAAGCGATTTGGTGTCTGAGTGGAAAACAATGAAGCCTTATCCAGCGACTGAAATGCTGGGTATGCTGCTAAACAGCTGAAAATGTACAGAGAAGAGAGATGGAGAGGAGAAGTTAGATGATCTTATGAAAGGTTAAAAAGCAGAGCGCTTGGGTGAGAGCAGAATGGTAATAGGGTTCATAAGGTATTTGTTCACAATGGATATGGATAAACAGAAGAGAGGGGCCATTTCTTGCAACAAAGTATTCTGTCCTGGATCAGTTATAGGCATATCAAAGTTGTTGCACTCTTTGTCAGCTGGAGAGAAYGGTTAACCTCTACTAAAGGAGTTTTCAATTATCTAAACATAAAGATTTTTTAAAATTAAATTTTTACTATTCTTGGTGAACAGAAATGTTTTACGTTAGTCAGGATTAGTCTGAATTGCAGATGGGAAGAGATGCAGCAAGCAGTTTTTTTCCATTTGTCTTTTTTCAGAAATATAGAATATAAGATTAATCTTGATTCAGAATAGGATTTATGTAAGAAAGGGCTGGCCAGCTGATTACCTAGGGATAATTCATCCCTGTATTTAGATACCAACGAGGAATTTTTCATATTGGCATCTTGTTTTTTCTGAACATGGTACTATGTACTGTTATGGTACTGGTACATGGTACTACCATCTGAGATTTACTTTTCAATTCTGAATACTAGAACTCATGACAAGCATTATATTGTTATGATGCTTTAGGAAGACTACCACCTTCTCTGAGATGGCAAATTTATAGATATGACTAGGCAAATCTATGCACACCTTAACAGAATACTTCCATACTAAAAACTTAAAATGCTCAAGAACTACTATGAATGTGTGTGATTCCCCATCTTAATGAAAATGAAGATATCTGTGTGATACCAAAGAATATTTTTCTCCTTTGAAATTTATACTTACATTTGGTAAGTTTTTGAAATYGAGCTGAGATGAGCACAGGGAACAAACTCCCTGAAATGAACCAACTATGTGGCATGAAACAAGGTGTTAATAAGACACAAAGCTCTAAAATGAGATAGAAATTTATCTGACATGTTCCTAATGAAATGTTCAAATTTTAATGTACATATTTGACATTGGGGATACAAAAGTCCAAAAAGTTTAAAATTTTAAAATAAAAAAAATCTATAAAAATCTTTAAAATGCGGAAGTATTGCTATGTTTAAACAGCAGGCAGGTGCTCTTTCCATAAAGCAACAGAGAAGTTTCTGACAACTTTCTTCTCAGGTTCATCAAATATACAGTACTTCCTTGTCCAGATTGGTCTTAACGTGCATCATTAGGTATTCATCAATTTTTTACCTTGAGATTTTTTTTTTTTACAAAAAATCAACCTTTTAATTTTCTGCAATTGATCAATAGAAACCTGCGGCAATACAAATACCACAACAACGCGCTTAGTTTTGCGTTCACAGCCTAGCATAATTTTACTAGAGTGATAGAATAGGATTGCTTTAAAAGAAATATTATCAACCTTGGAAGAAATTCAGAAATAAAAAGAGTTCACTTCTCAATGTAACAACTCATGTGAATAACTGCTGTTCCATTCCATGGTGCCTCCTAGTACATGATAGGATGGAAGGAAATTGCTACTGTACCGCCCAAGCTGAGCTGGTAGGACTTCACAGGCAGTGCTGCATAACACCTAGTCTTTAGAGAGTGCCATCGTAAGTTTAGCAACAAACCTATCTACAAAGTAGGACAAACTGTATTCACTGTCTGTTCATTTTCTGAAGCACTGAATGCCAATCTTAATGTCYTTTCAGAGTGCACAGCCTCTCTGAAATTTACACTCACAGAACTCAGATCCATGACTTTTGGAAAGGTGCAACATAGAAGTACTTTTATCTAGCAATAATTAAGCAGATTTTATTTATTTTTTTTTTTTCCCCAAGGATGAGGGAGGTCAAACAGAAAGATCTTCTCTTTATGATCAGTTCATAACATTTGGCATTCTTCCAGACTTTCACAGTTTTGCCTTGGAAGATAATTTTGTGACACCTTACAAATGTCTCACCAGAAATGCTGATATCTCACCAAAAAGACTTTTGAATATTGAATATATATATTCAAATAGAGTGTCTTAAATACAGAGAGACACTCAAGAATTTTTTTGGTTTGTTTTTTAGCTGTAAATCTTCGATGTTGTCTGATATAGATAGGTAGTTCATCACTTTTCAAAGATATTTTCAAAGTATTTTACCACAGAGAAGCTAAGTGCTGATGTGTCCTTTTCCCTATGTTGCTACATAAAGAAAAGCAGGCAGTGAGCGTACCCATAAGTATTGCTGAGGAGGGAAGTCTCCACCTCAAGTATTAAGGTTTTCACAATAAGACTGTGCTATAGGTGACAATTCTCAAAGAATTACAGTCTCTGAGAAGTCATTKTATTTACTAACAATTCCATTGCACATATAGATTTTTTTTTCTAATAAATACCTTGAAGGAAGACTTAGCAGCCTATTATAACATATACATTCCTTTCAAGTCCGATCCTCAGGTTTGATCCTCAGATGAGTGGACACTTTTGATTCAGCAATGAACTTCAGTGCAGGCTCAATTTAGAAACTAAAAGTTTATCTCAGTTGTTTTGCATGATGTCCCAATAAGAGATATTAGGACTACCTAAATGTTTAAAGCCATTTATGTATTTAACTGCTTTGCTGGATTTGAGTATTGCAGGAGTTAAATGGAAGGCCTTAGGTGATTATATTGAAAGCTGAAATCTAAATTGTAAAGACAGAAAGATCAATTTGATAAATCTCTTCACTTTTTTTTATTCTTTTAACTTTTTATCTTTATCTTTTTTCTTTTTCCTTTTTTCTCTTTTTTCTTTTTTTTTCCTTTTTTCTTTTTTCCTTTTTCTTTTTTTTCTTTTTTTTTTCTTTTTTATTTATTTTCTGTTTGTTTTTTTTTCTTTTTTTTTTTTTTTTTCTTTTTAGCAGGGAGGAAGGAAAAGAAAAACTTCAAAAGACCTGGGAAGTCTACATATGAAAAACTTTTCTTCTGTATTTGGAAGTTAGTAGGATTCCGTACTTAGTAAGTTATTGCTAACTGTGTCAACAGTGTTTTTGTGTTATGGACACCTGTCCTTAGGAACTGGACAGACTATGTATATTTAGGTTATTGATGTAATGCCAAGTGAAATAAGCAGCATTATAGGTGCATTATTTTGCAAATATTATTTTGCAAAGTGCTTAAAGCGTAATACATCACTTCTTCCTTTTGTTCAGTGTGGAATAGGAAAGTGTTCAGAGGTTGTGTTTTATTAAACTCTTAATAAACTAACTTAGTTAAATCAATAATTAACACATTATACAAAGAAATAGAATCAATACTCCATCATTTTAATTGTAATTAAGTTTTGATGTTAATGCTTTTACTCTGACATCTAATCTTGGTAAAGATACAAGGAACCCATTTTTGAACCATTAATTTGCATTTTTCTCATCTGAAATAAATGGAAAAGCAAATATTTGGCAGAAATCAATATGAGATTGAGTTATGGGAAGTTTGAGTCACTTGACATTATATCTGTTTATAATTCTGTGCCCTGGCAGCAAGAGACTTTTTAGTAATGAGATATGTGAAAAGAAGAACATATGTGCTACAATAGAATCTTAACTGAGATTCATTTCCATTATAGCAGAAAGCACAGCTGGTGRGAAAATAACTAGTAATTAATTTGAAAACTTAATGGGGCAAACAGGCCTGCACAGTAAATAAAAGGAGTAGCTATTAAAAATGTTCTTGGAGGAGTATAGGAAGGAAGTTTTTCATGCCTAGTACACAAGGAATTCAAATTCTTTGGGGTTTACAGAGAAGGGCAGCCAAAGAGTTTTTATARAAAGCATACAAGGCCCATATTAAATAATTGCTTGTCCATGAGAATGAAATGTATAGATCTACATAGAGAGAATATTGCATAATTTTCATCTGCACAGAAACAGATGCATATAATAGGCAAGACACAAAATACAATTTTAAATGAATTAACAGAAAGACTTCTGATCTCTGTATGCTTTGRATGAGATATAATACTCATTAAGAAACACTTCAATTAAATGGTGTTCACTTTCTTTTTCATAGCTTTATATAGCATGTCTCTTTATTGAAATAATACAAATTATAACTGGCAAGTAGAGGTTTAGAATGTGATTAACTATAAAATTATTTTAATAAGCATTATAGTTAATGAACAAAGTTCGATTTTAATAGTTAAGAAACTAGTAAGCATTTTAATTTTGGATAGTCTTTTGGAATTTTGTTAAAACCTTTATAAATAACATGAAACTCGTCAGTACATGTATATAGCAGATAATCTCTTTTAAATCCTCTTTCCTCATATTTTAGAGGATAAAGTCCTATATACAGATATTGATATATTGTAGATCATATATGATATGTTTGAAGTATTTTGATTGCTAGTATTTTCACTTTAAAAGAACTACTGCAACATTTCTTGTTCAGAAGCTTCACAAATGGTGCTATTGTCTGTGAAGATTAAGGAAACATAACACAATATAGGGACAGTGTGAGGACAGGAGGCTCTTGTATCAAACAGATTTCAGCAAGTTAGAGTAAATCCTGGTAAATTCACTGATGAAATGAATCTAATGCGCTGGTGCTTATACAATACTCTTACAGCCTGCCTCCTCATCATGCCAGTATTACTTGAACCCAAATATACTTCTGTGTAGGAAAATATATTTTTCTGTCCACTCATTCATCTATCCACCCACTCATCCATCCGTCCATCCATTCATCCAACCTCCATCCATCCATCCAAATATGTAGGTATGTATGTACATATATAACTATTTTTGTTTTCATTTCAAGTCTGTAAAAATGAAATTTCTAAWTATCAGAGTTGCTAATAACCTTAACAAACTACATAGGACAAAGTTAAATAGTTTGGAAAGAGTATATGAAATTTAAGAAGTAATTTAGAGGTCTTAAGATAATTATATCATTCAATTTTATATGACCATTCAATTTCATACATCGCAAGTAAACATCAGTGTCTGGCACTGTACATGTTTTCTATGGAATTCTCCATTTTTTCAGTAAAGGAACATAGTTACATAAGTGTAAGAAAATAATATAATGAAAAAAAAATCCAGAATTCTGTTTATCATGTGAACTATTCTTTTGCACTGTGCCCACAGAAATGTGTCCATTATACTGAACTTTTCTTTCCTGAAGTTAAATCTCAGAGATGAATTTTGAAATGAGTTTTGAAGTCAGWTTTTCTCATTTCTATAGCCTACGGTCTTGAACATTATCTTTCTTCTTTTKGCTGGGTAATCGTGCTCTGTTTTAGCCTCGTTTACAGTGTTTCATTGGCTGAGAATGTAGAACGTGGTTTTGGCCGGACTCGCTCCTGGACTAACTGGGACCCTGTTGCATAAAGTGCCAAGGGTATTATTTTGCTGCATCATCCATTGACCTCAGAGGCAGGAATATTGAACCAAAGCTGCTCTCCAAATACATATGTTCTGGTTTTACTTGGCTGGAAAGCTCTTTGGGCACATCTTGTTGATCCTAAGAACAAAGCCTGAAATGTAACTAGAGACTAGCATGACTTCTGTCTATGTGARCATATGTATGTTTGTGTGTGTGTGTTCTTTTTCCTTAAAGAAACATATGTACGAGAAGAAGATACTTTATACATACTTGYGACTGGTCTTTAAACTGGGTTTTATTAAAAGTCCACTGAAGTCAGTTTTAGGACTTTGCTTCTCATCCTGGGCTTTTGGGCTAGCGTTTAAAGCAGTTCAGAGTGAATCAGTACAGCTGACAGTGCTCTAGCTCCTCAACTTCACTAAGTACAAGACCAGACAATATTTAGATATAGCTGTCATTCATTTTTGTACTGTCCATTCCATTTATTCTCTTCTGCCTGTACACGATTTCATTTTTCCTTTAGCACAGGAAAAAAGCAGTGGAATGTGTATTACCAAACACTATTTTTCATGTTATCTGTTACATTTGGTTGTTTCCATCTACACTTGCTTACTTTATTTGTTATACTATTGATTTATGAATTGAAAGTTTGATAACGATATATTGAAATTATCATTGAARTTTCTTTTGTGGTTCAGTGACTCTGAAAAGATTTCTGAATGCTGTACTACTTGAATTTAATATCTCGTTGTCAGTTGTATTGTAGTAAAATAATCCTGTTATCTGCTTCTAGGAGATAAAGAAACACTTAATGTTGTTTTTTGCTTAATAAATCAAAATGATTTAGATCTTGCAAAGGTAGTAAGAGTAAGATAATTTACTGTTTTATTTATAGTCATTATAGCCCTATCATGAAATAAAATTGTAGGTAATATATTCCTATACTGTTTTAATATTTAATATACTGTCTGATCTTATGTGAACTTTTGCTGACAAGATTAGTCTTTGCTCATGTGTTCAGCCTAAATTCTGCACTTGTTGTAGTGAGAATATATACCTGATATGAGTAGGAATTTGTGGCTGCATAAATAATTACCTTAATGATTACGCTAAGGTACTAGGGCCATTTTCTAGCATTAGTTTACATGAAATAGCCTTCATTCCCTGTATCAAATTAAATAACTCTGAAACAGGGCCACAATGTCCACAAGCAAACTTGGAATCGTGTGTCCTAATCCAGGAATTGTTTGGGAGAATGCTGCCTGGCTCGTAGCTATATCTTCCTCAATAATAACATAGAAAAGATATTAGTTTAAATTGTGGAAGGTAGTTTTGGATAAGCTCAAAATAAGAAGGCAAAGAAATAGAGAATCTATTCCTGTTAGGAAAGATTTGGAGAAGAAAACATTTGAACAGTAATGATATTCCCAGCCAAAATCTGGGTCACACACTCAGCCAAAGGACAATGAATCAATATATCAAATTCTGGACAACATAAGTAAAGGAACTCTCACAAATGACGTCAGTGAGGATTTTAACATTACAGAGATTTAAATCCCTATTCGGCACATGCCTAAATTCAAGTCTGTGATTCACCAGAGCAAAAAAGAACATATTAGACAGATTCTGAACAACACTGTTGGAAAGTACTGTTTTGTTTCCTGTTAATTAATTTCAGGATTTTGTTTTTTTCTTAAAATCCAAAAATGTTTTGATTAATCATTGTTAGATATGCACACATCAGTGTGTACATATTATGCATATATACATATGTAACACATATATATACATCAAGAATATAATGTGCATTTTTTTTATGTTTTCAGGCTATATCAAACAAGAATTTCTATATCATGCTACGTATCTTCTCCATAGAGCTACAAGATTTGAGATGTTAGAAGGGAAGCGTAGCTAGAAAGCAGCAGGTGCTGATCTGGTACCAGCTGGATTTAAAAACACACCTCATATTGTGTATCCAGCACAGTGAGTATTAAATTTCTGTGGGCCTTTGGCTTGTCTCCTTAATCACAGCAGGAATTTGCTTCAGGATATGAAGGACAGAAACKCTATTGTAAGTGAAATACTGCCCTGTGCCTCAGACTTCTCTGTAGGCCCTGCAGTGACGGGACTAGCTCAGAAGCTGCAACTGTTTTTTCTCTCAGGAGATGAACCTGAATGGGCCTTGTGGAAACCATTTYTGCTTAGGGCTGTGCTACTGGGTTGGAGCTCTCAGAATCCAGTTGGATTTTTTATTATTATTATTTTTATTATTGATCTCATGGATCTAGCTACTATATCAGGGAGATATTGTCTGATGTAGCAGGTACTTTTGCTGAGCTCAGTGTTTGAGTCATTGCTTCCTTGCTTGTCTCAGCTGGGAGATGTTCTGTGTATCTCACAGTGACCTGCCCACACTGCTGACTCATTTGATGCATTCTTTTGAGAGGGACCGTGTTGCTCTTTCCTGTTAGTAATTCAGACCATGCTGGGCTAAGGGATATATATCCGCTACCTTTGTAAACAAATGCTACTTGGATTGGAATTTATCTGCTTTCAAAAAACAGTTCTGTGCCTTTAAATATCAGACAAYGGATTTATATCAGATTATTGCGTGTTGAAGGTTGTCTGCCAATAACCCTGGGTGGCTCTGTCCTTCTGATCATTGCTGGACTAGTGCCCAAGAAACAGAACAGAGGCCAAGTAGAAGAGCTTTGTTCCCTGGAAAATGCTGTGGAAAACAGCAAGATGCAGGAAGGGGATCTTCAGCTGCACCAAGTGCTTCAATACACGTCTAGTCACCACTGCAGAGGTGACATGGTGGCCACTGCTACCACCTTCCTGTGAGCACAGACCTGTGTGAATTCKCTCTGAGAGAACCCAACAAATATATTCCCTGTGGCACAGCCATTTCCCACCACTATATATAGCAATSTAGCTGTGCACACTAGCACAGACAGGTCCTTCGGATGGGCGTGTGATGAGGTGTCTTCACAGCAGCGGCAGAGTTCTCTTTGCGCAGGAGTTTTCTTTGCAGTCAATCCATGTGCCTCCAGTTTTAGAGGTGATACCATTCTATGGAAGCTGTTAAAATAAAGCTGGTAACTTGGGGGGATTTCAGCTTCCTTTATTATCCCTGAAATTTTCACGGGTTCCAAAAAATAAAGTATTCTGGAATGCTTTTGGCAGTGTAAACCTACAGTTGAAGCTTTCTGTCTATTAAATTTCTGGAAGACCATGGAGATATTACACATAATTAAAGCCACTTCACTCTGTGTCTGATCCAGCAATCCAGTATGATTTGTGCAATCTAGTATGGCAAGAATTAACATGACACATCCAAGGAAACGTGAGACCAACCTCACAGCTAATAAAACAGAAGATTGTTGATCAAATAAAAACATCTGCAAATGTTATTTTTCTAGCCTTTGATTAAGYGTGACACCAATAAAGAGTAAGAGGCTTGTAAGGGCTAGACATGCCAGCTCTTAAAAAGATGTTCAGTATGGTTAGGAGGACATAATTAGCTGGTTTTGCCTGTTCTTTTTTTTGTCTGTGTAAGGGCCAGGCTGAGTACAGCACGTGCACTCTACTGTTTTTCAAGCCCCAGTTCTTTAAAACAGAAGTGAGCAGGAGGGGTGAGGGCTCTCATGGTGAGGGCTATGCACCAGAGCACCAAAGCTGCACCTTTCTATCAAGAGAAGCATTAATGGTAACCCATTCAAATAGGTGAGAGCCCATGGAGACTCTGTGCAGAATGCTCCCTGTGCCACTTCGAGTCTTGAGAGCTTTCTGACTCTGGCACTGAGTAACTATKAGGACTGAAACTTTGGCACATGGACACAGAAAATTAGATTCTTTGCGGAATCCAAGGAAAAAGAGGACTAATTTTCCCAGAGTATCCTTTTATTCCTTTAGAGAAAGAGGAACTGGAATAACAGATTTCTGTTCTGTGCATGGCAGAGATGATCTCTGCAAACTTGCTACCAAGTGGTTATTCATAAAGAGACAAAAGGTAGGGGACTTAAAGGTACTTTAAAGTAATTCTAAGCCTTTTGAGAAATATTGAATATATTATTCCTCATTTTTGCAAAAAGCTTCTCAGGATGTAAAAAGTCTTGATGCCTCCATTGGCAATTTATTACAGTGTTCATTTTCTCTAGTGTTAGAAAGACTTTCATAATATTTAAATTGAATCTTTCTCTCAACAAATTATTTCTTGTTTTATTCATTGTGAWAGTCTCTTTCTTTTTGCAGCAACTTGGTATGTTAAGATCGTTATCACCCTCCATGTGATATGTTACAGATTAAGCAACACCAGTTCTTTCAGTTCTTTCTTATATTCATTGTTTCTGTAACTCTGATAATATTCACTATTTCCTTGTGGACCCTCTGGTTTTTGGAAGAGCAACTCTTAGGACTGGATGCATTATTCCATGCAGGAGACCTGAGTAAAGCAAAAGCCTAGCCACAACTTGAAAGGTAACTCAAACAGTATGGTGCTTGTCTTTTTTTTTTTTTTTTTTCCCAAGATCATTCTCTCACTGAGTCATAATTTTCAGATCAGAGACTTTAATCTAGGACATTTCTATATATTCTTCAGTAAATTTCTATAAAATTTCTCAGTGTCTCTTGAATCAATTTAAACTTTTGTCATCCAAAATATCCCTTGCTAGGCAGCTCCACAATTCAGTTACTTGTGTAAAGAACTACAGCCTTTGTTTATTTTGAATTTTGTTCTTACTAGCTTCATTCTATATTAGTGTTAATCTGGATTTAGATGGGACTGTGCATGCACAGCAATAGTCAGCTATGGGACTGTGTTGGTAGAGAAACCAGAGTTAGAGCTCAGGGACTAAATGTTCTCTGGGATTTAGGAAGCTCTTGTGACATTCAGAAGTCTTAACTGACTAAATCCTTCTGTGTATCTGGACATCAGTCTGTAAATAAATATGTTCAAATTAATGGGGCAGTTTGCAGGTTTGCTAGTTGTATTACTCAGAGTAGGGACTTGCACAATTGCAACCTATGTAATTAAAACTGGCTTCATTTCCTTATGTCAACAAGTTGGGGAAGCCTGTAACATCTGGTAAATGCATAAAGGTAAATATGTAGCAAATATACCAGGCTTCTAAGAACACTTGGTATGCAGGACAGGATTTCAAGGGATTTCTAGTAAATTAACAACTGTCCTGTCAAGAAAAGTCAGAATGAGGCATTCTGTGACCTTCATATAAATTAGCAGCATAAGAAATACTTGGAGTTGCAGGGTGCTGAGCAGGTTTTGACAGTTTTTCTTTTTTTTGCATACTTTGTCCACATTTATGTTTTTCCATTYTGTATTTAGACATTAGCAGAGTCCTTCAGAGATTCAAACTTCAGTATAAGTGCTGAGTATTTGCAAATTCTAGGAACGGCCTGCACAGAAAGGATGTCCCCTTTAACTGATTCCTCATGTAGAGCACTGAAGGCCACCAGAGCAGGTAAAAGCAAAGACAGAGCAAACCACCTGTGTCCTTGTCTGTCTTTTCTCCTTTCCTGGAAAACATGTTATTATCTCAGCAGAGATTGTCTTTATAGCAGTAACTTCATGTGAAGAAGATAACAAAAATCTAYGAAAATGTTTTATTTTATGGTCTTGAAGTGTTGTTAAATTCAGTTCCTGTAGACAGGGTGGTTGCAGACAGTCCCAGAGGATCCTCTTAGTATGATCCTTTACCTTATCATGAATTATCAAATAGTAATTGGCATCATAAAACAAACTCATGCTGAACTTATCATGTAGAAATAGTTCTTGATACTTTCATTTATCCATCATTATACTTATCTCAAGATATAGTAGTTTTCTGTGACTGAGGGGACAAAATTTGTCTAGTCAAACTCTTCTCTGAYAAGTGTATAATCAAAACAATCTCTGCAGAAAAAGCATACCAAAWCTTTCAAGTGTCATTTTATGAAGTTCTGATCTTTTTTTCTGTTTTAAACTGCAAATCCCAGGAAAAAATCATACCTTGGTGAATCAGAGACAAAAGACATTTCCTACTAAAAAAAARTACATCTTTTCAGACCATCCTGCCATCTAAGCTGTTTAGTCTATTTCTCCTTATTATGTTTATTTTCCTGGCAAGCTGCAACTAGGAAACAGTATTTTTAATACTTGGCAATTCAAATATAAAGAAAGCATCCAGGAAGAAATAATGGGAAATATAGTAGGATGTTGTGTGCCAAAGGGTACCATAATTTTGGGGTTACAATTTTCTTTTTGATAGGAGATGCAAAGTCAAATTTGTCTATTTATTTAGTCTTGCRGGTTCTCTTATTAAAAATGTGTTCCACATGTTTATATATCCCCCTGGTTTCGGGAGATATATAGTTATGAGGACCATTTATATTAACTTAGTATATAAAGATAAATTCTGCTCTTAATTACTATGGTATGAACCTCTAAAGAACTTTAGCTTTCACTGGAGCACCTCTTTCTATAAAGAGTTTTAGTTGGAACTAAAATAGAATTTTAATCTCAAATACAAATACTGAGTTTGTGAGAAGGGAAATCACTGGTAAATCATAGGTAAATCACTGGTAAATCACTAGCCATTATGAGAATATTTTTATCAGACTTTTTTTTCATTACTAAGTTAAGAGASTTTTTAAATTAAATAAATCATTATATATTTTTCTTTATTTTCTTGGGACAGAAGAATTTAAAGTGGTTAGTCCCTATAATACTTAAAGGGCTTCTCGACTGATCGAAAGCAGTGAGCCAGTTATGGAATTGGTGGAGCCACCTGATGGTCCAGTTTGTTTGTGGGTGGTGAAGCCATTGCAGGGCAACATTTGGCTTTCACTGCTGGGAAGTCTCCGGGAGGATTCCCACATCCAGCACATTCTTTGTACCACGTAAGTCAGAGGAGCTAGATCAAGTAAAGGACATGTTGGGCAAAGCAGATTAATTGGAGGTTAATAAGTTACTAGAGACAGATACCATTCTCCTGACAGTGCTCAAGGAACTCAGGTATGGAACTGCAGAACTGCTGGCCAAGGCAGGTAGCCTGTCACTGCAAACACCCCGGCGTGCTGGAGTGCTGCAGTGTAATCCCATCTGCAAAATGGGCTTTGCGGGGAGCTGGAGGACCTACAAAGCAGTGGGTCTCAYTTTCATACCTGGTTAGATGGCAAATCCTGTAATAAAGAATACGAACATTGTGTGCATGAATATACATGGCCTGTTTTAAAATTATTAAAACATATAAATGCTCCAATGTTTAATCCAGTTCCAATGTTCAATTCAGCTCCAATATATACCTATATATTATATATAGMTAGTTGTGTAAACAGCTTCGTAAAAAGCATCTTTTATTTAATGAAATATGCTGAGTTGAATCTACAGTGAAAAAGGTTTTCTGTATCTTATTTCTTTTTGAATAGGCCTCTCATGTTGCAAAGGATAAAGAATGATGGGAGTTCAAACTTTTAAGCAGTTTAGTTTAAGTGCAGCTAAATTTTACTAGAATTGTCGATAGCTGCATCCTTCAATTTCAGTATATTTTATATGAGTCCACATAAAGGTAGCTAAGAACAAACAATATTCTACATTCCCTATAATAGCATATTTGGCACATGCATTGACTATAAGGCAGCATACTCAGAAGCACTATTTAGAAAAGTAATAGAAAAAGTCTTCCTATACTGAGCCAGTATTCTGCAATAATGAATAAAATATTAATATTAAAATATTACTAATGGTAATTTATGTACCACCTTTTGCTGTATGAAATAKCCTCGAAGTCTTGGTCATGAGCAATAGAGCTTTTTTATGGATCCCCACCATATAGCTAATTTATTTTAAAATTTTCAAATGAATAGTGTTAAGACATAATAAAGCATTTAAAGGCTTTTATGTGACTGACTTGAATTTAACAGATGACTTAGTTTCTTGCCATCACAACAGTCTTTTCCGCTCAGTTTTTCAGTAAAAACAATAAGGCAATAACAGGAGCTTATGCCTGTCAAGAGCTGAAGGGAGTCAGCTGGGTTTCATGTGTTGCCAGGACAAGGTTTCAAAAGACAAAGATCTTTTTGGACCTTGTTGACTGTGATCTCTCGGCTTCTGGCTATTTTTYATTTCTCTTGCAGCCGCTGACTCCRATGAGCAAGCTGTGACTGGGAGAAACAGCAGGATTTTATGGAAAACCATTTTGCGGTGATAAAAAAAATCATAAATTCAGCAAGAAATTACAAATATTTTTCTTCCAAATGTAATGAGTTGCAAGTATACTGAGTAAGTCTGAATTCTAGGTCAAGGGAGTCAAGATATGGGAGATTCTTTTCTCAAGTATAGGACTAAGAGAGTAATGAATACCGTTTCGCTCTGTGTCCCGATTCTAGCCTTTTCTCCTGTTTGTGTATTGGCAGGACCTACTACCTATTAAACTGTTTATGATTAAAGGCCCAAATGTATTCTCACTGAAATTCAAGATTCCAGTGGGAACAGAAACAGAGTCAAAGCAGAAAAACCTGTGTTTTTGGTTATGTTAGAGCCCTATGCAGTACTTTTCCCATGTAATGTGTTTTATAACCATTTTAAGTTTCCTAGGTTTTGCCAATAGGAGAATGAAGGGAACTTGTGAAGAATCCATCCCAGTTTTGCCTCTTGGATGTCTTACTTTAGAGGTTCATTTTGGGGATTTTATATAGCATCAGAATAAAATACGAAAAATAATTTACTGAACCTAATTTGTTGTCCATCGTACTCTSTCACTCTCAATGGCATTTTAGTAGATGTAAATTTTTTTGCGTTATAACTAAACCAAATTATCTTTATAGGTATATAAACGTTTATGCTTTTATGCTTTCCAAATATACTTCTGCTAACACTGAATTTGCATCACTTATGTAAATATTGAACAGACCAAAGAGGATATGGAGCCAACTTGAAACAGCATCTGACAAGCAGGTAGTTTGTGTTGATATATGTGCTACTGAAGAACGGCAAGAGACCAGGCTGCAGTTTTGTGTCATTCGAAAACCCCTAAAGCTCAGGATTATCCAAAGTAAGATACAAACTTTAATAAATTTTAAACTAATAGTAAAAATAAAACTGCAAATAGCTGCAAAGGTTTTGGATTCAGTATGACTCTTCATAGCTTCATAATTACTCAGGTATTTTATGAGCAGTCACATGACTTCAAATAATAGGATCTAATCCAGGTACTCCACATAAAGATACCGGGAAGAAGATACTTGGCACATTTCCTCTCATTTAATGTTCTTCTATGTATTACAGGGAGAATTTTTGAGTCACTTTCCCTTTCTATCTAGAAAACTGTATAGCTACACTCAGTTTAAAGACACTGCTAGAGACAAGCTGGTGTTTAACTAAGGCGTTGCAAACAGTGCATCTGTATGTGTATCAGTGCATCTGTAGCTCATAATTACCATAATTGGTGCAAATGCCAAAGTATTTCACTGCTCAGTAGAGGAAGATCTCACGAATCTTCTCATATCAAGTACGTCCAAAGCATCTGTGTCTGAGGGATTCAGTTCCACTGTRTGCAAAAGGTAACCACCTGAACAGAAATTTGGAGCCTTTGTTATTGCCAGGATAGGTGTTTCCYAGGGGATGATCAAGGCTTCTTCCCAATGGATGTATGTCTCCTCCTAATACTGTCCAGYGGTTTTGCCATATCCTAGTGGAATGTAAGAAGAAGGTATTTACAATTGCAAACCAGGTTGTTTCACCCTTTAATGTTTATTGTCAATAATGTGTTCATTGTTCAAGAACAAATTCTGACAGATTCGGGTTCTGAAACATGAATAAGTACATAAATCTCTTATTCTATATAAAAATTTAAAGCACACATTCGATAATGTAAGCAAACAGAAACAGAGCAAGAATTGACAAGGAACAAGTGAAAACTTCAGAAAAACCTTAATTTTCTATCACATGTGGCAGTAATTAACTGTACGTTTTGGCAGTAGCTCTCCTTTACTAGCAACTCAAAAATGAGATCTTCTGGATACTTTCCCCAGTAGTCTCTGTGCATTTTAGGGTTTTTTGGAAGTTGATAATTGTTATCAAAACAGCAATATGTTTACCCCAGTGTTTTTCAATGCAATATCTTTAATCTTTTTGGTTTAACTTTTACAGCCTGACTTTGTTCTCACTGAAGCCGGAGAAAAAACAAAACAAAACATGTGAATTGGGCTATACAAAATGTTGCACAATAATAATTATTTTGTATTTGGGGTTACAGAGGGGATAACCAATCGCAATGTTGGGCCCTGATCCTGTAAATCCGTATACATGTGCATAGTGTTATTGACGTCAAATGGCTTTATTCAAATAAGTAAGGATTGCTCATAAGCACCAAAGCTTGCAGAATAAAGTTCTAAATGACTGCAAGTTCAGTATTAGAGACTCTCTGTCTCTAGACACAGTTCTTAAGCAACTTCTCCTGTTGTTTAAACTCTTTTTTTGTTTTCATTTTGTAGGCTTGAACCTCTAATCCAATATCTTTTGGTGCAGAGAAGCACAGGAAAGAGTGCTACGCGGTACCCATTGGTGGGTTGCTCCAAATTATCCTCCCTTAAAAAACAAAATAAGACACAAAGGTTAATTATCTAAATGTCATTGAAGTGTTAGCCTCCTGMCAGATCTTGAATTGCAAAGTCCTACTACTGCTTATAATCTCCAAGGGTGCTCCTGTTCTTAGAAATGCTTGGTTACCCAAATTAAATAAGGATTTGCCCGTTAACTTCTGTATGAGCATTTTTCACAGGGCACATTTTTGAAGGAATATTGATATCTGATTAATTACTTGTTTTTTATAAATTGTCCACACTTACTGAAGCTATTTTTTTTCTAGTAAAATTTATGATTCTTAATTCAACTGAGTTCAATTCTTAAAGTTTAAGCCTTTTTTTTTTTTTAAAAAAAAAAGAAAATATGTTTGAAAGAGTTTTAGGAGGGATTTACAAAAAGAATTTTTGCAAAGTGGAAATGTTCTGTTAACTACAGCATAGTGCAATTTTGGGTAAAAAGTGTATTTTAAAGCATTAAATCTTAATATTTGTTTTAACTGGTAAATTTTAAAAAGCTTGAATCACAAGAACAAAATTTAAAACAAAAAGGAGTTTTGTCCTGAGTGGTTTTACATTTTGCAATAATATTAATTTAAAGAGTCTGTGGCAATCTTAGTTTCTAGTAAGTAAAAGTCTTACAAAATTTCTCCAGTCTGAGGTTACAGAGTTGAGAAGGACAATACTGTATTTATCGACATTGTTTATGGTTAATAATAGTTTGTCTTGTTCTTCTTAAGGTATATGTCCATTACTTCTATGGCTTTTGTATCCATTATAACTCAATTCACTTTATCATATATACTTTCCAGACAGTTATGGGATATTGCCAGTTTCTGAAGTGTCAGTTATCCTGTCCCTCTTTTGTTCTATCTCCAGAGCTCGTGTTTACTTTGTTTGTAGCCATACTCATTTCAATTATAACTTTAGAATTCATTTAGTAAGTATTTTATGAATAGGGCTTTATAATTCTCTGATAGGTCACACTTCCCACAGGTAGATATCCTTGCAACATTGATTGTTGAAAGGAAACTTTCGACACTGCAGCCTTTGATTCTGTTATTAGCCTTGCTTGCCAGTCTTCGTAGCATGACAGAACAAAATCAAATCCATGTTGTATCTGTTGGCTTAGGACTTTTGTGAATTCTCACCAAAAAAAAGCAAATTTTTCTTAAGGAAGGAATGTCATTAATCAGAAACATCAGGCATGACCAATCCTTACCAAGAAAGTGGTTAGGTGGAACCATAGTGTGGTCCTTATTCTCATTAAGAAAGAATTAAAAAAAAAAAWTTTTTTTCTGATCTCCTTTTATACATTTAGTATCATTTTGATGATGAAAAAGATGTGGAGAAAATGCCCAGGAAAATACAAAGAATTTAGAAGTGCTGAAATTGTAGGACAGTTTACACAAAGCTGATTCAACATTGCTTTTTATTTTTGAATCTGGCAATATATTCAAAGCTTAGTTCAAAACTTTAATGCAGGTGACCAATAAACTCGAAAGCTTAGCTAAAGGAAAAGTAAGTGCAGTGTTGACAGAAGTCTTTTCAGGAAGAGAGGCAGGGAGATTTCCCTGTCTCGAAAGAAAATCACCATCTGCCTAATTTGTGCTTAGCTGCCTCTCCTGTAAGCCATTTCCTCTGTCTCCCAGAAGTACAGAACTAAATTGCCTTGGCAAACACTAAATTATGACATTTAATGTACTTTTGTATATTATGTGTACATAAAGTACATGATGTACTTTATAATTTCCTATGAACAATCTGTTATTTACTGTTTGTTGACAGAACATTGACTTATGTTAACATAAGTTAGATACAGCATTTATGAAAATTAAGTGTTAAATGGAAAGCGGAATTCTCTCCTAGATAGCAGGCTGGGCTGGGAACCCAGAGATGTGGCTCTGCTTATAGTATTCCCACTAACCTATAGTGTAAACTTGGGCAAGTCTGTTCATGTCTTCTGCCTTTCCTTTGCCTTATCTTTTGACTCAGTCTCCAGGGCATGTTAACATGCAAAAATACTTTATTTTCAATGGGGCTTTTGGATACCATTTTTATACACAAAGAAAATGTTTGTCCTTTGTTCCTGCCCACAATCACTTCATCTTCTCCCAAAAGCATGCATGTGGGTTCCAAAAAGAAAAATAAATCTCATGATGGTTTCTCTACTATTAGAARTTTGATAGAGGAAGAGTACTGATCTCCTTTTATTCTAACATACCAAACAGGCTAGTGAGGATTTCTTTAGCTGACAGAATAATCATAGTTTCAGATCTTCCAATTTCGCACATTTAGAAGGATTTGAATTTAGGATTTGCTTTTACTAAACATATCTGGGAGAAAATTTACATAGTTTACATAGTATAGTAGTGTTTTTAATAAGAGAGTATGTGTGTATGCACATACATACATGTATTAAAACAGGTTTATCACATGGAGAAGTGTTACCATGGAAATTAAAGTTTGGCAATGGAACTTCAGAGCTTTACACTTATCTTAAGGGATCACTGCTTAGTCTCAGACCACATTACACTTATTTAGTGCACTCAGCTTTAATATTGCTGCCTAAGCAGAAGACAGTGCGTACTCCTGAAGGAGGAGAAGAGCTTGTGTATCCATTACTTCATGACAAGGCAGTGTCAACTTTGTTTTTCATACAGACTACTAGATAGAGAGATTGCCCGTCACTCTGTGCCAGGAATTTCAGAAGAGAGTGCAGATTTTACACCAGCTGAGTTTCTGCTGTGGTGACTTAATTCCATGGAGATGCCACCTCCTCTTACCAGGATTTCTGGGAAGAACATAAAACCAACAGCAGCTTGCTCTGCCTGTCCAAAGAGCATCAGATAATGAGGTCCTGTGGGAGATGTGTGACTGTTTTTCTTTCCCATTTTCAGGCTATCTCTTAGTAGGAGTGATGCCATTTGACAAATAAAAGACATCATTGTTGACTCAGATCAGAACGACATGATTGCCAATTGGAAATCAACTATATTGCAGAAGGTTGGATGACATGATTGTATTATTCAGATCTTGGGATACCTCTCTCTTTCAGATTGCATTTCATTTGTCATGAGAACTTGTCAATGCCACCTTAATCTTGCAGCCCTGCTGTGGGAACTGTTATCCTGTAAACTTGGAGTGACTTAATGGAACAGCAGGCAAAATTTCTTAATTTAAAACATGTCCTGTTCCTTTCCAGTTAAAGATTATTTCACAGATGTTTTGCCAATATTTGAATAAGGGTTTGCTACTAGCCTTCTCTTTTCCTCTGCCACACAAGGAAATGTGAACAATGTTGGTCAGTATGAGCAATGTATGCATTTGTGCTAAAGGATAGAGGGATCTGGAGAATGCATTCACTGTATTACGAAAGAGGAGAGAGAGAGGAAGAAAGGGAGTGTGTTCTGATAAGAAAAGTCATTACATGGATTTGCTAGAAATGTTTATGCTTCAGAAGATGCAGTTTTGAGGTAAGGATTGAGAGTGAATGCCTTGTTGATGATTCAAAGCATCTGGAAGTAAAAAGAAGCTTTACAGCTCCTTGATGTTTGTGCAGTAAAGTCTATTCCTGAAACATCTGTGCTGATTGTAGCATTTATAAGCCACTGGACTAAATATTTCTGGGTAAGAATGACCTCACTGGTATAGAAAAAGAATTCTGACATGCTACCTTGAAGTGCTTCCTTTCCTTTCTTGTTCTGAACAGTTCTGCTTGATTTTTGTTGTGTACTCTGTGCCAGAAAATATTATATAGAAGCAGAAAACCTCTTAGATAATTCTTGCACACAGTGCTGACAGCACAGGTTATTGATGTTTAAAAAGCATCCATATACAGGGCTGTGACATTCTATAACACCCAATTTCAAGGTGCTTTGCTCCTCAAGTAGGCCCAAGATCTTTGGGAGATATCTATGCAGAAGCATCTACGTGATTCATGGGTAAGGAACGATTTCACCTTCCAGGAAAATGTTGAAGCCTTCTTCACAAGAGATATTTTTAAAACAGGGGACACTCATCGCCTACGTGGAATCTGGGATCCCAGGCAGAAATCAGACAACTGAACCCAAACCCATACAAAAACATAAGAGAAAAAATCCTTTTTCATTGGACAGGATGCCATGTGAGTAAAGTCTGTCTTTTAGCTGTAAGCCTCTACTCTCTCCACACCACTTATTTTTCCAGCATCCTGCTTAAGCTARATCAGTATGTGCATGCAAAGAATGTAAACCAACTTGACTGTGCAGTAAAATTTCTGGCCTTATTATTCAGTACTCATAGGCATGTTATACATTTCAGATTTATTACAGAGCAGTTCTATGTTTACTACAAAGTCTGATCTTGCCCTTTCAACTTAAACAAAGAAATCATGATAATACTACTAATCTTATATGCTGCATATTTTGCACAGCTTCCTTGCACATGATTATTTCTTTTTTGTGCAAATCTTATTTTTTAAGCATTAAAATGTTTGTGGCTCTTATTTTACTAAAAGACATTTTTAGCTCTGAAGATTGTGGAAGCAGAAAAGGGGGAGAATTTTTTATTATCTTTCAATTTGGGGCTGTTCAGTATGAGCTTTCAATTCTCAGCTTTTGGCAACAGTCAGTAAATGGAAGAAGGTTGTCATCAAACAAGGAAAGAAGCATAATTATCTTATATAGCACCACAGTCTTCATCTGTCTGTAAGATTCAGGCATTGCTATAGTGTGAACAAGGTATGTTAAAGCTGTGAAATTCTGTTATACACAGTTTAACTATGTGAACTAACTTCAGAGTGGTAGTTGGAATGCTATTGATAATTCTGTGGATTTTTTGCATTTATAGCAACMTTGTTGGCTTATCTCAGGATACACTGGTTGGCTAGATTGTGAGGCCTGTTATTTTTCATGTCTCTCTTTTGTAGTAATTGCAGATGTTTGTATTTCTCTGTGAATTGTTGCATGGCAATTGGAGAGTTTCCAGTAGTAGATCGAATGATGGGAGGATAACAGACACTTATCTTTCTCCTAATTTTACTCTCATGTGGATTCTTAACTTGTCTGGAGAAAAAAAAATCTATGCTAGCTTTGTAGCTATCTATGATAGCTTTGCAGATCCTCTGTGAGAAGAGGCTCCTCATTGAATGAAAGCCGCTTATCTTCTYGTCAGCTACTGTAGGACTTTCAATCTGAATCAGAAAATTGTTTATCTTTTATTTTTCAAGTGCCAAAATAAGTATTGTTAGTTGGACCGACCTTGGGCGCTTGCCATTTTACATCTTGAAAACATAAGCCATGGTAGATGAGGTGCTTAATTTTACCCTCAGCAAGCAGTTTTCAACTCAGTCTTCGTGCAGACTCCTCAAACTAATCCTTCTACCCTAGCCTTGGCCATACCCTTTTTCCTCTCATCCATGCTTCCGCCACCTCCTTTTCCTCCTCTGGTGCTGCCAAGAAACTACTTAAGTAATCTCGTCAGGATCCAGGATCTGGCCCAGCATTACAGCTGGTTGATTTATTTCAGCTGTACTGAAAATAGTAAACCAAAGCCTGAGAAACTAGGGTGGGGAACTGAGCTGAGTCTTTTATGAATTTTCTATAACTTTTTTTGCCTAGGTTGTGACCTTGAAGGACTAGTTTTACTCTGAGAAAGGGGTAGTAAAGCAGCTTTATATTTAAAAAAAAAACCGAACATTTCCTTACAGTTTCATACACACCTACACACCCATATAACAGTGCTTGTTTGCAAATTTTTGTGTTTTTGGTAGTTAGTGATACTGAGTCAGTTTAGGATTAACAGGATTAAATAATGATAATTAAGTATTATACTTTTTTTTTTTTTTTTTAATTATGAATCCTGGCTATTCATGATTCAGCTCACAGAATCAGGGAATGGCTAAGGTTGGGAGGGACCTCTAGAGATCATCTAGTCCAACCTTCCTGCTCAAGCAGGCACACCTAGAGCATGTGGCACAGGGTGGCATCCGGGTGGGTTTTGAAGACCTCCAGAGAAGGAGACTCCACAACCTCCCTGGGCAGCCTGTTCCACCCTAACAGTAAAGAAGTTCCTCCTCACCTGGAGACGGAACTTCCTGTTTTTCAACTTATACCCATTCCCCCTTGTCCTGTCACTGGCCACCAATGAGAAGAGCTTGTCCCCTTCCTCCCTACATTCTCCCTTCATGAACTTACACATGTTGATCAGATCCCCTCTCAGGCTTCTCTTCTCCAGGCTGAACAGGCCTAACTCAGTCTCTCCTCATACCAGAGATGCTCCTGTCCCTTAATCATCTTAGTTGCTCTTCTCTGGACCCTCTCCAGAAGCTCCACGTCCCTCTTATACTGGGGAGCCCAGAACTGCACACAGTACTCCAGGTGCGGCCTCACTAGAGCTGAGTAGAGGGGCAGAATCACCTCCCTTGACCTGCTGGCAACACTCCTCCTGATGCAGGCCAGGATCCCATTGGCCTTCTTGGCCACGAGGGCACACTGCTCACTCATGGYTAACTTGGTGTCAACCAAGACTCCCAGGTCCCTCTCCATGGAGCTGCTTTCCAGCAGACCAAGCTCTATTCTGTACTGATGCCTGGGGTTATTCCTCCTTTCATTTAAAATGTCTAAATATTTCCCATATGTTCTAGAACTAATCAAAAAAAAAAAAATTTTTTTTTCCACCGTCTTGCTTTAGAGCCTGATCCAACCAAGAAAAATATAGGAAATTTCATTATTTGTAGCAATAACAGATGAGCTTCAATTTGGATAAAAAAAGGGATAAAATTTGATCAGGAAAATGTTCATTTAGAAGAGAGACAAAAATAGTTCTTATCTTCTATTTACTCTCATCAGAAATTGTGGAACAAATGATATTTCCATTAAATTTGGTGTCCTTTATAGGGTTGTCTGTTGATTTGTAATTTGTTTTCCATTAGTATATTGACTTTTTCTATTGATAAGGAATGTCAGAGAGGTAATTAACTAAGCAAATAGTTCTGTATTTAAAATGTTTTTATGAGAGATCAAAAGGCAAAAAAAAAAACAATGTGGAGAGATTTTATTTGAGTGGTCTACGGTAAGATTGGAAAGTCCCTCTCTTAAACCACATTATCTCAACTGTGATAACCATCTTGGTTGCTTTTTCTCCTTCCTCCCCAAGTTTTTGATCTCCTGTGAAAGCATTTGTACATAGAGACAATTTACTGTTGATATGATACATGTGCTTCAGTCTAGCTGGGAATTATAGGCATTTTTTTCTGAGAAGCAGATTTTTGATATCTACATGTGAGGCAAAAATCTGGAATCACGTAATTTTAATGAGTCAAAGAATGTTTGTCTATCCCCAAAAAAGACGTTATTATGTGTTTCTTAAATCATTTTATCACACCCACCTTACTGACTGTCATGCTTTGGGGTTCCTGCCTATGGATAAAAGTTTCATCATATGGAATAATACTTCACCATTTAAAGCTATCTAATGCCAAGAAATACAATCATTAGCCCTCTCACTTAAAAAGACTATTTATTTTTCTTTATCATAAGAGGAACTCCTACAACTTCTGCTTCWGAACTAATTTCTTCAAAATTTCTGGGCTGATTTTTTTTCTTTTGCTCAGCATCATCTCAGTGATCAGTTTTTGAACTTATTTTTATCTCATTCCCAACTTTTCAATGCTTGTTGAGCTGAAGTGCATTTAGTCATCATAATGTATTTAATCATATTTTAACTATATTTTTAACAAGTCTTTTGCTCACTCAAATTACAAAAAAAAAGGAAAAAAAAGCTTTGACAGATATGCCCCTTAGGAAAGTACTTTCACTGGTATTTTAGGATAAAAGCCATCTAAGTTCYAACTTAAGTTCTAACTTAAGAATTGCTTAAATTTTTAAAGTTTTAAATAAATTGAACAAATAAATGCAATTGAAAATGGAGTTAAAAGAAACAAAACATCTTTCTAATTGTCTCAGAGAAATTGCACATTAACTTGCAGTTCCTCTGCAGTTGTGAAGTTTAGAAACATGGCAGTTCTGTGTAGGATTATTATGGCAGATGAGTATTTATGTTCGTGACAAGAGATGCCTCGGTACTACCAGCTGTTATGCAGTAATGTGTTATTGTAATGTTGTGCTGGTATGTATGTTGTACAGTAAGAGTCTGTGAACTGTGTTAAGCAGAAGTCTAGAACCATGGCTTAACATAGGACTTCACATATATAATTTATCTCAGAGATTAAGAAGGAAGACAAGGAAAACACCACATCTGCATTTAAGATGTCTCATCACAGATSCTTGTGAGAAGTGGAGGAGCATAACCAAAGATCAGTTTTTTAGAAAAGGATGCAGGTGCCTAAAGCAAGATGTAGGCAGACTGTAAGTCATGTGTTTCAAAGTGGCMAAAGCTTCAAAAGCCATGGCTAGGTGGCTGGCTATCCCTGCACATGCATATTGAGTCATTTTGATTTTAAATATCCTTCAGTCATGGAAATTCTGCTTTTTTGTATATCTGACCATGCCTTGATCTGGTTGCTCTGTAAGACCTACTGAAATACAGGAACACTGAGAAGCGTCACTGAAATGGAAAGCACGGTCTGCTATAGCACTCTGACCTTCCTTACCATGGATGGGCAGTACAGCCCAAAGGASAGGAGTGATGTCAGCATGAGCTATAGAAATTTCAGTCATCTTCCTTTTTTAAAAGATGTCCAGGATTTTGTGTAGTACTTACTTTTTTTATAAGAACCTAAAGGCTGGGACACTCATCTGTGACAGGAGTCCTAATTTACAGCTTCTGCTCAGGAGACCCTTTAATGTATTTTGTGTCTTGGCCCCAATAAATTAAGCATTTTTGTCTCTATTAATTGCTGCCTTAGGCACTTTAATTATATTAATTAACTTTTAAGGCTGAAAGGTTAAAGGTATTTATCTTTATTTACCTCAGACTAAGGCATTTAGGATCACTATATATTTCTAATAGTAAAAAAAAAGGACACATCTGGAGGGTGACTCATTTCTCTTTAATGTACCTCTCTTAGAAAAGAATAATTCACACTTTGAAATTGCTCTCTCTCCTTCTTTCTCTCTCTTTACATTGCTGTAGTGAGGGCTGAATAGTTGAGCATAGGCACTTAGTTTTTGTATTCCTGAAGGTAGATGCAAAGATTCTTCTCTTATGTGTTACTTTTGGTATCTTGCCCAAAAGTGGGGATCATACCCCCTAGCTTTCTAATGTCTTCCTTTTGCACCTCCCTGAGGAATGTTGTATCTCTTGCTTTTCTACAGTTCCTTACACAGACACCCTCTGGGAGGGTTATTTAGCCCACCTCAGATCTGAATCACTGTCTGTTGTTGCTTATAGATATTTCTGGCAGCCTTGACACTTCTGTGAGATCTAAATATAAATACTAATCCCTCCCAGATGCCTAAAATGTTACCATTGCTGTACCTCAGTGGTAAATTCCTACTTTACTGACACTATGTGTGACTGCAGTAATTTTAAAACTTCTTTGCTAGAGAGATTCGACATAGAAATTTGCTTTTGGTATTGCAAGGTGATAAACATTACTGTCTATATTATGTTGCATTGTGGAGCTTTTGGCAAATCATATATCATTAAGCAAATGCATTTTGTATTGGCAATGAGGATATCGTGGCATCTGCAAATTTTCTTGTCATGGAATCTTTGTCACCAAGGTGTATAGTGAAGGTTGTGTCATCTTCAGAGCTTAAATTGAAATTTTGAGTTTCCACCTGAGAAGGTTTAGAATTAATTTTATATAAATTTATTTTATATATAAATTTATATAAATTTTTTTATATAAATTACATACAAATTGACAGATAGAAGAGGAAGTTTTCTGCCCAAAGGTGGATATTTCAAAAGAAGAAAGCAGGAGTTGAGGCAGAAACTGCTTTGTTGCAGTTTTAACTATTGATCAGATACTACTGTATTGAATTAAGAATCTATAGAATGAGCAGAGTTGGTCATTAGAAATGGAGACATATTTGACTATATAAATTCATTCTGTAGTCATAAAACATGAAAATACTGAATGCAGTCTGTCTTTCTGTAGATAGATTGTCCCTTTTCTTGTAYAAAAGTTTTGGCTAGATTTTCCAAGCCACTCTGCGTTCTGAAACTCTTTATGTAACATGCTGATAAAAGCCAGTGATTCAGTAGAAGAACTTGTTCACAGAAACAAAGTGTCTCCTAAACCAGTTAGCTATTTAATTGCAAGTCTGAAAACAGCTTGCTTTTGCATATATTCAAATTTTAATTGTCTGCTGAGTGCAGATCTTTGTATTATTTCTGAAATTCAGAAGCTGTATCTCAAGGTTATAATTGTATTTAGATATCCTACCAGAATTTTAAGGCAAGTGTATCTGGATGGATTTGAATGTTAATATGATTTAGACTTATTCTATATAATTGAATTAGTAAACAAGATCAACTCTCCAAATATTTTTGCAGAAATCCATTTGGCACTATGTTTCTCCCTACTCCCACATATTTTTATCTCCAACTCCCCAATCAGGATGTTTAATCTTGACATTTAATCATCCCTACTTCAGTCTGTGCACAGTATTTTCTGTATTCAGAAACTTCCCTTAGGTCTCTCCTACAAAATAACATAGCTCTGAGTTGGGCAATGTATAGGAACTCCTCTTCCATACCATTGCCCTTTCTGACTTCTATTCATCTTTTCTCAAAGGGACTCTTTCCTTCATTGATTGTATTTAGCTCTAGACTCTGATATTAATCGTAAAACTTCACTTTCGCTTTGCTCAAATGGGCTGCTTCTAGGCAGAGTTGTCTTAAGATGTCTCTGTCCAAAGTTCTTGCCTTAAGATGTGGACAAAACTGAACTTTGCCACAYAACGATGGGTCATAGGCTGCTCCAGACAACCTGGAGAAGAGCTGTGACAGGGAACAAAGGAAAAACTTTGGATTTGCTATCCTGCTGCTGCAGGGGCAAACAAGAGAGCAGGGAAGGAGCTTGCTTTTTGGCAAAGGTCTCTGAATTCTCTGTCAAACCCTGTTTTTGTTGGTAGGGACAGCATGAATGATAAAGCTACCCTTCTAGTGCCTGTCTTTACCTGTGTCTACAGCTAGCCCTAGTTCTCAGCCTGATAAATGGACTGTGCGTATTATACCTGGCTTCCCTTTCTTTACAGAGATATGTTAACTGCTTTATCCTAGGAGTTTTAGCTCATACAAGGAATGCCAGATATCTTTCTGTAGTGTATATTCACTACAGAGTCTTGCCAAATTAACTTTCTTCATGGAAATCACTCAGTAAAGTGTGTTTATATTGAGCAAACAACTTTCAGGGGAGGAAAAAGAATAATCATTCATTCATGAAATAGCGTTGGTTTGGATAGAGGAAATGGTCCTAAATCTTTACAATTGCTCTTGAAAAGTGGCCAGTATGAAACACAGCATGRCTTGGAGCTAAATGTAGTTTCGCACTGCTAGCAAAGAAAGAGCTTACCAAGGACAAATGCCTCCAAGTACCAGCATACTAGACAAACAAAAGGAAGAAGGCAAATTTTCTCAGACAAGGAGCTCAGAATAAAAACTTTGTCATCATGTTACAGGGACAGCAAGGATGAAATCTACATTATTTAGCCTGCTTAGCAATTTTAAGAAGCATATTTAGGATTATTCTTTTTATCTGATTTCTTTTATCTGATTTGTCTTTACCTGTACTTATCTAATATGATTGCTTTTAATTAAGACAATCTGGATGTGGACTTGGCAGATGTTACAGTGGGGTAGATCGCATTCAAGTTCTTGAGGCTAGAGCTGCAAAGTACAAGTAGGGCATCACAGTGCCAATTTACAAACTATGCATAACATTCTGAATTTCCATGTTAGAACTGAGTGTGTTGTCAACTTATCCTGATATAGTACGTGGGCCCAGATTCATCCCACGTGAACTAAGCCATTTATCTAAGCCATCTAAACTGGGAGCTCACTTACCACATATGTAATTACTGGAGAGAAGTAAGCTCCTCCAGAAGGTGAAATCAGCCCACTTAGAATCTGACTGATCCCTTCCAGTTGCCCCTAGCYGACTCTCTCAGCTATGCAGGGGATGGAGAGTAACCAGTGTACTAATTTCTGTGGTATGTGTCTAGATGGGCAAACTTGGACTACCATACTCTGGTGCTTTGTTGTTTTCTAACCTTAAGTTAGGCTCTGAGGCTTTGCTTCTATTGAATTGAGAGAGGTTATGTTTAAACATGAAGTTGATGATGACCTGCAGGATGTGCAGGGAATGCAGAAGAGAAGACTGGTGTGCATCATAGCCAAATAACTGCTAATGTCTTCAGCAGCAGAACACCTCCAGGTCTAAATCAAGGCATGTTTCTTTGCCTTTGCCTTGTCAATATAGACATGGACAGTGCATATACTTCTCTACTAGTGGCAGGAGGAGGTAAAAGTCCTTAGGTCTAGCTGTTTTCTTCAAGTCCAGAAGAAAAAAACCTGCTTGACTCCAAAACAGTGGAAACATGCCAGGA
>NW_020454093.1:13012459-13124687 GCF_003342845.1 Nothoprocta perdicaria
TTTTTTTTTTTTTTTTTTTTTTTAACATATTTGACAGACAATAATTTATTCAGTGTTTGTGAACTCATTACCAACATAGTACTCTGGACTCATAGTACATTAAATTAGGCCTACACACAAAAGTGAACTCAAGTGTTGAAATGCTGAGTCTTAAAGTTCTATGTGTTTAGGCATATGACCTCCATAGTGGGAGTCCAAAGCCTAAAACTGGTCCCTGGTTCCCTTTGCAATGCTAAAACAGAAAAAAGTTCCTCAACGTCAGATCTATAATATAATAACACACCTGAGCAGGGACCCATGCAGGTCCTAAATGGAGAAATCTGAGGACAGGATGGTGAATACAGTCACTGATCCCTGAACATTAAATCAACAATAAAGTATATCTTGACAATTCAGAGCCTGGGGAAGGATCAATTTTGCTTCTGAAACAGAAGGAGACAGTTAGTCCTTTTACTATTTCACCTAAGCTGGTCTTCTTACCTGTAGAACCAGTAGGGCTGCTGGTCGAATGCATCATCATTTTAATAATAGAAACATATACTTTAAAGGTGGGGGAAAACCAAGAGGTTACTTCCCAGAAAAAAAAGCAGGAAACTGGGATGATGATGAAAGTATGGCATGCAATAAGAGAAGCTTTTGGTCAGTGTGTGAGGTGCTGTTTCAAAGGCTGTACCTCAATAGCTCTTCAAGTGCCAGGAGAAGTGAACATTGGCAGCATTTTGGACTGGGGTGMAGGAAGAAAGCTGGCAGCTGTCCCCCTCCTTCGGTCTGTGGCTGTAACACAAAGGTGATCCCACATGGTGGGATCATTATTCAGGAGGAAGTGTAATCCCTTCACTGAAAATAGTTCCACCAAGATCTTAGTCATCTGGGGTGAGACCCAAACCACAGCATGCTCCTCGACGAAGGCTTGAGACTTTGCCTAATCTAAAAAATATGAAGTAGGAGTGAGACTCAAGGTCTGTCTGTTCTGTTGCTGTACACTCAGTGTTGTAGAAACCATTTTCTGTGATATATTCCCACACAGACAATAGGGAAGAAAAGATTTTCAGTATTTATGTCATGTCTACATTGCACAACATGACAATACAGTCTAYTGCATTTCATCATGCAAAAGAAGTTTTTTTCCAACCATTTTTGTTATTTCGCTTAAAAATTTGTTTAAAAATGCACTTACAGTGTCTTGGAGAAGTTGTCATGTGTTAGAAATAGCAAAACAGAGCCTGTAAATTAAGCTGATAGTAGAATCTTGTGCAAATAGGATAATAAACAGCGAAGTCTAGGTCTGTTGCTAAGAGTGTGCTCCGTTCACAAAGGTAACCGAACTCTTGCTTTTGAAGTGTGTGTTTTGCCATTCTACTTTTAGAGACAGAAGAGAAGACTTGGCCCTATACCTGCCACTCTGGGGGCAAGTGATCCAGCAAGGCAGCTGTGACAAAGGTTTGCAGCACTTTCCCATCTTCTTCAAAGGAAACGTGAGCTCATTTCACATGCATGAGTTTTACATATCTAAGAGCAGAAAGTGATTCTTGACTCTAAGTCTGAAAGAAAATCACCATAGCCCTATGATAGGCACCTAATCTGTATCAGACATGCTCCCAAAATCCAAAGAAGGCAACAAAATGCAACTAATCTGTATTTTTAAATGGAAATTGGTTTTGAAGTCTCTTTACTCTCTTTAACTGGTCTAATGGAAAAAGGGTAGATAAACAGACCATATGTAGCTGGATTCTGATATTATTCATATTTGCTTTCTACTAAGAGAATTAGGGAAATGCAGTCTTAATGAGATCAGTCCATGCATGTGTTCAATTGACATGCATTCACAATATTTATCAATGTGTTACTGTCAGACTTGGAGATGATTCCAAACGAGTGTCTGAAGGTGGCTCTTCTGGGCAGAAATATATCGAGTGTTTCCATTCTGAAATAGAAACGCTCATGCAAATAAAAAATCAGGTAAAAAGGCTCAGGTTTAACACCTTAGACATATAATTACTTCCGTTGTCACTTTTAGATGCTGTAAGTGTTGCTATATTTAATAACAAACCTCCCTTCAAAACACTACTGCATCCTGAGTGTTTGCAGCAGTCTACAGCTAAGCCTAAATCYAAGCTAAGTCTACACCCCTCCTCCTCACACCTCTCAAATTTCAACAATAAACATAGGAAAACTGATCATAGGAAAAATTCCAATAAAAATGATCTTGTTTTGATCCTTGGGCTTTGTGTAATTCTGCCRCACAGATTTTGTTATATAGCTCCTGTGTGGAGCTTAAAGGGAGGTGCCCCATCTTAACACAGGAAATAACTCATTAACAGCATTGACTAGTGGCTTGCAGTGGCTTATTGCATTATAGTTGGAGAGAATACCAACCTTTGCTTTGTGAAAAAAAATCTAGGTGTTGATTAAATGATTCTTTCTTCCACGCATTTGAGATACTTGCACCAGTTCTAGTCTTTGGAAATATATTCTTGTTTACARCAGGGATTACTCAGCAATAAGAGATGGATTCTTGACTTGATTGATTTATATTCCAGTCTGGGGAAAGGAGAACTCAGAACTCAGACTCCTTTGTCTTTTAAGTGATTTCTAGCTTTTATTGGTGTAAAAGAGAGGAGATTTTAAGCCCTTATGAATAGCCTATGCAGTTCTCAGTTCTAAATTAATGAGATGGTAAATGTAATTTTTCCTGAATACCATTTATTAGTGGTATTTTTATACCACTGGTATAAAAAACACCAGTGGTATTTTATTAGTGAGTTTTGTGAGATTTACACCAAGGAGGCTGGTTTTAAAATGAAGATATATATTTCTGTTTCAGAAGGGAGGAAAGTCAACATTACCTGCTAAAAATACTRCAAATCAGTAATGATATTTGATATACACCTAGGTAATTCCTATACCTGTTCCATCAAGTAGAACCTGTTAAACTAGTGGTTGAAACTAATTGTATCCATACCTATTTCAGGCTCAAGTTGCTTGTGCTCTGCTCAGGATGATTTATATTTATTTATTTATTTTTTAAAGTAAGAAAAAATAAAGGTATACGATTAAAACTCCTTCTGCTATAGGCATTGTAACACTGTCAGCTTGCTTTTTTGTAAGCTTCTATTTAAATCAATATAAAATATAGTTTAATCAAATTGTTACCACTTTCCTTGAACATGGTTTTGTCTAGTTTCTTTCAAGTTATGCTGCATTCCCATAAACAATACTTGTAGTGCTTTGAGAAAGCTATTTTGTACTGAGGTGGTTCTGTCAGGTTTATCCCAGTGCGAATCACATTTTTTTTTGCTGTTTAGCTGAAGGTTGCACTTTAGTGGTGCAGAACAGTGTCAAAAGATACAGTTGCTAAATGTGCAGCACTGACACAATAGGGATACTGTTAAATTTTGCAACAACTATCGATCACTTGGCTTTGGTTGTTGTTTTGCCAAAGTCAATTCAAGGTGATTGTTCAACATTACACTAAAAATAAAATGCTTCTGATATTTTATTGAAGTGATACACCTTTAGAAGGAATCATGTAGTTTGGGAATTTGGTTGTAGGGTATGAAGGTTCTGTGAGTATGACTGAAAATCTTCTAAAGCTGATATCTACTCCATGATCTGTATGAAATGAAAGGTTGTGATAGTGAGTGAAAAATCATTTTCTACTAAGAATTTAGATCAAGGAAAGGTGAGAGAGACACCATTTTATTATAAATATTAAAGCATATTTGAGAGAGCCTATTTGAGCCCGGCTGAGAGAAGCTGATCATTTGTATAAAATATGTAATAAAAATAAACGATATAAAAATAAAAACAACATATTTTCCTAAAATAATATGTACTTATATGTATCTTCATAAAGCACAGATTTAGCATTAAAATGCTTACTTACCTTATGCTGTGCTTATTACTGGATTTTATCATTATCAAGTCTTACACATTATGCAAGACTTAAAAGGTGTCAGTCCATATTATTTAAGTATAACTATTCTAACAATASTTGTTGTAATTTCATTAGTCTTATATTTATAATATGTAATGTTAAAGTTAATTTATCTGAAAGTGGAATCAGGCCCTGTGAGTACATTTATGGTATTATAAAATTCCACAATTAAGGAAGGGTCATGCTGTCCTCACCTTTTGTTTTAATTTACCAGAGAGAGTTATTTGATCTCTAGATATTTACCTTACCACTTTCCAAAACACAACACTCTATGAAAACAAGGGTTCATAAGTATGAGGTTGATGCCTGAGGGGACTCCTGTCTATTTAGACTATAAACACTTTGAGGATTATATCTTAATATATGTTTTTATATTGATAGTATGTATTTACATCTATATTAATAGATGTTGTGCTTCAGGCACTAGAGTCATGAGTTAGTCATACCTGACCTCTATTTGTTTTAAGTACCCTGAATCTGTATGACCAAAGTCTACTTGATTCAGCATTCTGTATTGACTAGGACTAGACAGGAAGCAAGTGTAGCCCAGGACATTYAGTTGCGGGGAAAAAAAAAATCTAGAATATATTTGATTATTCTGAGGGAAAAAAAAAACTTTTGGGGATGTTACACTTCTGGAAGGTTTGGTAAGATACACTTTAATTTAAATCATAACAAAACCTGTCTAAAAATACTTTCATTTCCAAATTTTCCATGAACCTTTGTAWAGATGCACTCTGGAAATCGTACTAATACTGCACCAGTGTAATCAAGAAAGAAAATTCACMTCTAAGTTTGAATTTACTATACATATAAAAAGAAGCCTAGCATTGCTGACCAGTATCTATTTTGAGATGTGCTGAACTCTATCACATTCAACAGGAGATGAACCTGTAGAAAGGACACAGTTTCGAACTATAAAATCCCTTGCTGCAATGGAAAGAAAATGTGTTGGTTGTTTATGACCATGTCACACCAGGCAGAAACACTGTAATCACAAATTCCATAAAGGCAGTCTAGATTGTGTGAAGTTCCTATTGCACTGTAAAAGATGCAGTAAAAYTATCTTTAATCTAATGATGCCTATAATAACATTATGACATAATTCCTATGCCTTAATGCAACTGCCTTTAGTATCCTTTTTGTATTTCAGCATAATTTGGTGGTGGTGACTCATTTTGCTTTGCTAGGCACAGCAGCACTATGGCATGCAGTTTTGAGCAGATTCTTTAAAGYCCATTTCAATAATATGTATGTATGCACATTAGGCCAGTTTTTCTACAGGGTATCTAAATGGAAACTTGAGAAGGTAACACTGAGGCTGATTATGGAAACTTTGCAGGAATCTTTAGACTTAGGCAACAGAAGAATTTGCTATGCTCAAATTTCCCCACCACTGTGGAGATGTAGATTTGCCAGGAGATTTATCAGCCCCTAACACTGGCCAGGCTACATGGTATGCTCACCATCCTCAGYTTGAGTTACAGCTGTGGCTGTCCCTGCTTCCTTCTCCTCAGCATGTTCCTTAGGCTGTTCATTTTAGGTAAGGAGGCAGAGAAGCTGCATTTAGGGAAGCGATGCAGATCAGAGAAACTCCCCTTAAACATAGCAGGTTAYATGCAAGTCAGATTACAATAGTTGTGTAATTCATATGTGCTGCTTCAAGTGGGCTGCTCCTTTTCCTAAATAGCACAAAGGCAGATGTAAATACAGGATCTGAATTTATGACATAGAAAACCAAGAAGGTTAGTAACGCAATCTTGGAAGCAACTGTATACGTGCTAACTGGGTCATAYACATTTGTGGTCTCACAGTTCATACAAGGAAGTTATAAATAGATGTCAGGAGGAAGTAATGTAAGGAGTGACAAACCGGAGGCAAAACAGAAAGAAAGGTGGCCTTTTGATTCTGCTCTTACCTTTTTAGATACTTTTTGTAGATCAAGGCTGCCAAATCCTGAACTCTGTTTTTAATAATGACCTAAATGCAGTAACCTTATGATTTTCAAAGCTCCTTTGCCATAATTGATGGAGCTTAGCAGGGATGTAGAGATTTCAGCTGGTTAATAGAAAAGACTGCAATTCAGGGAGTTCGGTGGGAACAGCCCTTCCCCATTCAATACAAGCTTAATCTGCAGTATGTACGTTCACCAACTGCATGTCCAGCACTGCACTTGCTGGACTGGAAACAGGGAATAGAAGATGTTCTCACTGACTGAATGTTCCTCCTTTTTCATAAGTAGAACATACTTGAGGGTAGGACCCTGTATCTGTTCTAATTTTCAAGGTTGGTTAAATCCRTGTGAATAATTATTCCTATATAGCTGAGAACCTTTTTTTTTTTCCTAAATATCATGGAAGGGGCTGATTTTTGAACAGGATAAATACAAAAATGCCTCCAGCTATTAAGTCATTACATGCCTCCAGGTACTAAGTCATTGCATTTCTGCCTTAACRAACGGTGCTAATTACTTTACAGACAACAAATTCTCACCGGAATTCCCACTCCAGCTGCAGGGGATTTTCTATTTTTGTTCTCACATGAAATTGCTAACTAGTGTTCCTGATAGGTATTGCTTTTTATTTTAACCCAGAGGCACATTAGCAATGATTATCAAGCTTTTTTTTCACCAAGAATTCCAAAATTCACTGGGAGCATTGGCGTTAATTTGCATGAAGGATGTTCCATAATCTAAACTTAGTTTTAATAAGCTTGTAAAACTACACCCACTCCTTGGATTATCCTCTATCACAGCATTTTACAACAGGTTTTTGTAAGAGCTCTTGAATTTCATAAAAACAAGATACTCAGCAGTAGGCTGGAAAGTACTGGAAGTTCAAAGTTCCCTGAAACTTCTGAAGCATTATTTTGAAATTTTGATCMTTCATGAGACATTTTTAAAAACTTTTTTAGAAGTAATATTGCAAATAACTTATTTCAGGATGACCAAGCAGCAGTTTCTCATATTGGTTAAGTTCATATGTTGTGGTTGCTTTCATTTAATTCTTCTTCGCGAATGAAGCTCACTCTAGTGCAGTGAGCCAGTGCAAGACCAGATGTTGCTTAGCTGCTATTTATGTGCACAAACCTCATGCTGGCCTACTGTTGAGTGGACTTTTGGTCTCATCCCGAGACTCTTATTAACTTTCTATTATTGTCTTTGCTTGTTGCGGATCATTACTAAACTTCTGCATCTTATTCTGCCAGTATGTGATAGTTTTGCCTTTCTTGTCCCTCAAAGGCTTTATTTTGCAGAAACATAGATGCTGCAAAGCCCAACGTAACTATGATCCCATCCATACTGTTCAATGCCACACATGTTTGATCAAATGGAGTGCTGAAATCAGAAGAATGGCCGTGTCAGCACGGTGCTGCCAAGCTCATTACATGGGTGTGGTATCGCCCTGATGCTGCTATCCAGCTTCCAAGACACGAGCTGGTAACCTGGCGCTGGGATATGCCATGTAGGCAGACCAGTTTGGGTATGTGCTAGCTCAGGGTTCTCTGCTTTGCACACCCTTGCACAATATAGACATGCTCTCTGATTCTGTTTAAAGACCCATCCTTGCCTCTACACAGCCTTTATTGTTTTAATCATGCTGATGTTACTTTTTTCTAATTATACTATTGTTCAGTTGGGTGCAAATAAATCTTTGCTGGAATACAAGGTGTTGTTTTTACTTGCAAATGTTTTCAGTTGAGCACAAAATGCTGAGGAGTCATGGACATTCAGTTCTTTCAGTGTTCCTGGCATAACCACACCTTAAAAAAGCTTTTATATAATACAACTTCAAAAAGCAGAATGTTACTAGATTACATACTGAAGTGATTCACCTCAGGTGCCGAACTTCATGCAAAAGCCAAACTAATTTTGTTATGACATAATTTCTTACTTGCAGAACTATTTATGTGTTATTATGCATCTCATTATAGCACTGACAATTATCCTGGCCAGTCTGTCTGGGCTGTTTGGTATAATACAGTGCTGAGTAGTGGCCAGTAATAGGCATTTCTGTTTCATATAATCTCTGTTGTCTTTGGATAGAGAATCTGCATTGACAGAAAGCAGGCAAAACGTGAAAGGCCTTTTTCAGAAACATCAGAGTCATCTTGACACACTGTAAACTGAAGCTGCTCAGCATCTCCTGGCATCTGACTCTTGCTTAACATAAATGCAGTGACACATGTCTGATGGGACAGATTGTGTGGTATAGACCTGGAACTGCACTTAAATGCACAGACTATGCCAACTTGCTTGCTCAGAGTTACACAGTCACTGACTGATTTATTGCCTACTCCAATACAGGAAGCTAGATGATCATGGCCTTGTTGCTCTCTTCTTTTCTAGGACCACTTGAATTACAAGGAGAAGGGGGAGGACTGTGGTGGTATATGCAGGATTTACAGTAWAAAGGAAGGAAAATCATCTGAGAATGGAGAATTTGACTACCTACACACAGGTGGGACAGATATATTTAAGAAGAGCAGTTTGAAGTTTGTGTTGTAGGGAACCTCTGGTTTGTGTGAAGGGAATTTGTGACTTTATGATCCAAACCCACATGTTTTACTGAATTTGTTAACCTCAAGCAGTTTGTCTTGCCTTCTTCTCTTCCACTTTATCTTGCATTCCTTACCAAATTTTCCCTTGTGTCTTCCCCTCACCCTATCCACTCTTTACACTGCTAGACCAACCCAAAAAAGGCCTGTACTCTGGACTGGAATGTAATTCATAGCTGACTTCAGAGATGCTCATCTGAACATTCTCTGATCTGWGATATAGCCATTTTCTAAGCACAAGCCAAGGTACAGATAAATTTCCCTGAAAAGTAGGGGAAAAGAAGCAAATTCATTCGTGGTCTGCTCTGCTGTTTTGTTCAGGTACGAGAGTCAGGTGTTTCGATCCCAGCACACCTAATCCCTAGGCAAATCTCTTGAGCACATTGATTACAATTGATTAAGTGAATGGCAGTCACTCCATGTGTTGCTAGACATACTATATTTCTCAAAAGGTCATTTATGACATATTTCTGTGATGCAAAACCTAAGCAAGGAATAAAAAGTCGTAAAGCTAGTCCACAGAATGTGATTGCATAGCGTCCCATGGAGCAAGCAGTCGGAGAAGGGAGTCATCAGCACAAGGCTGGGGACTTCCCCACCCAGAAGGCAAATGTTGCAGCAGAAATAACGACTTTCACTTCTTACAGCAGCACCCACACAAGGACAAGCACATCACATGAGTCATCACATGATCACTTTGCAGTGACATAAAGAAAAAAAAATAGACACCTCACTAAGATGGACATTAATCTGCCCAAGTGCTTTATTTATCTGAATATTTCTCCTCAAATCCCTTTTTTTTTTTTTTTTTTGTAATGCTGGGTGACTGCAACTATTTGATAATGTGGGCAGATTTTGTTTGTTTTCTAGTTTTGACAGTGCAAGAGTGGTGAAAATTAGCCAAATAGTTGAGTTCTTCTGCCAGTCATGACTCTAGGGAGGCACTACAGTCATGCTAGAATTAATGTGTTGATTCTGTACTTCTCAGTGCTTAAAACTGATTAAAAACCAGTCATTGTTCCATAGATCTTAGGATATGAAAGAAACTACATGCAAARACAAAGAAATGGGAAAAGGAAGACATCAATATTTGAAAAGGAAAATTATTTTCAAATTTAATGATGGTGTTAAATAATAGAGAGGAAAAATATTCCTGGCAATGTCCTTTTCACAGAATGCAGGATTCAAAGTCCATTGAATTCAATGAAAAGACTCTATTAGAGATCTAAAGGCTCTAGATAATATATAATACTATTTGGACCAAATTTGGAGCCAATGTTAATCAGTTTAACTTTTCTAGCTTTAATTACACTAAGTCTTTTAACTGCATCTGACAATTTTGGGTCAGATCCAGCAGGAAACTGTGATACCCRCAGGTCTGGTGCCAGAGTAGCTAATTTCTTCAGCATCTGGCTCCCACTCTGCTATTCCGGATGCAGATGCACTTATGTACTTAAACTTCCTGCACAATGTGTGGGRAAAACCAGGTGCCTGAGAATAATTTCCCCAAATACCACAAACTGTCAAGMCCTGGCCAGCAAAAATGCTAAGCATAGAGGTGCTGGTGGCGCAGTTTGTTGGGTTATGAATCTTAGATTAGTGTTTCAATTCTGTCCCAGTTTTTCTTCTGGTTTTAAAGCTATTCATTGGTCATAGTGCTTGACATGATGCTTATTATGCCTGCACCATATTGTGTTTAAATGAACTGAATGTTAATTGAATGTATGGAGAATATTTTATTTGAAAGAAAAGTCCTAGTGATAGCTTATCAATTTGGAGTAAAGTATTGTGAAGTATTGTGAGATGATGAGTCCTGGGATCRTTTAAGGTAAATATTCTCATTTTCTCGAGAGGTTCAGATTGAAGGAAATATTTAGCTCTTCCCTTCTTTTTTAATGTACTTGGTCTTCCACTCATTAAGATCACAGTTGAAATTCCAGTTAAATGACAAATCGAAAGTACTCTGGGTGTGTGACACCCTCTCCAGCAGTAGCCAACACCCTAGAAGAGCATGCAGGCATGTATATGTATATATATATTGGCAGAAGTATTTTAATCTGGCATACTGGGTCCTGACATTGTACCTGCCTCAAGACAGTATTAACATTGAATTGGTGATAATTTCTTTTAATCTCCTGACAGCAGTGTGGAATGGATGTGGCATCTGGGCAGTATAGCTAGCAGCATGACAAATAAAAATGCTGRTATTGACTATCACTGCTGGGCTCATGGAGTTAAGAGCGTTGCTGTCCTTAATCCTCTTCCATCGTAAGGTGATTGCAGGAAGGATCATACATGAATTATGTGGTGATCTTGGCCTAATTTGTCTGTGGCTATGCAAACCTCACAGTACAAACCAGTGTAAAGACTCTAAAGACAGCAGGAAAAGGAGCCAGGCTAGCAACTGGAAAGCAYAGCCAAGTGTGCATCGTGTTGCATTCAAACTAATTAGCTTTACTGGAAAAGGACTATTTGGCAATATGGCAAAATAGCTTTCAGGGTCTATGGTGGCTTTTCTGTATGCAGTTGCAGAAATCCAGGCTGCAGTTTAATGATTTGAGAACTCCTGTGTGCTGTTTTCCTTATCTATATGGCAAAAATATTTTCTGCCTGCTTCCTATTTTGCAGGCCTTAACTCTTTCAATTCACTCGTTACAGACCTCTTGCAGTGGTTTTAGGTAAAAGTCCCAGGTCACTTGGATCCCTAACATAGTCCTACATTTTGCCTTGAAGCTGAAATCTATCTTTCCTGCACAGAGAGGAGTTTTTAGGAGGAGTCCTGTAATGTGATGTAGTTATTTATGTAGCAGTGTCTTCTCATAGAGATGTCTGGAAGCAGCACATTTCTGATCATGCCAGCATTTGCTGTGGTTGGGGCATGTCACATATCAGCTGCTTCAACTAGTGGGTCCATTTTAATGCTGCATAATTATCAGAGATACATAATCTATGGATCAAGAAATGGGGCATACTGAATAAGACGTTAGAAGATCATCCCCTACTAAAGCTTTGTGTAAACATGACAAGGTTGAAAAGAGTAGACAATGCCTACCAGGGAGGCTATGCAGACCACCATCTGCCTGAGATGCCTGAGAAGGGTGATCCACAGATGCCAAACACTGATAACTGTTAAAGCGTAAGGGCAGGAGTAATTCTACACTTCAGCTTCTCCTTGGAGCTACAGTATTGAAGTCAAAACTGTTTTTAAGGCACTCCCATCTACTCAGCATCTAGAGTATGGAAGGATCTTTTGAAGGTTAATAATATTTTTCTTTTGTTTAATCTTTGGAAAAGACAAGTTTTCATTCACAATAGAGCTTAGGAGTGTTAGACAGTCAGTCCTACCAAGGAAAGAGCTCCTCAGCCTGCAGAATTGCTTTATTTGAGTGCCTAGTGAGAYAGAAATGCTTCCAGGCTTGGTCAATGCTGGGACAGAGGCTGACTGGATGCTTTCTTGGAAGTAGATGACCAAATGCTGCCTATAAGAATATCTGGGAAGCTGAAACTAGTTTTGATCTTGTCCATTCTGTATGCAGGATTTGATCCCCGTGTGACCTACAGTTATCCTGCAGTGACCAAAATAAATGAGTCCAACACCAATATATATGCTTCTACTTTTCTGGGTCTCAGATGCAGAGCTGAGGGAGACATTTGGTCTCCATTTGTCACAGGCAAGGAAAGGCAGTTGCAAAGGTCCAAGAACTACTGAGGAATGTATGGGAGGGCAGGAAAAGTCAAAGCCAAGAAGGCTGCTGCTGCCGGGTGTCTTGAGAAATAAAGACTTGAAGGGGACACCTTCTATGGATTACTTGGAGTGGCAGCAACAGGAGCAGCTGGGATTTCCCTTGGCCCTGGGCTGCACCAGGAGCATGCGGCATATTCTGCAGGGAACTTTCCCTGCTATCATCTCAGCTTCAAATCTCCTTTTTTTCTTCCCATGCAGAAACAGGCCAGTCCTGTATTCTTGCCATTGGGAATAGAAGTCCAGCATCGCCACCATCACTGAACAGCTTTGAGTTGACTGAGAGCAGWGATTCTAGCAGTGGTTTTAAGTGGTTAAATGTGGTTCATCCTGGTTYCAAGCAAGGCTGAAGCTGGGCAGAAAGGAAGGCAGCAGGTGCATCAGGGCCTGCAGGTAGTTAGACTGTGCTGGGCTGTTACCACCCATCTGCCTCAGGATCACCGGCTTGCCTGTGCCTACCTGGACCTCAGGGTCACTAGTCTGCCTCCTTACCTACCCTGTCCCATGCAGAACATGTACATTCTGGCTTTTCTAGAGGAAAAATGCTGTGTACATCCTGCGTGCCAATATATGCAGTTGCTTTACCTGAGCAGAGGCTTTCCTGGGACTCTAACTAGGAATTAAGAACCTAAATTCAACCTCTATCCTACTAACACTTTTGTTTTCTTGGCTTTATAAACAGCATCTGTGTTTTCTTCTGTCTTTGGATCTTGCCTGTAAATCTCTTTAATGTTATTTTCTATCACGGGCTCTTCCCAAGGTGTGGAGGAATTGCTAAAGACCTCTGAACATCATTCCCTAGATGCTTCACCTGGAGGGCCTATTTTAAAGCAAATACACAAAATCCTTCRCTTTGACCTTTGAAAACAGGAGTAGCAAGCTTCATGGCTTTAGGCCACAGGAGATAGTGCTATGTAGTAGGGAGGGAGTTTAAGTTAATGTTTCCAACTAAATATAACTACATAACTGCAAAGAAAAACAGTTCAAATAGATTTCCTTCCTTCATAGGTTTCTCTGAATGTTAGTTCAAGAATCTGTTGAAAAGTATTATAAATTAGAAATACAAATAAGAAAAAACCTACCCAAACTATCACTATTAACTTTTGCTATGATATTTTTTCCTTTTTTTTCTTTTTTTTTTTTTTTTTTTTCTATTTTATGCAGATATAAAATATGCTGTAAGAATACAAAAAAAAAAATAGATTGGATAAAATAATATCCAGGTTATGTTTATTTTAAATTCCTTAAGTATTCCCTTAGAAAATGCAAATTTCAAATACAGTTTTAAGTTTCAAAGCCAATATAATGCCTATTAATTACTATATTCCTGTTTTTTTTTCTCCTGCTGTAGTCCTCTTTAGCTTCCATAAACTTTTTCCTAGTCTTTTTAGTGACTCTAAAATTATATATCTTCTGCCACACTTCCTCATTTGCTCTTGACAGTCTCCTTATTCAGAAAGGAATATATTAACAGGCCTAAATTTTTCAGTAGAACAAAGTAACCAGAGCCTTCAGCATTTTTATAAAATGGTAATAGAAAATCTTTGGGTGATRTGACTTGTGTGTGCGTGTGTGTACCCAGAGATGCGAGTGCCTTTGATGATACGATCTAGATGGAACATAACCACACTACTGTGATACAAATAAACAAGGCATAGTTACTGGATAATGATGACAACAAACAGTAAGGCAATGAAAATAATTAAAACTGACTGACACTGTAAAAATCAATGTGCTACTACTGGTTCTGCTGCAGGTACTTTCTGTAACCTTGGCTAAGTCACCTATACTCATGCTTCTGCAGATATCTAGTTATTAACAGTAGGAGCTAAAAGCAGATGTGCTTTGGCACATCACAGAAGGATATTAATATTTGTTTTTTAGTGCCTAAATATGCTTATATATTCTTCTATTTAACCTGCCAATAATAATTTTTCTCTTTTTTTTCCCTGTTTTTTATCCGTGCTATTCAGACTGACAGTTCCTCATCAAGGCAGGACCTGTCCCTTAATGCCCTGCTCAAATTCACAAAAAAAAGGCCAATGGATTTCAGTTGATGCCTGATGTCTTCTGATAATATAAAATATTAAAAAGAATAATAAAGACATGCATACCACCCAGGAGGAAGTGTAGGGCTTTCCTATAGGACACTGTATCAACAATAATCTGTTGATCCAAAATTTAAAGAAAATCAACAAATCCTATAAGAAATTGCTGACAAAGCACATCTGTTCTTAATATTTTGAAATGTATCTTGCATTACTTTTATATATCCTTCTCTTCAGAAAACTTTTCAAATTTTCTGTAAACTCTTGCATATTGCTTAATCGTGAGTTGGCTCCTTGGGGTTTCCACCTTGATTTACCTTTAGAATGGCTTCAGAGTTGACATTATCTATTCTCCAGAATGATAAAACTATTAACTATTAGACTTTCCTAACAGAAGAGAACAGCAGGCGAAATGCTCTTGGCGTGCCACCTCAGTAACCTTAAGAAATTTCATGTTATTCAAGATGGACAAGATAAGTTGCTAGTGAAGTGTTGACAACTCTGAAATATTTTTGGTTATTAAGTCAGGTCTAGAAAGCATAGACCTTGGAAAACTTTCGTAAGCTGAGYGAGCCAGGGGAGATGGAGAATTATATGCAATATTATTCAATTGTTGTAGWCTAGCATTTTGAAATGTCTCCCTGCAGTCATTTTTGTAAACTGTGAAATCRGACTAAAAGATAGCTGCAAGGCATAGCAAAAGAAATTAGGATTTTTATTTTGGTTCTGTTTTTATTTTAACTAGTTTTGTCACACAAAGCCCAAGAGCAAGTTTTGCATGTGAATACTAGCAGRCTAAAATCATTGCCTTGCACATCACAATCCCATGCAAGTTTTCAAAGGGCTTTGGGTGTTAGTCTATTTTAGGACTATGGGGTGAGGTTAGGCAAAGATTAATTAAGCCTCAAATTAAGCTTAATATAGACACATTTTATTGCTATTTACCTTGCCTTAGTAACAGGCAGAATTTGCTCTCAATTATGTGTGAGCTCACAGTGACTTCATGTAGTAATCAAACTTGTCTGTAGCAACCTGTAGGCTTTCTATAAAACTGCTTTTATAGCAGATGTGTATCCTGGCTTTGCCAACTGCTGTGAAAACTGTCAAGCTGTGCTGCTGTCCATCTGATAGACAGGCTGTTACAATTGCTGAGGGTAAAACAATGAGACAAATTTTCCATCCTTTTTTCATCACTAATCTTTCAGGTGGGCAGAAGGTAGCCAGGATGTGTACTTGATGTGATGTAAGCTAATGGATGATGAGTGCAAGGTCCTGAAACAGACTCTGAGATGCAGAAAGCCAGAGGTTTAACTGAGATGGATCACCTCTGAAATTTGAAGCATTCTGAAGAGCTCTGAACAGTTTAATAGCCCTTTTCAAGTATGACGTGATTCTCAAAGTGTTCGATTGCCAGGAAGGTTTAGTTGTAAAATTGAAAACACCTTGCCATTTAGTGGTATCCTTTGCTTATRATTTTGATGGTGCCTGTAGAGATGAGGATAGATTAGATGTGTCCTCATTTAATTCAGGAAGATTCTTACTTTAAAAAAGGCACGGTTTTATGCTAAGCTCAATTCTAGACTTTCATGTAAGAGAGTAGTGCCTTCTGAACAGTTACCATTTTAGATCTTCTAGCTAAGAAATGTTTTGAACTGGGGTTAAATACCAGCAGGAAATGCACTTCAATATTGTTTATCTTCATGAGGATCTTACCAAAAGCGTACCAGAAGTACAAAGTGATAGCTCTGACTCAAAATGTTAGGACGGCCACCTTTTTAAAATGACTTGCACATGAGCTTGTTGAAAAGGATGCTTCTGAACACGCCATTTAGCACGTACTTGTGGATATCTGGCTGTTCATGAGCTTCTGACATGGATGCTGCTGCCTGAAGACATCTACCAGAAACACTCTGTGTAATCAAGGCAACACAAAAGAAAATCACTTTACATTGAGCTGACCTTTTCAATGCCTTGCATTTTCTATCAAAATAACTACCACACATCAGGGAAATGAATTCATTTTAGCTTGGCTTTCCCTCCTTCCCTGATATTTTCTGTGAAGTTTTTCTGCTGGTTGTAAAAACTGCTGTTGTCAGTAAATTTTATTTCAAAGTCCTCACTAATCTTTTTCAGGGCAGAAAAGAGATATCTGATGTTTTTTGTATGAAGAACTCTGTGAAGATTTACTGATTATAATCAAGATTTTCTTTTAGTCTATTCAACTATGCTACAAAAGGAAGTAAAACCTTCTATTTTCAAAAGCATTGTATTTTAAACAGCTTGGAAATGTTTTAAGAGCAAAACCCTATTTTTCCTTCCTCTGGTGTGTACTTTTCATGTGCGAAGAAGCTATGATTCATCCTGGGAGTAGATTCCAACCACATGTCTGTCCTCTGCTTATCTAAATGGTAATGGCAAATAGGAGTCTATGTGGAGTATGTGCGGGGAAATGCAACCCATATAAAATAATCAAAAATGAACATTCTGTTATCACTTTCTTGACCCTCAGATTATCCCAGCTTTATGGATATGATAATATTGCCTTTTGAGGAGTTCTCTGAGATTTCCAAGTCCAAAGGACTACCTAACCATTACTTTACTCAGAAGAAACAAATTGCATGCACTGATAAATATAGCATTGTTAGATATAATGTCAGTACTGCTCATTTTTCTGAATAAAAATGGAAAAAAATGTTTCTCATCTAAGGCATTCATTGACAAATATACTACTGAGACCAGGTAAGATTAAAAACTGTCCTGGAAGTAGTGAGAAAATTTATGTTTTAAATCTTTAAGGATTGATATGCCTGCCTACTAAATGGGTATACAAATAAGTCATGTAAATATCGCACATTTACTGGCTGACATGCTTTCATTTAAAATGGGTTGTARTTGGTCTGTGTTTTTGATGGGACTGTTGTGCTTTTATCTTGCTTTTAGTAATACTTCTGGAATATAACGCTAGATGTTGTTCTGGCAGTCTCAGGAACTATTATCACTACCTCCTGAACAACAGGTCTTCTAAGGAACATGTAGATTGTTCTTTGCAGATTGACTATCTAAGAGTTAGGTAGTCAAAAACAGTAAGTTTGAAAGAAAATATGGGGTCAAAATTCCCCCCCCCCCCCCAAAACATGTGTGGGGGGGGGGGAAGTTATTGTTCTCTCCATTGTGGTTGAGAAATGATACACAAACTGCAGACCAAAATCAGTCAAATTTCCTTCAGAGCAATCATTGCATTTCCCAAACTGTACCATCATCTAGAGACTGCAGACCACAGAGCCTCCTCCTCTCACTGATGACTTGCCTATGTCACCTAAAGGAACCAGAAAGCTAACTTAACAAGAAACACATTAACGCAAATCAGTGTTTAGTACAGACAAGAACAAATCTTGATATCAGTGTTCTGACTGTAATAGTAGTAACATGGGACTGGAAGGGGCCCTAGCAGCGGAATCCATGCCCCTACCCTCAGACAGCAAAAAACCTTCCTCCTATGCTACAGTCTTTTGCAGTTCATTATCCAAAAAACATTTTCTGAAGCTTTTTAACATGGTTTTTAACAGTGCTACTATTTCTGGTACCTAATAATAATCACAGTCTTAGAGGTAATAATAATTTTGGATCTCAGAACTTAAACTTCATCAGCCAATTGCAGAGAGTCTTGTTGCCTTGCATCCTACAGCAAAACAATAGTGTGATAAGAACAGAGCAGATTTGTCAAAAAATAATCTTCTTGGGTCATGATGCTGAAAGGTCCATATGTAAACAATGAATAATTCCTCAGTTGAGGAAGGAACATATTTTCTAGATGCTTCTGATGCATCTCATTTCAAGGCCAGCCTGTCTCAGAAAACATTTATCTGCATAGGAACATCCTTTGGGAAGTCAAATTGCATTAAAAGTATTTCTATTATCTTCTTGAGAATTTTACTAAGTGAGCTAATGCATGGGAAGAAAATGAATAATGTTTTGAGAAAGCTGGATAAAACTAGTTTTTCTTTCTATGAGACAACATATTATACACAGAAACAAATACATGCAAGTAAATATAAAGTCCACAAGTAAATATAAAGTCCACATCATTACCACTTCAAAACACATTTACTCTTTGCAAGTACTTGGAAAGAGTTCATAAAACGTGATGGGGTGAGGTGAATTCCCTGGAGAAGAAACCTCTCAACCTTGCATTAGCCAAGGAACTCCCAAGAAGGCCTTTCTAGTGCCTCTTCCCTAGGGAGGWTTGAACAAATCCTAGACTGTCTCTCCTCAAAGTCAAATAAAAAAATTTAATTTTTTTACCCCTTAAGCTTATTACCAAAGACTAAGTGAAAACTGAAAGACAATGAGTCACACGGGATTAGGGAAAGAGGGAGAAAGTGCATCCAGATTTTAGGGCTTGATTGCGAAGAYGACAATCTCAGAGCTGGTTTTAACTTTACTTTGGTCATTTAAAAATATTTTTCTGGTGCTGAGATACTGATCAGCATACTACAAATACCACAGATAGTGCTGATATTGCAGACTGTGGTGGATCCATGGAGATCCGCAGGTCTGCAGCATGTGACAGAAGTCTAAATGGAAAAACTGTCATTTTTCCCTCATGTCTCCTTTTTGGYTGTGGGTTTTTCCATCACAGTTAAAGATTCCAGAGGAAATAAGAGCACAAGCAAATAAATGAATGGACTGTGGTTAGAAAAGGAAATGTTTATTCAAACACTAGAATAATGCCAGTTGTAAAAGTTTGGATGCTTCTTGTATGTTGCTGTTTCTAAGGCATCCAAATGGATAATATTTACAAATGGTGGGCAGTATCCAAGAAATCTTTAGTTTTATAGTGGATTAATTTATCTGCTCTCAATGTGTCATTGACTTTTGCTGAAAATCTATTGCTCTGGAAGCTTGATCTATGCATGACTATTTTCAGTCTAGCTTTCCAGATACAGAACATATYTCAACTACATGTATTCAGAATCCTATCTACTTTTCAGAGCACAATAAATAATAGCATCTTAYACAGCCATGTTAGAATGAGAAGGGGATCTTAATAGTCTTAAATAAGTATGTGCTAAGTGTGTAACCCTAAAAAGTTATGTTGGCATCATAGTAATAAGCTGGTGTATATAAATTGCATATACATTGAGCTAAAGGTGCTGTAAGATACTTCTATCATACAAATTAAAAAGTAATCCACAGCCGTACTCATTTTCAAAGAATAACTGAAGTGAGTAGCTTGTAAGAGATCAGCAGTTAAGGAATCTAAAAGAAAAAAATGCTTTCCCCAAACTCATGCTCTTTTGCCAATTTCTTTCTTAGTTTGACCTCAGAAGTCGTGAGACTGACGTACACAGCCTGAGATTATTAATAAAAAAACAACAATGCTCATAGTGATAACATATAATTGGGACTTGWGAAATGTTACCACTAGTAACATCAAGCTGAAAAAGAGGTTGTCTCTCTTTTGGGGAGTTTAGGGAGAACTCTTCACCCCTTGATTTATGTACAGTTGATTTACGTTCAAAATGTAGCTCAGAATGTACACACAAAAACGTTGTTCTTCCTGTTAACTGATAAAAGGGCATTCCACTTTTCCTTGCCTTGAGGTGAATTTTCTGCAAYGTGTTGACATGTCCCCTGTATTAATTTGTCCTTTTATTTCTTTTCCATGCTTTACCACGACTAGAGCTATCTGGAAATATTKGCTGTAAATAATCAGTTCCTGTGTATCCCCACTGTGCTACTTGGTGCTGGAGTAGGAGAGTGCCTGCAGATCTTGATTAAAGGTAGAGGACAGGATACTTCTCTTGCTATTTGATCTGAAAATTTGTAGTGGAACCACCTGCTGTGCATAAGGCAGAGCAAGATCTTGGGTCTGGGCCTTCCAAGCTACTGTCCTGAACCATGAGGACAGCAAGAAGGGAAGCCCTCTTCCAAATTTTTGTGAAACATTCCCTCTTACGTGGATAAAGAAAATGCTTGGAAACCTCAGCTACTCCTCCTAAATAAGTAGGGAATGAATTAAGCTGTAGAATGGTTGAAACTGGTTTTTAGCTTTGATTTCAAGTGATTTCAAGCTTTGTTTCAAGATTTCAAGCTTTGTTAGCTTTCAGACTCTATGCTTATTTGCCTAGCAGATGAAGTGCCATTTTTTTTTCTTCGAAGGGATCGAAGGGAATCTCAAGTCATTTTAGGAAAGAGTGAGACGACAGTCATCTTGACCAAACATAATTTCTCTTCTATTTCAGTGAGGTCAGCAATGCAGTACAACGTATATTGCACACGTAACATGGGGAGAATCTTAATTTACTATTCAAACAATTTAGAAAAATATCATCATATATTCTATTGCATAGCTTGACAATATCAGATTTGTGTAACACTTCAAATAAAATCAATCATCTTTTTTCGTTAATAAAAAGCAACCAAACATCTATATGTTTAAACACAAAAGGTAAAAAAGAATTAATTTACCTGGGAAAAGTGAAATTTCTAAAAAAGTCCTAAACTGTGAACTCCTTTCTCATCTAAATCTATAGTCCACATACATTTTAAACAATATGGTCAGTAAGTAATTAAGTAATAGATTACTTAATCTTTCTTTGATTGTCTGATTGACTTTCAGCCACCAGCAGCCAACATTGACCTTCTTGTCCCTGAAAAATTTCACCTCAAGAAGAAGTGGATTCATGTCAATTTATGCTTTTGTCTTTAAAAGTTCTGGTATGAGGATGTCACACGTTGCATCTAGAACTGGCTGTGTGTTCTCACTGAGCCTGGAGTGTTCACATCTGGATTTTGCTCTAATCTAGGAAAAGGAGTTGGAACCAAAAGTGTATTCTAGCCCCATTCTAGCTGCRTGCTGACTATCCTCAAACAGCAACATTTTTAGCGTAGAACTTCAGTTTTGATCTATCTATTTGTAAGAATCTCTTTGTGGTTTCAATATAAAATGGATGCTTCTGCTTTGATTTTTTGAGTTCCTTTGAATTTGAAATCTTGGATGTTAAAGAATGAGCAAGAAAAGATAAATATTGTACCTGTTTCTCCCACCACAATACTGAGCATTTGTACTGAGCATATTTGAGTCCCAAGGACATGCCCTCAGTCAAGTTAATTCTTACATGGACARACCTTTATGCCAACCTGGTGCCAGGGTAGCTGCAGAAAGCACCCTTGTCACTTAGTGAGAGTCAGAAGGATGAGCTCTTTGAATAAGCTCTTTGGATCCCTAGAGGGGCAGAGAAAGTGCAGCAGAGCAAACCCAGAAAATGGAACAGGAATGACAAGTTCTGTGAACTTGCATGGGAACCTGCTGTGCTAGTTGGGCCCTTTGTAATACCAGAGGGGTAGTTTTTAATACACTGACACTGAAACCAAGTCATTAAAAGGAAGACAAAATCTATTAAGCTATGCCTAGGCCACCTACTCATATTAGGAAACAATAATCCTAAGAAACAACAGCARTTGCATTTTTGAATAGTTCTTTGGAAGGTAAGGTAGGTTTGGTAAGTAAGGTAGAGTCCCTTAGTAATTAGTAGTATTAAGGTTTATTTTTAAAGGTAACCTAATCATGTGTATCCTAGAATGGCTGGAACTATATAGCAGGATATTCTAGCAGGGTGACAAATGCTAATGGTGAAGCACAGTTAAAGCAAAAGGTCTGAAAAGTTTTCTAGCTGTGTAGCAGAGAAAAGATATATAAGTGATAGCTGAAGAGTCAGCAGAAACCAACATTCAAACTGTTGTAAAAATTTAATTTCCTCACCAGAGAAGCCTTTCGTAACCTGGTATGAGGCAGAGTGTTTTGTTATTTGTACCCTAAAAGGAAAGTGAGAAAGATTCTGGGGCTTTAGGGTTTGTGTGTTTTTGTGTAAAATGCAATGTGTCTGAGAGTAAGGACAAATTCTCCTCTCTGTGAAGAAGATCCTACTTGCTAGACTGCAAAGCTCTTTGTCCTTTTGGATTCTCTCTTCTATTTTATTAATCTTTTTATTTCTTATTTTACAGATTGCATTGCAGGTGAGGCAGGGRCTGTCCCAACCACAGCCCTTTAGCCTTGTAGTTAGGAGACCTTTCTGGRTACAATCAATTACCCTAAGAATATACTAAAACAACTTCGATTTCCAGCTTTTTGGGTAAGCTTGGGTAATCACACACCCAGTTTTGCAAAAGCCAAACTGGGAGAAGGAGGAATACCAAGGAAGCCACATCTGAATGAGGTGCATGAGCTGGTGCGTGTCAGTGTGCTCTGAGGTGTGCAGGTATGTGCTTCTGGGCCAGAGGCTCAACAAGCACCTGCTAAACCACTCTGGGATTGTGCCTTTTCCCTATGCATTTCACAAGCAGGCGTGGAGCAGGTAATCACACTTCTGACCATAAAAGGGAGTCTCTAACCTGGCATGCAAGGATGTTGCCTCATCAGGAACAGGCTCTTTGCACATCCATCTATTTTGAATGACTACATTTGCATAAAGCTCTGACCTACTTTAAAAAGGAGTTGCAGTTTCGAATAAAAATAAAGTCTCTCTGGAGAAATAGCACTTGAAAGAAGGTGCGTGGAATGAGAAGATCTCACAGGGTTGTTAGTTGCTTGCATTGTTGCTAAAGAACTACGCTTTTCCATAGGTATTGTTTTTTTTCTGAATCAAAAGCTGAGAGGAGAGGTTAAGTTTCTGCAGATCCCAAAAACTTTGAAAAAATAGACTTGAATCCAAATATTTCAGACACAAGTACGTAATTAATCCCACATAAAAAGTGTCTTAACCATGGATGGACATAATTGTAAAAACAACTACCTGATCCTTCATGAGTTGCATAAATATTTATAAATTTTGAGCGGAAAACTCTGGACTTAAGTTAGAAACAAGGGATGTTTACAAATTCCCAAATGAGGAACTACAATAATCTTTTGGAAGTGTATATTCAGTGTAGGTATCAAGGCATAAACTCTTTTGGATATTGATGAAGAGAATCAGTAGTTGGTCTTTATTCTCATTTGTGATTCAGCACTTGGATTATATTAAGATGAAAGGTCAATACATATACAGAAGTTTTCTCATTTTTTAACAAAAAACCCTCTAGCTTGCGATGCATATACTACAACATATCAAGGGAAAATTCCCTTCTACTGTGTGCATATATGCACTGTATGCGTATGAGGATATATGCAAAATATATAGGCTTGTGCATTTATAGTAGGATGATACTTGTTAACCTGAGGCAACACAGATTTGCCTTTCTTGTACATACCTTGTACCTATATTCATTAGAATACACTATTATCTATTAGTATATTAAGGCATTCATTTTAGATTAAAAGAAATAGTTAAAAAAGAAGTGTTACCAAGGTAAAACCATTAGTGCATGAAAAATTGTATTTATGATGCCTCACTGGACTTTTGCATCAATGTCTTCAGTTGAGGAATCAATTTATGATTTATGAATTTATGAATTTATGCTCTATTCTATAGGACATTGATACTGGATTGCATCTGAAAAACTGCACCTTTTCCCCATGCTTTCTGAAAAGGTAAGGACTGCAGTGCTGAACTTTTAGGCACATACAAGACTCAACATATCTGAGACAGATGAATATATGATGCACTAACTGCCTAAGAATGGGACCCACAAATCTGATGCACTTAAARACAGCAATGAAAATTAACAATGCTCTTTGAAAAAGTTTTCCCATTTCCTTTGGAGATTTATGCACACACTTCTACTTTGCATTTATACTTCTATTCCAGCTCTTTATGAATATTTTGTGTCTTACCTGACAGCCACTTCATGCAGAAAACCCAGTTTCATTTATTTCCTCAGAGCATCTTTCTTCCTATTCTAGTTATAAGACTGTGAATCAAAGTGTTGCACATAAGTGGATGCAATTCTACATTTTAAGAGACTAATTAAATATTGATTAAGCAGTGATGAGAGAGAGGAAAAAAAGCAAGGGAATAAATTTATAATGTAATTGATAAGGTGTTTAGCTAAAGAGTGGGCAACTGAGTTCCAAGTTTAAGGAGTACTTAGTGATCTTTAACTATTGACATGAAAGGACATGGGAACCTTGGTCTCCTCCCCACGTGGCCTATCTCATTACAACACCACTTATTGCTTTGCTTGCTTTTTAATCCCAACTCCTACTTCTTCCTCCATCTTCTCTAACAACTTGSTAACAAGCTATTCTGGATGAAGTAGAACACACTTGAGAGGAAACACTCTTTTCCTTGTCCCTGCCCTGTGTGGTAGAGTTACTTATGAGATATAAGATACTTCAAATTCTGCCAGGCAAATGAAGGAAATGTGTCTCCTGTGTTTTGGCTCAAGCTTCTAGCCATTAAATACAGAGATAAAACACACTTTTTGCTCCATATGTGGTGTTTGCATGGAAGGCTTTTGATTTAGGTAAAGATGGAGGAATGTCTTGATCTGTGATCCAGAGGAGCTTTGAGGTCGGATGGCTAAGCAGTGTAAGGTGCAAGAACGTTATTAAATAAATGATGCTATTTGGTAAAATAATTGTTTCCTTTTCCTCTTTGCTCTTATCAAAAAGTGCAAATAAAACCTAAACTGTGAATGCAAGCCATGCTGGCAGCTGAATGAGCCATACAAATCATATATAACCAGAATTAAATTATGCCAGGGTACTGTTTCCTGTTAATCTACAACACAGATGTAGAATCTTAGTTTTTTGGGCTTTGCAGTGTGTGCAGGCTAATGGRTTTGGGATAAAGCAGGCAGGCGGAAGGGGAAGGACCATAGATGGATTGAGCATTGATGAAGACCTTGTCAAAGGCTCAATGAGAGCATTTCAGAAATGATTCCTTCTCTGAATTTTTGCTTTTAATAAGACTGCACCTGAATTCTCAGTTACAATGTGTCCGGAGTATATGAAGTAACTCAGCTGAAGCCATATTGTTGTGAATTAGCATTAAGAGACAGTGGTGCTAAAGCCACTATCTTTGCTATGAGATTATACATATATTCTCTTTGTGACAGATGGTGAATATGCTTGCCTAAGGAAAAATCTTGAGTACTTGCTGTGTGTTAAAATTTTTGCACTAAAATTTATTTGAAGCAATGGCCTTTAAAATGAAGCAAACACTTCACTACTTTAATTAGACAGGGTTTTGCAGCTGAAGCTGTGCAATCTAAAGTTTATTATGTAAATCRTTAGATGGCTTTATTTCCTGAGCTACAGAGTACCAAAATATTCATTGACTTTATATACAGGCATGAAACTGCTTATTATTTAGGTATGTACACATATAATTCATTAGTTGCTTCTATACCAACTGGCAATGCATTTTTATTATTTTCATTATTATTGTCATTTCTTGACTTCTGATGCATTGATGTCATAAGATTAGTCTCTTGTGATTTAAGGAAAAGCATCAACACAATATAAACACCAGTAGAACAAGAATATTGAAGATTAGCATGCTGTTTTAATATTACTCCACTTTGCCATGTAGTACATGAAGTTAGTATGTTATGGGGTAGCCAAAGCTTCTCTGCAGTTTCTTTGTGGGTTTCTATGTTTTTTCTATTACGATAATAAAATTGTAACTTCTTCCTTTACAGTAAGAGCAGCTTCTTAAGAAAAGAAGCAAAATGAACCATAGCCAATTGTACCTTCAGACTGTACTGCTACCTACACAGTTTAGCTTTGTGCCAGAAAGTTATGTGGAAAATAACAGTGAGTTCCTGACTAGAAACCTGCAGTTTCATTTGCAGTATGCTGTTTGTTGTGAAGCAAGGACTTTCAGAGTCTAACCGCTTCCTGTCTTTTGAAAGCATTAATCTAGTCACATAAGCAGTTCAGGAAGCTTGTCTATACGGGAAATTTCCTTTTTTTAAAATACAGTGTTACCCCACCCTGCTGAATTGCATTTTTCTTTTCAAAGAGACCAAAAAATTCAATCAGGTACAGGATCACTGGAAGGTTTGAATAACAAATTGTGTTTGGCTATCAGGATTTTGTTGCAATGTGCATTTTCTTGAACCTTTTATGGATGAAATGAGTAAGACATTTGGTTCATCTGCTCCAAATACTGGAAACTGAAGGTGCTGGGAGAGCAGGGAACAGAAAGATAGTTGCAGTATAGCAACAAGAGATGGCAACTGCTGAAATACATTTTGCAAATATTTTCAAATCATGTCTTGCAAATTAGCAAATGATCAATTACTACATTCTTCAATTGGCTAAGTGCCTTCTATGCCACAAAGACCCTGGAAGTCTCACACATCTCTGGTGAGACTGGGAGTCTTGATTTAATCAAGTCAAATGACCTGGTGGTTAAGCATATTCTGTCCCTCCTCAGTGGACCTTTCTAAAATAATTTATCCCATTTCCTTATTCTGTTATTTTCTCCTTCTTCCTTCTCTGTTTCTCTTCCTTGCCTCAGTCTTGGCAGCTCAGTTTTGCAAATCCTTCTCATGCCTGTCTTCAGTTTGTGTCTTCTCTGTCATGGATACAACAAAAATCCCTTTGGGAAAAACACCAGAGTCGGGCAATAARGGGAATTAATCTCCTGTCTTTTGATAGTCTTACCTGTGCTCCTCCAGGCTACATCTCTTAAGACAACTGCAAGCATTTGAAAACCCTGAAAAGCTGCAGTCTGACAAATCAGGTCAGTCCATCTTTCCCTCTGAAATTATACTATTTATGTCTAGAATGGGTAAAACTCAGCACCAGATCAGTAGCAGCTTTGGTATGTCTTGCCTTATTTTTTAGAAGTATGTGGGACAGGACTTGGAAGAATCCTTTCCTTTAAGGAAGACACAAGAGATTTTATCTCTTTGTGGAAAGGTTCTTGTTTATGTTTTTGTTTTTCCTTTAGTGAAAAAAATGCCTTCTTTTATAGTTTTCCTTTTCTTCTAAAGCATAAAGTCCCTCAAAACGGCACTGGTTACCCCACTTACATTACTTGCCTTACTTACTGGTTGTTTTACTTTTCTTATTGGAGGAATATAGATGTAATACCACGAAATATGTTTCTAATAATTTTGTAAGACCTCTGATATGGCTGATTTCCAAGGTGTGTGAAGGAGTACAATTCTCATGTTCATAGTTTCATTAGCATTGCATTTGTAGGTGGCTTTTCCTGTCACTATAATTAAACAACAATGTTTGACAACATGCAGCAGCATTTGTGGTATCAGCTGAAAGGAAAAAACATCGAGCAATGACGTTCAAATGACATCGTAAGCCAGACATTCATGCCTCAATTAGATGCCAGTTTTAGAGATGGGAGGTTATAGGCTTCAGAACTGTGAAATATGTTCTTGTAGTCTTTGCTTTCTATCTATAATCATGGTGAATACAATAATCACCATGCAGAGGAAATAGCGTGTAAGAATTACTGATATGCTGGTAATAGCTGAAGAAGTTGTTCACTTTCTGTTCTCTTTCCGTGTCTGTTTTGGTCTTATAAGAAAAAGGAAATAAGCTGATAATGTGCTCTTACGTTGTTACGGCAGCAAAATAATCTCTCAAGCATCCGTGTAGATGGCCTATCAAGTAACAGAGATGCACAAAGGTTTTGTGGAAGCATTGCAGACATGTACRGACACTTGTTCAACCAGTTGATGTTCAGATGCATGTGCACCTGGGTCTGTGAAGATGCTTGGATTAAGAATATTTATTAGTATTGAATTGTCTATAAATTCACTCTAGATGTAATGTGTTTCGGAATTCAGGTATTCATGATGTAGTAGCAGAGGTTTGGTCATTCCTTATGGAACAGAACTAAGGACCTTGCCAAATGTCTAGTCCCATTGTACTGTGAAATAATCTRCCTAATGCTTTTAATTATCACACTTTGATACCCAGGTATCAGTTATATTGTCAAGGTTAGGATATTCCTSATAGAAGAAGAAAGCAACAATGTCTAAAGCTTCAGGTCGGATTTTCAGCCTCATTACACRTATGTTGTTAGGCACAGCAGAACAGGAAAGCAAGTTAAACAGACTCCTGGAAAAACCCACGTGTGGACAGATCTGGAACAGTGAGTCACTGTCAAGCTTTCCTTTGTCTTAGGTGTAAGAGCATAGCTGAGAGAAGGCCTAGGCTCTATCTCTGCTCTGATAACCCTYAGGTGTTGGAGTGGTCCTTATGTAAACCAAAACCAGCTCAAGTGGGAGTTGTTATACCCCAAGAGATGCACAGGGAGGATGGTCGGTGAGCATCTATTGTTTCATGGGGAGATGGGAGAAATAAAAAGTTTGAACAAACATGTAGGAAAGCATCAGGTAGACAAAAGCCTGTCTGTACTGGCTTGTTTCTCTGCTCTTTGCCATCAGAGAAGAATTTGATTGCCAAGCTAATTTGTCTTTCAAGCTCATTCTAAGAGGTCATAAATGAAATCATTGCAGAGGATACAGCCACACTAGAGGCACCAGTGCCAGCATCCTTTTATCTACCCGCCAGCTGCGTGTTTCTGGAGTAGCTGCCCAGGCCTTGCGCCAGGTCTGCTCTGTGTGGGTGTGTGAATGAGCAGGTTGTTGCTGCAAGGACTGGTAGGGACAAGGAGGCATCTCCCTCCATGCCCAGATGCAGTCCCCTTGAACGACTCAGCTCCTGAAAAATGCATGAAAAAAAACATTTTTTTTGTTAGATTTTTGTTTGAAGATTTTTTTACATAAATAAATTTTTGGATTCAGGGTTTCATTGCAGAAGGTGTTAATCTAGTTTGGAAAGCTCATCGTCTCACAGTGATCTTACATGGGGCTATCTTTCCCCATTGGTGCTAATCTGGCTATAAGTAAATGAATAAGGCTGAAGCTGGTCTCTCTCTCTCTCTCTTTTTTTTTTTTTAAGAATGTATAATAAGAGTATAATATAACAATGCATAACGTAATAAAGCATGTATAATGTAATCTAATCTTGTACAAAATGTCAACGGAAAGATTTGATTTGCATGGTATGTTCACAAAGCCTAGATAAAGTCCCTAAATAACCATATGACCGATATCATTCTTATTTTTAGGTACTAGTAAACAAAGGATATCGGAAGATTTTGTCTTACTTTGTCTTTAGAGGTCTGTTTTCTGGAAATAAGTGCACAGACGGGYAGAAGGACAAAAATCCAAAGGATGAGGACCCACTCCAGGTAACAAAATGTCTTGTGAAGMTATATGCCATTTATCTTGAAGAAGAATGCCCTGAAGATATGATAGAAAATAATCTAATATATCCTCTGTAAAGTACCCAGATTTCATGATTACAGGTAGAAATGTACTCTTATCCTAACACCTTAGCTTTATCCAAACAGCATATCCTGAACACCACTGTTCTCCTCTGAGGTGGGAGAATTTTTAATCTTAAAACAACCATCAGAAACAAACGTCTCCTACATAAATCAATTTTAACTGCAATCTGTGTTTGGTATAAATTATTTTAATTTAGTCAAAACATTTCTATCTTACGATCTTATGTCAAAGTACTAGTATAGACAATACTGAATGAAAGTGAAAAACAATCGCATCAGTCACTTGTGGATTAGAACAGCTACAAAAGAATAGATCCGTTAAGTAAGGTTTGCCTTTCAACATGAAAATTCTTTGTTTTTAACAATAAGAATGGATTTAGTAAACCTATTTTTCCAAAAGGCACATGGATGGATGGAGCGTTTGTAAAAATTACCTTACTGAGGTATTCAGCTTTCTAAGCCTTTTGGTTCTTCATGACATAAAAGATTCTTTTCGAACAGACTCCCATTTGCTTCCCACACAATTTGATACGTCAATGCCTTCCCTCCAGTGTGCTAGTAGAGCTAATCAAAGCCCAGATAGAATTATTGTCTCTGTGATTTTTGGAAGGAGAGGAATGGAAATACATGAGATTGCAAACTTGCGAGAATGAGAGTGCCAAGTTACATTTTGAATAAAGATCTGAAATTTACTTCTATGTTTCAAATTACAGTAGCCATTTTCTGTAAAAAAAGAAAAATATGTAATTAAAAATCCTACTTTCCTGCAAATTTCATTGCATGAAAAATTTTAAATTCTTATARTGCATTATGATGAAATAAGCTGGTTAGTGAGTAGAAGRAATTTATATTCATGGGAGAAGATTTTATATATATATATTATATAATTTRTATATATATATATATGCCGCATTAATAACATGAAGCTGATTTAGCTGTTCTGTATCAATGAGTCATATCTATTTTGAACTCCAAAAGGCTATGATAATTTCAGTTCTATGTTTTGCTTTAAAGTATGCCAACACTAGAAAACCTRTGCATAGAAATAAATCCATGGCAGACCACATATAATTCATCTTATGTATCTTTCATTGCCAAAAATTGTCTGTGCAGTCAATAGAGACAGAAGAGGTGCTGTCGAGTGATTGACCCCAAATGCCTTTTATACCTCTCCAAGGATGGTATCAATTGCCTGTGGGAGGTATCCACCTCTCTCATTTCACTGTAGTGGTAGCTTCACCAACTACCTAGACCAGGTGCTTATTTCTGATGGCTAGCATGAAATAATGTGCACCTCATTCTAAACAGTCATGATTAAAGCAGTCTTGCCACATCTTACAGAACTGATAGGGTTGCCTACTTACATACTTGGACAAAAGAGGGAGAGACAACTCAACATGTTTGTCTGTGTCAAAGCAGTAAGGTTTTAATTAAATTCCCTATATACTTCGCTGGTGGAAAACCTTAATCAAGATACCAGCAGAAGAAAAAGGAGAAAACAACATTTAACATTAGCACTTTGGAGCAAGAAATATTKTTTCAGGGACATTTTAAAAGAAGAATTTGAAGAACAGAAGAAGAAGAATATTTGTTTTCTGTGGATCTCCTGCTGACTTCAGAGTGAGTGTAACACACTTGGGGTTGACTGCAGAGAAGCCAAGGCAGAAAGTAGTTATGTGCTAAATATAAATGTCTCATGTGAGAGACATTTCCACTTTGATGCATTTTCTCCTGTGTGGTATTTCTTACTATTTTGCCTATATGGAGTAAATTTTGTCATAGTCATGTGTAAACAAAGCAAACTATTTGGAAAATCAAAGCAAATRCAGTGTATGAAGTTGCAGTATTTTTGAACTATAGGGCAAAAAAAAATTGCCAAAATAGCTTAGGAAATTTGAAAGCTCAGAGACTTGAACCAGCAGTTGAATATTAGGAAACAACAGTTAATGGTATGCCACTTCTCAACAGATGCACTTAGTTTTCAGGATGGTAAATCCTGATTTACCATCAAAACTGATTGATTTCAGTTTTCATGGATAGAAAAGCTCTCCCAGGAGATCACCAGTTTCTGTTTTTCATGATGAGAAGCTGAAGTGTTGCACAGAGTGCCCTGGATATATGAAACTGTAATAAGATCCTATATACAAAATAGTAACTACATTTTCCATAAGAAAATAAAAGCTACTTCAGAGCTTGTCCCTTTTTGTTTTTTTTTTTTCAATTGCTATCCCTATATGCATAAATCAAATTATTTAAAGAACAGATATAAGTGATAACAACTCCCTTTCACCTTGACCTTGCAGTTGTTTATATAGTCAAATTTGCAAATTGTGGGAGTAGCTGAATTTATCATCAGGACTTATCCATTACTTGTATTCTAAAGGTGAAGTTAAACACAAGAGTTTAGACGAGCATTTTTCAAGTGGCCAAAGTCTAGCTATTGCTGTGTGAGTAAGTACAGTAAGTCTGTTTCATAGAAAAACTTGAACTGTCTTACTAGGTTGAGTCTCTGGGTTCAGTCGCTGTGCTTCTCACTTTCAAACAAACTAAACAAGCACAATGACTGTTGCATTTTCAGAACTCAGTACCTCAGAGGCATTTAAGATAGATTAAGTTTCTCCAAATTTGGATGTTGTTCTAAAACAGTTTTAAGAGTCACTTAAAACATCACATAATAATAGATACTAGGTGTCTCTATTGTCCAGTCTGGTACTAAATCCACTGGCCTTATTTCTTCAGAAGTCCAGTGCAGATTTCTGTTTGAAACACAGTTTGAAAACAGTTATAGTACATTAAAATGATTTTTTTTTCAGTTGCCACTCAACTATGCAGCAGCTACCAAACAGTAAACACATATCTCTCTATATTGGTTTGGAAAACAGTGCAAGATTATGAACTGAGTAATCATGTTCCACCCAGCTGCCCTGTTCAGCAAACATCCTGAAACTAGCAAACTGAGCTTAATTTAGAAAATATTTGCTCTGCATATATCCTCTTCCCCCAAACGCATGACCTCTGTAACATCCAGAAGTTCAGGGTTTTTTTCTATGCTTTTGTACTTAACAACCCAAATTGCACCTTCTATTCTGTGATATATTGATCAAATCTGGGACATGAAGCAAAATAAGGCTGATGAAATTCTTAATTGTAGAAGGATAAATTATGTTTCCAAGAATCTCTTCTAGATATGTTAGAAGACGTTGCAAAGTAGGCCTAAAATATATGTCCTCTCTGAAACCACACCATGGACACAGGAAAACAGCGGTATATATATTTGTCTGTGATAGCAGTGAGACATCAGTTGAGTCTTTGTATGCATTCGACCTGCATTCGATTGTTGTATGCATTCGATTGATGTATGCATTCGATTGTTGCTTCTGAGATCATGGCCATGTCAGCTGCTGGGAGACAGTCTAAAAGCACCAAGCCCATATTTATAGATTTTAGGAGAAAAATAACTGATCTTCTACTCTAGCTTTCTTCCTAAAAGGCATCTAAATTTTCATCAGAAATAATACGTGGCTTGAGTAACTGAACAGTTATAGCAAAGCTTAAATAATTGCTGAGCTAAATCTGAATTAGGGATGTAAAAGTAAAGATATCTCTTGTTTCCATAATTCTAACCTTCTCTGAATTATGTAATTATCACTTTCATGTCTAATTAGTATGAGTATGCATAAAATTATTCTTCCTGATATTCTTCCTAAATGAAGCTATCAGCAATATTTTGTGATGTAGATGTCTTCATTTAAAATAATAGTCTTCATTTAAAATAATATTCTCAGTGCTGCCAATAATCTCTAAAGCTTTAGCTAGTTTTTCAGCTAGCTTCGTATCTACATATCTACATAGGTAAAAGGAAAATGCCTGATATATTGCTGCCAGGAAAGTAGTGTGAAAAAGCGATGTGCATTTATGAGTCTGCTGGATTAATGTATTTAGGGGTAGCTAAAACAGTATCACATACTGTTAATGTAGCAGAGATGTATGCTTCAGAACAAATTACAGTCGCCCATGACTGTGTATTGTGCATTTTTAAGGGAATTCAGTTCGGYTGTGTTGTGCTGCTGTAGTTCTGCATCAACAGCTTTGGAGCAATTGGCCAAGTTCAGCCATACAGCTAAAAATGAGATTTATAAATTCAGATATCTGGCCCTGTGTGGCCTGATAAGCTGTCCCTCAGTGGTGCAGCAACCACGTCCTGCCTGGCTCCAGCATCACCACATTAAAGGCTGCGTCTTGCACCAGCAGGCAAAACGAATGTAAATACAGGCTATGGAGAAGAGGTGGAGYCAGGGCATTACCAAGTGACCACGGGATACAAAGCTGTTGGGAATCAGGTTTAAGGACTTCTGCTGCTCACAGAGCGTTGTTTTCCTGAGAACAGCCAGTGTACCATGGAGGTCACAGATATAGCTTTTTTGTGGGTAATCTTTATCTCTCCTTTCCTTAGGTTTTGGATTAGATTCAAAGCAAGAAAAGACAAACAGATTTGTATAACAAACTGGCTCATGCACATCTGTGCTTCAGCTAGAAGGCTGACCAGCTATTTATTCTAATGTGGTTAGCAGCCAAACAAATGGGACTAATTCTCCTCCCACACTGGCGGCAGAAGCCTGGATAGCTGAGCTTGGTGCCAGAGGTCTCCTGAGAGAGACAGAGTCAACTCACTCTTGGCCAAAGAGATCCTCTGTCTATAGCAGGGTGGAGTCCCTAGTCTGTGACAGGCCTTGCTTTTGTGTCCCTTTTGTGGGGAAAAATGGCAAGTCCTCCATGCCACTGCACATCTTCCGAGCTTGTTAATTCTCTGTTAGTCTATAAACTCTTCAAGTCTTGAAGACTCTCCAAGTCAAAGGGATTGATCCCTTTATTGGTTTGACTGGGAATGAGGCTCTCTAGGGRTATTTGGAAAAGGGAAGGGCTGATTGCTGTTTTGCACCTACACATCTTCATCATAGTGAGAAGACTTAAGGTAGTGTGAAAATTATCCTCCTTCCAGCCCCCTGTAACAGCTAGGGGCTAAAGCTGATCTTGTGGTTATGAAGATATATAAATGTGAAAGAATGATTAAGATGACTGAGAGCAGTCAGATATTGTTCATCTCTTTATTTTGGTTCTTCTGACCATAGAAGCGCAGCAGTGGTATTTCTCTCCCAGATCTTCAGTAATTAATCAGGGGCTAGATAGCATGGTGCATAGGATGAATGTTTCTAGATGAATCACATAGATAGGAACAGATCTTCATCTAACTTTGATCTGTACTTTTAGAAGTTGAAGTGATCTGAACATCTCACTGAATTTGCACTTGAGTAATTTCTACTCCTACCATACATACAATGAGAAATTGAACAACTTTAATAGTTTCTCCCTTCATCAGAGAGGAAGTCCTCTGCTAATCGACTGATCTGGTTTTAATTTGTTATTAGCAAATACCACATTTTTTCTGTGTCTGATTTGCATCTTGTAGACACCGTCCTTTTTTCACCCAAACTGATGTTGCAATGAGGATAATACTTAGAACATTTATAGTTCTTTTTTTCAGTCTTTTGCTATGAACAGTTTATGAACTGATTTTCTTTTTCCAGTTTCACTGCCTATCTATTCTGGCTACCCAAATGGGCCGTCCTTCTAGGGCTGTTGAGCTTCCTCTGAAACCTGGCAGTGAGCTAAGCTTGATTCTTTTCAAATATTTTTTTTTTTTGAAATAAATAAATGCATGGCTTTGGAAATCAGCTTAAAAGCAGTTCTGTTAAACTGAAGTTGTGAATCAGTGGCTAGCAAATCATTTTCATCTGGAAACTGAACCCTTTTCTCTCTGTAGTTATTTTTTGTTGAAAGTGAGTATTCATGTTTTGAAGAAAAAAAAACAGAAAAGTCAAGTATTTATATTGAAAGCTTGTTTTAGCATTATTCCATTTTTTTTCCTAGCAAAATAAACAACTTAATCTAAATTGGCGGGACTGATATCACAACAAATCTTTGCTCAGTCTCAAGCTGATCCACACCTGCCAACTGCAATACAAAAGATTTGCAGGGACTTTATGTCACCTTTAAGATAGGACAAGATTTGACACTTTATCTTTTATTTACTTTAGATGGTCTGATATTGTTGCAGGTGAACTTGGAGAATACCTGCTCCCTCAGGCATATGACACGGCACAGAAAATTACCTTAAAAAGAGTGTGTAGCATTTAATTGTTTAAAATATTAGAGCTTGGTGGGAGAAAATATACCAATTTGATGCCACTTCCTTTTACTGTGCAATTCTCATTACTTTCCCTTATTACCATCACTGCTAGGTGTTTTACCAAAATTCTAACAATAAGCTGTGATCAGAGTCTTCATGAAGACGCTGTGCAGACTGTACCCAGAATGACTATGTACATATAACATATTTGAAATTGTTGAAGTTTTTGAAATTTCAGAATTTTGCAAAAACTCATAAATGAAACACATTGGAAAAGATAGCAAGAAATAATTGGTGTTTGCTAAGCAGCCTACAATCAGTATCACAGTTCTAATGTTACCTGATTTGAGAGAGTCCTTTTCTAGACTTTACTATGGTAAAAGGCATCTGTAAAGGTGTCTAAGACAACAATGATCGCAAAAGAARTAATAGCTGTGATAGTTGCCAGCAACTCTGTCACACACAAGGAAACAAATTTCATAATACAACAAATTGTTATAAGAGTTACAATACTGTTTGAAAGAAAGACTTGGAAAATACTTTGAGAACATTATCATCTGCAATAATGATATCCCATTTAGGTGTTTTTATAATAACTTCATGTTATTTTTTCCATGATTTCCATTTTTTTAATGGCTATGAATATATGAAAGAAATGCATTTTAATCTGATATATCTATTTACTGGAAAATTATTTTGTGTGTGGTATTGGCTTACCAGTCTGTTAGTTTTGTGTTCGTTGGTTAAATAAATCAGTCAGAACTCGAGAAAATTAATGTTACCTAACTTTGTCAGAAAAAAAAATATATCTGTTACTTCATTTGCTGGAAAAAGGCATTTGCTGAGGTTCATAACATCTTTTTCTTAAGGTGCACCCCATATTCTCCAATTTGTAACCTACTTCATCATGAATGAAATCGCATTGAACAATAAGGGGATTTTTCTAGTTTACGACCGCTTTTTCCTGTGGTCTGCTCAAGTTATTTCACCAATAACGGAGCTCCTTTTCAGAGAGGACAAAAAAAAGTTCTAATAGAAAATGTCCGGCAGCTGAGGTATATGGGTTTGTGTCTGTTCTCCAGTAATAAAATAATCTGGGTGACAAATAGAGCAATTCAAATGCTTACCTCGTGGGCTGGTGAGTCACTGCACAAATGCTTTCTTCATGCATCCTTTCTCTCAAGTTCTCTGATTTATCTACACATTGTTTCCCATGTGTCTTGGACATTCATGGCTGGGAGGAATCTCAAGAGATTTCACTTAAGACATCCTCCTGCTTGGAAGAGGATTGACTAACCCAAGACCATCTATGACAGACATTTGTCTTAAAATCTTTCAGTAAAGGACATTCTTCAATATCCATAAGTAGCTTTTCCAGTACTTGAAAAAGTTATTCTTGATAGTAGCATTTTTTAAAGAAAAAATAATCTGAAGTTTTTTGTCGCCCAGCGGGCATGAAGAACAATTGAATGCCATCACCACAGTGTTAATGATTTCTTCTTTTTRCTCTTTGCTTTCCTAAGCTAAACAACCTAAGTATTTCCAACTACTCATCTTACCCTGCAGAAAAATTTTGGACAGGGGATGAAATTTTTGTTTTAGTCATTGTCCAGTTGCTAGCCTGGGTGTTAAGCCTGAAGCTATTTTTACATGACAAATAAATTAAAAGTACAATAACGATTTGTGGGCGTATCCTGCAGAATTAGCCTCATCACACACTGACGTAAAACACACACATATTTTCATAGCGTGTGAGTATCCCTGTTTAGTTATTTTATCACAACAGTGCGTGGGGTATTGCAAATGGATTCCTTATATCCTGTTTCTTTAAGTTTACGGAATTTTTTACTCAGTTCATCAGAAGTGAACATCTTTGATCTCATAAATCATCAAATTTAATTAAAAAAAAGGTTTATTTCATCAATGCATTAGAATTCTTCAGTTATTCAACAGCAGCCTTCTTGGCCTCCATCTTCTTCTACTTTCTTGTTTTCCCAAGAAGCCTCTATTACTCCATATATTTCTAAGCCATCACAGTGAATTTGCACTTTTTCTGTGCAATTTCAATTATTAATATACTTTTTGGAAAATRTCCAGAAAAAAATGTTAGTTCAGAAAAAAAGAACTTGTGTGTCACACACATGATTTTTCTTTCCYGCTAAAAACAGGTAAGAAGAGAAAAAAAAAAACAGCATAAAAACTCAGTGGCAAAGAAGCTATGATACGTGCCATCTCCTCTGAAAACCATCTAGGATTATGTTTTATTCCATTTGGTGTGGCGTGCAAACTCAGTAGTTCTTAAATTCCTGCTGGATTATGACTTTAACACACAGAGTCATATTTTGTAGCATGGGCTAACACACACATGAAACGAACGTTCCCTATAAAACAGGCTTATAGCTGAATTTAAGTTCAAGAGCCTTCCCTGTTGCAGCTCCATACCTTGTGTCCCAGCGCAGAACTGCAGGGCCAAGTCTGCTTTGGGAGAGCACAAGCCATGGAGACTCTGTACCCGGAGCAGAGAGCACAGGGAGGCTCAGGACACCCTAGGCTGATGGGAGCTCCTCCGTTTCCTGCTCTACTGCCATCTCACTGGAGTGTGAAAATATGATGTAAAACTGGAACCAGATCCCTTAATTGCATTAATTCTATCCCTTCATCCCCCTCCAAGAGTTTTGCATATAGGCAGAATTCTTCATGACTGATTCATATAAATGCTGAACAAATCTCATCAGGCAGACCGTATTTGAAAGGCAAAAAGTTTATTTTAAAATTATTCATTTTAGAATATCCCAAAACTATCATAAATTATTATGAATATTAGCTTTGGGTCTGTGCTAAATGTCATGAGTTAGCTTGAATCTGCATGAAATTTGCTGGGCACCATCTGGTGTTAGTCCCCAAGTATGTGTGCAATCTAACAAAATATTTCATCATCTTCTTCCACAGAAAAGACAGTATAAATGTTTCTTTAAATCATGAATTTCCAATACTATTACTCTAAGAATTCCAATACATTACTCTCACAATATATCTTCTGAAGAAAGAAATTTTTGTTTGGAGGCAAACATTTAGTCTGAAAGACATAGCAAGTGTTAATAAAAAGCTGCAATATGCACAGAGCTTAATAATCCTACTCTCTCCAAAACAGGCAATTCAGCCTGCAAAGTTAACAGTTCTATACTGATATCATTAAACTTTTAAAAATGTATTCTTTTCTCTCTGAGTGCCGTGTGTAGGTGTCAGCTACCTTCTAGTTCATAATTTATGAACATAAATATAATGCACCTATTAGCTGATTTATCTCTCTAAATATTTTTACTGTGTGTTTTAAGCTACATTATTTTTACCCTAAACATTGACTTCTATTTGTAGAGGGTGAAATAAACTATTAGGTTTATTTGTATTAACCTTAATAATAGCATATGTTCCTTGCTTGCCAAAAGCCCCATTAAAGACATGTATGTTTTGACTCAGTAGTTCCAGTGGTAGAGTAAGTACCATTTCCTAGTAGCTGGAGTTAAACTGGTCACTGAAAATTAAAGTAAATTGAATAGTACTTGCAAATTTTTTTTTTTTTTTTGTAGTCTATCTAGGTTTTTCAAAGTACTAATGTYTGAAATTTGATCTTAAAAATAACTCCTCATAAGTCCTTCAATCAGAAAGTACCCACAACTTGTTAATATATTATATGAAGGAGGACATATTATTCGAACGTGAGATACATCAGTAATTATATGCCCGCCAAATTCCCCTARTAATGTATAATGGTTGCAGATGAATTGCATCTTGAAGCAACATAATCTTCAAATAGTGCAGTGTGTTTCATGGATGAAATGAGAAGAGAGGGACTAAAGCTCTTTTTCCCAGTAGCATGCTCACTATTTTAGTTTCCCATCACAASAGCATGGAGTTGCAAGTCTGGATTTTTGCCCAGATGAAAACCCTGCCCATGTATTTGACATATGATTTTTTTTTTTCCATTTAGAAAATGTTTTACCAGACAGACTGATTGAGGCTGCTAAACAAGAATCAGTTTGATTTAGAGGAAAATCTCAACCTATCCAGTGAAATTCTCGAAATGTTTAGGGCAAACTTTGGAAAGATGAGTTGAAATGAACATGAATTCATTTAATGGAAAGTCTAGATCACAGTTTATTGAGAGCAAAAAAAAAGAACACAGCTCAGTGGCTTCCATGAATTATAAACAACATTTGAAAACACTGCTGTGCTCCGAGGACAACACTGTCACAGTTCTATAAACAAGTAAAATCACAAATGAAGAAGAATATATCCTTCAGAATACATGCCTCATTTCTTTCCCTCTAATGATTAAAATTTGCATTCTTACTATTAGCAGTTGTTTAGCATCAACAAATTTGTCCTGAATCACATTAGAACTGCACTGAGCATAAAATGAGCAAAGAGCACATCTTGCTCAGTTTGTGTCTAAATTCGCAAAACTTGGTCATCAGAGACAGGGCAGAAGTAATAGCTATTACAGTCAGTTCACTAAAATATTTGCTAATATTTAGTGACATACTGGAAAACATTCCATTTTCATCTTGGAAAACATCATGATAAGACTAATACACCAACCCATCCAATGTGTAAAAATATCAGAAAAGGGTCACATGAGTTAGGAGCCTATATTCCATTCTATATATTTCACTGAAATAATAGTAGCTTGGTGCTTAGCTCCYTTAGCCTCCCATGTTGCCTTCTGGTATTACAGTTAAAGATATTTTCCCTGTGATGACTGGAATGCAGTCCTGTTTTCATGAGAGACATGTAACTCCTCAGAAATGTGAGGAGTTGCCTTCATTAACCATGCTCAATTTTGACAAACTGCACTGTTGAAGAAAATGAAAATAGATATTACAGGCAAGACTTATTGATCAGAAAATGTATTCCCAGTTTTGTAGTTCAGAAGATAATAATTGCAGTGCAGGTTTGTTCTTGTTTTATCTGGACAACTCCATCTACATAAAAATCACTTTACCTCTGTATATCACTTCAACGTTTTTCACAATACAGCTATGTGATCAGAATTTACAAAGAAAGGAAGAGTAAGCACACGTAAGTAGCAAGAATAATCCGTATAAAGTTTTGTTATCTTGATACAAGATAAAATCGGAATCTTTCCTATTTTTTTTTATCATATGCACCCACATTACATACAGATAATGTAGTATGGAAACAAGTCCTGTGGATTAGTGAGAACTAACATGTGCCTGCTTCTCCCAGCTGTTTCATGCAGTGGAAATGCTGAGAGATTTGTTGCCCTCTCAACCTGCTGTGGACGAACAGGCTTGCTCCTATATGACCTGGATATAACATTCCAAATGGACAAAAATAAAAATAGGAGGTAGTCGGTATGACCAGGGAACAAGGAAAAATATATATATATACACATATATATATATATGTCCATATTGCCTCAGATAATAGTGTCAGTTTCTTTTATCTACAGCCTGAAATGTTATGCATAAAGTATCTTTTCATCCCAAATGTCAGCATTTCCTTCCTAAAGGAGAAATTGAATAAATATATTAAAAAAAAAAAGAGTTGTTTGCAGGGTTTTTTTCAGCAAGGTCAAATTTATTTTTCTATTTTTTGGTTTTGAAACAGTGTGCTTGTGAGTCACACTGGACATCTGGGAACATCTTATAAGCCCAGATGCTATTGTAAATGGACCGTTGTATAATGGCATCTTGATATGACACTCAACACAGGAAATCTCAAGATTGTCAATTGTTTAGTGTAATGCTACTGGGAACTACGTATTTTTAATTAAAATATTTATCCTTTAAACATTTTTGTAAGAAAAAAATACATGATAGTTACAATTGAATTGCAATACTCTTTACAGATGCTCTCTACTACATTTCAATTGTTCCTAACAGTGAGAAAATGCTTGGGGGCTGAAAATTAGCAGGCATAGCTCCAACTGAGAGTTGTTTTCCTTTCTAATTTCTCCTTCAGAAACTGAGTGCATAAAAAMAATTCTCCTACTCTTTATGACACAGTAGGTGTAAAGAGTAAACCTGTCACTGCTAGATTTTCCAGCGAGGGAAATGCTTCCCCTGCTCCAGGAAGCATTTTTGATCCAACACTTTATAAGCTTRATCAAAGGTGCTCTATCTGGAACTAATGGGAGATGACTTGAAGCAGGTGAYGCCAGCTGCTGTTAGAAGCCCAAGGGCTGTGGTACAGTCAGCATCCTGGAGGGGAGAGCACGATRCACTGTGCTCCTATGTCTAACGCAGTACCCACAACTATATAAATGTAAAATGTATAAAATGTATTTTTTCCCAAATATGGATCAGTTGTCTTTACTGTTAGTCTATACCAGTGACAAGAAGTCTATACCAATGAGAAGTCAGTACAGAGACAACGTGTGCTGACTCTAACTTCAGTTCCCTTTAGCTGACCACATAGGAGCCCAGTGTGATTCATGAGCAGATCAGATGTCTCTGCCTCAAGCATGAAAGCATCCTGCTGAGGGGCAAGGCAAAGGGTAGGGTCAATAGTGGTTCATCTCCTTGTTTTTAACTCATGTTTTAATTCACTTCTGCTTATTCACCTCACCCTGAATGTCACTTGAACCAGTGTGGTTTAAGTCAAGCCCATACTGAAGGGCTCTAGCCTGTCTTGAACTCAGAGACCTTTTCATTTTCCTCCGGTACKTAAGAGGATTTCTTAGCAGTGGTTTATGTAAAAGCAGGCAAGCAAGCAGGCAAGCCACTTCTGACTTTCATTGCCATCTTTGTCAGTGGCTGGCCTTAATTAAAATTTGTGTCTTGCATACACAAAGCTATGTCACAAAAGCAGCACTGTCAGGCTTTTAATATGAGAAAAACAATGTATTTTTTTTCTTTGTCTTATGCTTGGAAATGACTGAATCACGTTGGCTGAATTTTCACAATGTTTTTTTTCTTCACTGAAGGCRAGTATCCAGACGAGAATTTGTATTCTGGAAAGTTTATGCTTGAAAGTGTGATAAGCAATGGAAAAATGTCTTTAGGAGGCATTAGATTTGTCATCTTCACCTTTATTACAGTAGTAAGAAAACAAATCATTTTATCTGATAAGGTTGTAATGGAATAAGAGTTTATCATACACCTATTTCAGAGGTAGGACAGGGACTGGGGGGAAGCCTTGCCCTGGGTCTTGCAGCTGAAGGGCCCACTTGTTCCTGGAAGGCCTTTTGATGTGCTGCATGAGACCCACTGAGGATGCAACACAAATTCAGACTTTGGCTCTGAGATTTTGCATGTCCCTCAGCCCAGCTTCAGCACACACTTGCTGCGTTGTATCAGTTGCATGTTCAGTGCACATCAGCAAGTAGATTTGAACCAATTTCTTAGAAGAAGCCGTTGAGCACTGGCCACAGACTCTCTGAAACAGCTGAGCTATGACTCATGTCTTGGTCAGAAGTCTAAAAGGGGATCCTTCTTTGACAAAGACTGTTCTGTACAGACAGGTTTTTCTGTGAATTATTCATTGATTTCTAAAAAAAAATATAAYTCCAAATTTTACAACTTCTACTTCCAGTAAATATTCTAAGAAAATAACTTGTTGATAGAAATACAGAACCAGTGTGTTCAAAAGGACATAAGGTCTGGAGAATGATGGTGGATAAATTTTAGCAGGTACTTTACTGCAAAGTAAGGAAGAATGAACCTCAAAATGCCCATTGTCTGTCTCTCTGCTATGCCAATCCTTGCAGAAGTGTGCCTGGTCTGTTCTTAAAAGGCAGATGATGATGATTCTTCTTAAAGTTGATGATGATTCTCCAGGGTGCTCAGGTGCTGAATTACAGTGTTTATAATTGGCTTTAGGATTAGACAGCATTTTTGTGTGTTTCACAGAGCCAGTTTCAGTTTCAGTTTGAGTTTTCAGGKCAGTGACAGCACAATACTATTCACTGAAAAGAGGGAGATCTGACTATCCCTTACCTTTCCTGAGAATCTTTTATGTACCTGAGGAGACCATGTTCTGAGATGATGAGCGAATCTTGCTCACTTTCCACTTCGTTGTGCTCTTTAGATTTTTTAATCCAAACATCATAATTTGTCATTATTTTTCCCACCTGCAGAATATCTGGCCAATACTTTCCTTGATTGCGCTTTCCAGTTTTAACTATGTCTTTATTATTATTTTTTTTTAATACTTGTCCTTAACCATCTGTCCTAGTTTCTGCTTTCTCTATACTTCTGTCTTGTGTTTGAGCTCTGTGGAAGGGCCCTGTGCCCTTTCCTTCCTGTGCTTTGGGGGTTTTAATTTTACTGTCACTTCTTCAAAGGACTAACAGCTTTTCAAAAACCTTTCATACCTTTAAAATGTGTCTCTGCCTTAGTGTCTGGGCATCCTGAAGTCTGCTTAGAGGAGTCCATTTCTGTTTTTCTATATTTTTTTTCTTCTTTTTCCTAAAAATAAGAATTTCATTATTTCACATTCAGTTTTGCCCAAGTTGTCTTCTAACCTGTCATTCTTCATAGGATTCAATTTAGAGGAGTATCTCAGCCAACTTCKTTGCATATATGAAAAAATAATCGTGCTCATTCCATGTATTCTTTCCATAGTTCATATTTTGCTCTGCTTTTTTGACAAATGTTTTTTTCAGATGTCTCATATTATAACTAATGCTGYATGACACAGTGCTTTAAAGAAAGTATCCAAATATAAGAGGTTACATCTGTTGCATTGGGCAGGCATATTGTGAAGTGAAAATTACTCAAATTTCTTAAGAAATTCTTAGGAACAGTGTCACCAATTCTGACTGCTCATATTTGAATTAACTAAAAAAAATTAACACTATTTAAGCAAATCTTGTAGAAGTAATAAAAATTCCAAATGAGACATGGTCTGAACTGAGGGAGAATAAGATCAAAAAATATTTTTTTTTCATAGCAGGTCATTCATTGCCTTTTAGAAGAAACTTGATGACCCTCTGGAGTACTGGSMWWAAARRAAAAAAAAAAAACAAGTGCTAACTTTGCACTGAGTAGTTATGAGGAAGTTCTTAATAGAGGGCATGAACGGTTCTGGTATCACATGCCTGCTATTAAATAGTAGTGCATCAGAGGGCTAAAAACAGAAAATAAAGTAGTTTTGTGGTGCTTGTTTGGAAGGTCTCGTGTTCGCTGAGTGACGCAGCAGCCTGAGGGTTGGTGCTGTGGGGCTCCCACTGCCTTCCCCTCCCACGGGAGCTGTGTGGAGAGGCCGCCAGCAAACCCCCTTCCCGTGCCTGGGCTGTGGTTTGTGCTACAGGTTTGCACGCAATAAAACCTAACACTAGGGAAGAATTACTTCTTATGAGTAGCATATTTACTGAAAAAAGCATAAAGATGGGGAAGAGACGAGGGAAGTAAAAATCTTCACAGTTTTGAATTAAAATTTGGAACAGATCATCAAAATCCATCAGATGTCCATCAAAATATTGACTATTCTCTTTGAACTAATTTTTTGAACTATTTTTGAATTATTCTTTTTTTGAACTCTTTTTGAACTATTCTTTTTGAACTAATTTTGATCTAATCTCTACATAGAAAGTATTGAGCAAACTATATGTTTTTGTAAGGTAATCACTGCAGTACAGTGATGATTGACCTAATGCTTTAGAGTTTCTAGAGTTTCTACCTGTGAATATTCCTTTTATTTATTTATTTATTTATGTATTAGTGTTTTGGATAAGTATTTAATTGGAGGAGGGAGGGTGAGGGAGAGGAAGGAAGTTATATCAGGTATATTAGGTTACTGAGGTATATTCAGCTTTAACTGATGCTTCCAAATTCTTTGGATGCATGGGAAGAAATGGAATGTGTTGGATACACTGCATATGGAGTGATTTAAAGGTGCCTAAGGAGGGARGGAGGGGAAGTCTGAAGGGTCAGGGCATGTATGCCACGAGTCAGACTGCACACTTTATTTTATTTATTGTAATTCACATTGTGCAAGAAGACACTATCTGCTGAGAAAACTGTTTTTATGTGCTCTTTCCAGAACAGACTGACTCATTTTAGCAATTGTCTTTAGCTGCATTCCTAATTTAGTAACCTATATTTGTATGTATTTATGCTCATTCACTTTAATATAGTAAGGGCTATGACCACTTTTAAAGACGATTAGGTCTTGAGTCCTTATGTGTTTGCAGTTATTTTCCTTGGTGGTAAAATACCAAATATAGCTGCCTGACATTGCTTTTAAATTAAATTACATAAAGCACTGGAAAACGATTTGCTATTTTTTCCCTCTGTTGCTTTTTTTTGTTTAAGTGCATGCATTTTATTTAAGCGGAACCTGTCAGCAGTGTAAGCAGCAGTTTTGCTTTTCTGGTGCAGAAATATTATAACAGTTTTATGGGAAATACGTAACAAAGAAGAATAAAATGGTAGTTCATTTAAAAAGAGATTTCAGGAGTACTTCATAAGAACTGGTAGCATAGTATAAATAAATAACTCCTAAAATACCTTTCATTAGCTGAGGCCACCACATATTTAATGTTTTACCAATATTAGTGTTTTCATGAGGTAGGAAATATAACTTCAGTTAAAGATAGGGCCCTGGAAAGAGCAGTGAATCACTGTTACTTTTATTTTATTTTATTAGGATGTTTTGCAATAGCTGGTATTTTGCTGGAAAATTCCCAGGTCCTGGAAACAACATTAAAAGGAGTAAATAAGAGCTATTGTGAACATGTGACATGATTCAAAAAAGAACAAAACACACACAAAAAAAAAAAAAAGAAAAAAATCAGAAGACACATAAMAAAGTATCTTTTTTCTTCATTTCCTGATTCTTCTGGGGGGATTTTTTTCATTTTCTTTTGAAACCAGGTCAATGACTTTGAATGCTTTGCTGTCTCTTGTGATTTAGAAGAAAGAGTGCTGATTTCAAGTTTTTCAAATTTTTCTTTCAAGTTTACTAAGTTGCTGAAATAACATCGTGATTTACACTCTAATTACTAATTTACACTCTAATTTACACTTCTAATGATACCATTATTAATGGAATCATATTAATGAAATCATGTGGTTACTGTGGTTTTTCAGTTTTCCTTTATCTGGAGGTGCAAAATGGGACAGAGCTGTAGGTATTCTGCAAAGTTGAGAAGAAGGGAATATCATATTTGCCAGCCCACCAACTCTGCTCTTGCTAATACAGTCCAGTACGTGGTTTGCCTTCGAGTCAGCTTGCTAAAAAGCTTTGTTACAATGCAAAGTGATCAAGTTTTTAAAGTCTAAGAGTCTTTTATTTTATTTGGAACAATACATCGTTTGCCAAACTGTGGTTTCCCCATAGTCTCAGCAAAACCTGGTGCTGTTCATTCGATGTAACAAAAAAAAAAAAAAAAAAAAAAAAAAAAAAAAAAAAAAAAATTTTTAACAGCTTCGCATTTGTGCTTATTTTCTTTCTTGGACTGATTTTGAATAGGACAGTTCAGGTAATTTGAATCTATATGAACTGGAACTGATACTAATTTTAGAATAACTGTACAGACAAGATCTAAAAATCAACCCAAACTGAACCCACAGATTCTGCTGTTCCGGACAAGATGAAATCTTTTGGTCTCCTAGCTATTCCTTGGATGTTTCAGAGGATGGTGAAACAGCTTCACATTAGAAATATGAAAATAGGGCTTACTGAGATGTGTTTATGTGAATATAATGCCATTATTATACATGGTGAATAATTCCACTTTCTATCCCATAAGCCCAATCAAAATTAATCATTTCAAGTGGTTGAGTCTTCAGCATGTATGCCTTTAAATTTATCCATAGCATCTACTAGCAAAAGTACCAATACAGTGGGAGAAAGATATTTTCATATATTCATAGCTTAGCCAAAGCAGGAAATGCTGAAAACATTGCAAGTCTCAAGTGTCCTCACAAAATTTCCAAGTTGGCTGACCAAAGAGCTGAGATGATTATGCAATCTGAACCACTGAACAGAATGTGTTTATCACGCATCATYATTAACAAATTCTATTCTCATTAAACAATCATTGACTCAGTTGACAAAGCTAGTGATTCTAAATGGTGTTTGTTATGAAAATTGCACCTCTGTGCTAATGAAATTGTTTGTGACTTGCTTACCTTGACTATCTTCTATTCATTATTGTACTGTGTGATTTGCTACCAGACCCAGCTGGTGCTGTTTGCTCCTTTTGGCTGAATGACTGAAACTTTGTGATTTCTGATCAGTAATTTGACATGCAGTATGTAGTGTCAGCTGAATAATAGCCTGCTCTAAAACTGATGAATATTCTTGAATGTGTTAATACTTACATGGTGTCTTAACACTAGAAACTTATGACTACTCTGACCTCATAAGTCACAGTCAATTACATTCTTACCTTCCACTTGCAAAAGCACCCATACATGAGACCGTCTTTGGGGGTTTTGTTGTTCTTGTTGCTCTTTCTCCAGTCTGGTCTGACTTAGAGATACAGAAGTCACAACAGAAAAGAAGAAATAAAAATTTGTTCTCAACTTTCATAGAGTAGCTGAGGTAAAAGTGAATATGCAAATACCTAACTGCAAACTGGTGTATCTGAGGGCCTGTTTTTGATCTACACTGGGGAAACAAACAGGTTTGCTTGCTGGAGGCAAGCTGCAAAGCTGTGGGTCTGGGTAGCTGGCAAGGCCCATGCAGATTTCCTGACACCAGAGCTTCTCTCTGCTTCTCTCATCTGCAAAGCCAATGCTATAGAAACCAACTGCCAACACCATCAGTACACTTTAGTGGAGATATTTTGTGTTTTTTAGCTACCCTGGATGAGTATTTTGGAGTGTAGAGCTCTGCAAGAGTGAGACAGTAGCTGATATATATTTGGACAATGATGTGCTTTGAGATTGTCAGATGCCWTCAACTTTATGCCGGGACAAGTTAAAGTGAAAGCAAATAAAAGCATTTTTTTTATAAAATACAGTAACAGTCAATATGGTTAGAAAAGATATGAAGAAGGATAACTAGGAGTAAAATTAAACCAAATATAAATCTGTTTTTCTGATCATAAAGTTATAAAAAYATAACTTAACAACCTCACTTACCTGCAAATCGGATTAACCCCTATGGCTCATTGCAGGTCTTATTGGTAATGGAGCCCACCAATAATCCATAGCTTTGCGATGATAATTTTGAATGCCTGACCCATGAGGGTCTTCCCTGTGTCTACTGCTGTCAGGCCTGATTTTGCCATGATTTCTACCCACTCTATCCCCTAAGGAACTTGGGCAATTCCTTTGTGGGCTGGAGTTTTCTTGAAGGAAATACCCAATGCCTGTGGTAGCAGAAGCAGCATGGCAGCTTGATATAGTTATCTACAGAGCTCAGAAAGCCAGGACTTTCTCAATGAGTCGGGTGRTTAATGAAGCAATGATATTTAGAGGCAGGTAAGAGCTGCCCAAGCTGGCCTGCTCCATACCACCATCACTGCTGTGTAGCAACACTGGGGGATGTTGAGTATCATGACCCGCTGTGACGGATACGCTCCTTTCCCAGCTCAACCTGGCCTGTACCTTACATGCAGCCCTGTTCAGTTGCTAACCACCAGCGATTTATCTAACCCTGGTAGGCGCCACCATCCTGATTTCTTCTGCCACTTAGACTCAACATAACATTCCTGAAGGCTGCATCCCAAAGGGGCGGTAAGGCTAATACACTAGCCAATGGGCCTCTGAAATGAAAGAATGACTATAAGTCAATCATCTTATCCTATAAATACGCGGACAGCCCGAGAGCCCTTTGAGCTCTCCTGACACGGCTGCGGCCTGCACAGCAGGATCTCCCCYGGAGCAGGGACGCCTCTCAAGGTTACTCCTCGAGGTTGAGAGACTCCCCCTTCCACAACAGATTTGTGCTAAGTGAACACAGCGYGCTCTCTTTAACTTTACTTTGTAACTGTGCACAAGAACCCTTAGTCATAAACCGTTGACCAGGTCTGGGACTAGGATTGGATCCAGCTGCACCCAGACTCCTCTCAGAAGGAGCCTGGAAAGCAAGGGGGGCCAATCTGAACCTCGTGACCCDACAGGAGGGTATCCCAAGACAACTGTGTATTATCTTGAGCCTCCATGCAGTGAATAATAAGTGACCTTGCCATAGAATCTCGTGAAATCATTGTCCATATTAATAAATCCTGTTACTATTTCTTTCATATGAGTGAAGTGCATTTGTCACTCACCCCTGCCACCACTCGTTCCGTGACACCMGCTCACGAGTGCTGCAATATGTGAAGTGCAAACATAGGAAATCTAATAGATTTTTACCTCGTGTTCTTCCGAATCCACCATGAGAAGAATACAAGTACGAATAAAATATGCATCCCTTGTCATTTATGGATGTTTACTTTTCATGTTTGTTATGAAAAGGGGTTTCTAATGAAGCCAGATTATTGTGGGTTTTTTAGTGGCTTCATTACTCAATCATTTGCACTCCAGCTCTCCTTGTGAAATTGTACAGAGTTTTTTTCAGACTACATACTTAAGGGACCTTAAGCAAACTAGTGCCTTTCATAATGCTCCTCCTGACAGCACTTTAAATGCAGTGATTCATCTGATAGATCATTTAAATTGACTTAAATAAACAGAGACTTCCAGTAAGACATGAAAATGGAAAAGGTGCTAAAGCAGCAGCCTAGGATTTTCCAAAAGGGAATGAAATGATTTACATTTTGTTTTTGTTTTCCCCTGAAAGATGACACCTCCTGGAAACATGAAGAGATATAGTAACAGTTATAGTATCTCCCCACCAACTTTTGCACAGATAATTGTTATATCCTGACACCTACTTATTCAAAGAGTGACCTAAAAATGCAAAGATAGCTGCCCTAAACCCTTCTCTCTGAGCTCTCTGACAATGCACAGCATCTCATAATTCATTTTTTGGCATGTAAGTACACAGAGGGAAAATAGGACCCTACTGCCTTTGTCTATTTCCTCCGTAGCTGTTCTTCGGTACGTGGGAAATCCTCTCTGGCAGATGTAGTGACAGTCATCTCTGTAAAAATAAACCAGTCTAAATAACCAGAAATGAAAGGCGTGTGGTTTATATAAATTCAGTCAAAAAATCCCCAGAAACTTTCTTTTAATTCTTTGATTTCTTTGTGAAATAGTGATTGGTGAAGTATCACACTGAGCATGTCAGGCAGATGCACAATTATTAACACTGAAAGTAAAATGTGCAATAACCTACAGTCGTGCAAATTTTGTGTGCTTGAAAATGGAAACATGCTCTGGAACTCTATCACACACTACACAGCTGTTGACAACTCCTCTAATCATATATTGCTGTATTAGTTTTTAGATATAGTCTCATTTACTTTGCTTTGTTCTCTGCAGTCAAGCCAAGCTTGCTTTCAACTACTGTGAATCTACTATGTCAGTCTGACTCACATAGATATCAGTAGAAAACAAAGTGTATTATACTTAGCATTTTAATGACATGAACACAGAAAGCCAAACCTTCATCAAAGGAAATACCAGCAAAGCCAATGAAGCTAAGATTTTGAGCCAATGACCCCATAAAACTGGTCTTGTGAAGCATCTCCAGAAATTCTATTGTTTGTGGTTAATGGGAGGGATTAATAATTTGTATCAAATATATTATTTCCCCAAAATAATGTTATACAATAAAGAAAAAGCCATTTTAATAATTCTCCAATTGAATTATTTCCAAAGAAGTACATGGAGTACTATAGTTTGGCTTCAGCAGATCAGATTTCAGGGTTTGCCAGGATATATTTCCTTTTGGTTTTCATGCAACCCAAACTGTGTTTCGTGATCAACACGTGTGTTGTTTCTGGGTACCTGAGTTCTAGCTGTTGGTCTCTCCCTCACCTATGGGAAATGTCCGCATGCCTTAGCAGGGCCTGTATGATCCAGACATACAGGTAAGCTCTCTGCTGAGAAAGATGCAAGTGAAAAGGTTAGCTTATTAAAAGGAAATCTTTCAGAAAAGTTTTAACTAAAATGCCATCCAAGTCTTCCAGGTAAATATTATAGCAATTTGCTTAGGATGCTTGTGAAAAGTATTTTTTCACATGACAGTAATTTCTTGATTGTTTTAGATTAACTGAGTTCCTTTTAAATTCAATTTGTTTAAACATGTTTCCTACTGAGAGTCTTCCGAAGGATTTAGACTGTCACTTTTATTGTTCCTTTTTATCACCTGTGAGAAATTCTGAAGACATTTTAGGAATTTTGTCATGACCTGTCATGACTTAGTTGAAATGGCAAAAATATCAGTCACTGTATTGGAGTGGTTAACCAGCGAAAAACAAAAGATTGTGTACAGTCCAACTAAGTCAGTTTTCCTGTCAAATTGCTCAATTGTATTCTCTTTAGTCTATCATGACATCATCATTCAGCAGTTCCCCTGTCATCACACGACCTTGGAAGAAAGACAAAACCTGAATTTACACTGCAAAAAACAAGACAAATAAAGTGAAGATTTGTGTTTGTTTGGAGGGAAAAAAAACCCAACAACCAAAAACAGAAACAAAACAACCATATTCCAGAACAATTTTATGTCTTACAGAGACACAAAAGACTGCCCAAGTCCAATTCTTACTTTTCCTATGCCTGAGGATTTCAAGTAGTATGYAGTTTTTCCTATACAAATGCTATAACTATGGAAGGAAAACAATATATCACGCATGGGCAGAGCCATAGTGAAGTCAGCGAGTCTCTGTGTGGGTGTACAATACATCACAGCCTAGGGAACTGTATTTCAGGGGCTGTTTAGGRACTGTGTTGTAACTGGGCCAGAAATCTTGGGATGAGTGTGTGCTGGATGCTTCCTGCCTTTGATCCCAGCAGATCGACAGTGACTGCCAAGCCTGAACAAAGAGGCAGAACAGATCTAGACCAAAGCCACAAGGGCCAGCTGCAAATGGAGACTAGAAACATGGGAATTTGGGGAATTTTCAATTTTTTTTTTTTTTTTTTAAGTATGGGAACAAGGCAAAGAAAATTAGCAGACAGCTAATTAGCTAAGACAGGAAATTAGTGACAGCAGAATGGCCAGAGGAAAGAGGATGCAAATAAAGTGTTTGGCTATGGAAGTGGGGCTACATGGCTTCCCAATGAATGTTGTCTAGGTATGAATGTCAAACGATAATCTCTCACTAATGAGCATATGTGAAAGCAAGGAATATAGGCTAGAAGTGGTAGTRAATTTTGAGTGGGGATCTGAAGACATGACAGAGGTAAACAGAGAAAAATTCTACACAGACAGGGCAATATTTATAAAATTTGCTCACCTAAAGCACTGAAAAAGCTTCTTCATTATCTCCCCAATAAGGAGGGAATTGTATTCTAATTAAAAAAAAAGCCCACTACTCCCAGAAGACATTKTTACACAATATCACTTCTATTTGTATTATTAGTTTTGAGCCAAAATTTCCTTATGACCAGTTTATATTTGCTAGCTCTTGTGCCAGTTCTGTCCTGTAAAATAAGTAACCTTTTTACCTCCTGGTTTGCTATCCAGTAGGAATTTATAGATGGTAAACATGCCCTTAATTTCTCTTAAACCTTCATTTCCCTAGACTAGCTAAGGTCCTCCAATRTTCTTATCTGAGAGTCTGTTCATTCCTCTGAATGTCTTAGTAGTCAGTCTCTGGATCTGATCTATTATGAATCTGTATTGAACATGGATCACYKGAGTCTACAGTATTCTAAATACATCCCCACCAATATGTTGTACAATATGAAAACATTTCTCTCATTGAAAACCCTGGGAATGGCTTTTCCTTTATTTATACATTCAACACCCTGAATTTTCACGGTTATCCTGTGGTCAGCTCATATTTGTGGGTTTCTCCCCTCTCCAGATATTCCCAGCTTATCAGAGGCCTCTTTGATCATATTTTTCATGGCCAGACATTTTATGTCCATGAAATAATTGATTTCCTCCCATCTGTTACTCAAAAATGTATTTTTTCACCCTCTTACCTTTCAAGCTGAATTTGTTAGTACAAATATTTAATAATCTGAGTGAGCATGAGAAATGCCACCAACTTTCAGCCCTATATCTTTTCTTTGAGCAGCCCCAGYTGTCATTTCTTCTTTAAAATTCCCAGTTTCTGATGTCTTCTGAAGGATACCACATCCAGCTCTTCTCTCATCCTGTGTGCTCCTGCCTTCTAATGGAGAGCTGACTACTCTCTAAGCGCATTATTCTCAGTCAAGTCTCCCAGCCATTCCACACTGGTGTCTAGTGGAAGTCCWCATCCTGTTGTCCATGAACTCTTTGTTAGGGAGCTTCTGTTCTCACCAGCTGCCTAGCACTCTCAGCTCTATTTCCTCACACATGATTAAYATGTAATTTGTTTTTCTATGACTTTCAGTCCCTCTACACTGATGACTTATCACCTACCTTCTCTCATTATACAGCCAATTTCAAAAATAACAACTAAGGATATTTCCTCTGTATATATATTTTTTTCTGTTTACATACCTCCTTATTCCTTTTGCCTGTCTTTATATGATCCTTCAAGCAGCCAACACTCAAGTCCCTTTTCAAGGGCTGTGAAACACAGCATCTAAAGTTAAAGAAAACCCTATAGGCTAGGGGTAAGTCTGACCCCAGAACAGGGATGATCAGATTCAGAGCTACTGTCTTCCTTTTAGCAGCTCTTGGAGCTGAGGATGGGGTGAGATATTTAACCAGCCCTTCCCTAGCCAACTGAACTGGGYACGGAAGCAACAACTCCCAGCCATCAACTTCTGAAAGATAAGAAGCAGGGGCAAAAGAGTATGGGAGAAAATTTATCAGTCTGGAAAACCAATTCAGTTCTATCATCTTGAGAATCGTTATATTGGTCTAAAACTCAAGAGAGGTCTTAAATACACATTGTGAATGACTGATAATTTGATTCTGTATTTTCTAAGATTAGTTCACATTATTTTCACATTTCATTAATACTTTTTTACCATTTCAAGAACAACTCTGAGTTGTCTTATGAATGGTTCCATATCACTCTTGACCAATGTGAATTCTGTGGGGCTCCTCACCACAGTATTTAAAAATCCAAGAGCTGAACAAAAGCAATTTGAAGAGACTGACTGAGGTCTCTTCTACACAAGTACTTTCATTACTTAATACTGATCATTACTTTAGCAAGTGAGAAAAATGTGATTCCAAGCATTGCCTGTGGACCACTGAGACTACTGTCTCAGTCATAACATCCTCATGGTAAATTAACAAATGTATAAAATTGTGAACACACATTTTAATGAATGAGTGTCTCACAGCTCATTTCTAATTTCTTGGGTGAACAAAAAAGATCAGTTTCAGCAGTTTTTCCTTCTGCATCCATTTAAAGTTTAATGCTCTGCTAGCAGAAATGTTATTGTGAGAACAAATAATACAGATATGTGAAAAAAACATACAGGTAAGTCATATACATGAGCTTTTTAACCTATTAGAGTAAGGACTGASTTCCTCACAAAGTCCTGTGCATTTATCCTGCATGATAAATTCCTCCATTACCTGAACTGGCTTTGTCCWATTGTTTCTCTCTTATTTTCCTTGCCATGATATCACCCTTTCTGCTTTTCCAGAAAATATTTCTTTCAAATCCATGAWGCATTTAATTAGGTCACAGAATTACAGAATAGTTAATGTTGGGAGGGACCTCTCAAAATCCATCAGGGACACCCAGGCAGATCTGGAAGATCTCCAGAGAAGGAGATTCCACAGCCTCCCTGGGCAGCCTGTTCCAGGGCTTTGTCACCCTCACAGGAATGAAGTTCTTCCTTATACAGAGATGGAAATTCCTGGGTTTCAACTTATACCCCTTGCCCTATCAAGGACCACCACTGAGACAATTTTGGCCCCTTCCTCCCTACATTCACCCTTCAGATATTTTTAATACCCTCCCTACATTCACCCTTCAGGTATTTTTAATTAGATCCCTAAATCTTGTCTTCTCCAAGCTAAATAGGCCCAACTCACTCAGTCTTTCCTCATGAGATAGATGCTCCAGTCCCTTAATAATCTTTGTTGTTCTCCTCTGAACCCTCTCTAGAAGCTCCACATCCCTCTTATACTGGGAAGCCCAGAACTGCCCCCAATACTCCAGGTGCACACAATTCTCCAGGTGACGAGAGTCAATCAAGACCTGAGTACTTGAGGAAGCATTAAATCTACATAAGGAATATTTATCTAGAAATGACAACTGTCATGTTTTGTCCATTTATTAATATTCCATYTCAGTTTTGAAATTGTGATTTTGAAGCTGTCAAAACCATCTTGGGAGTCTAAAATTCTRTTTTGAAGCTCATGTAGGCTGCTCATGCCTTTAAAAAGCAATTATGTGATTCCTTTAATTTAGATACTTCAGCGAACCTGTTAGGTATATGTCTGTCTCTTGGGGCACCTAAATATGTTTTAAAATCAGTTCTTATTTCTGAAAAAGAGAAAATGTTGATTTAGTTATTGTTTTGGTGATGACCTAGAGGAATTGTATGTAGATCTTGATTCCATTGTCTGAATTCCTGGAGATGACGAAGTACAAAAATTAAAATGCATATATTATATCTAAACTGCTGCATGTATTCCTTTGTAGCCTTCTGAAACCYAAATCCCTCAAGTGGCATCATCCTGAGAATCTTTGGCAGATGATACTTTAATCTATGCTCTGAACTTTCATTCACTGTGTYGTGCACATAGAGGGGAAAATAAAATCATTTATTTTGTTGGCTTCCTTCCAAATATGTTAACATTAATGCTGAATCACATATTGTTAATATTTCCTTAACCAGAATAGCATCAGAGTAACCTTCTGTTCCCTGCTGTCAGAGCAGACCATTTTGAAAGGCCAGATCTAAATTGTCTGTTCCCAAAACAATTATTCACAGATGGTTTCAGTGGCGATGCGGTGGCAGGCAGCTGACGCTGCTCTCCATGAAATTGTCAGTAAGATTCCTGGTCCCCACTTACAAGCAGAGTCAGGCCGCATGCGATCTAAGAGCTCAAGACTTAGGAAGTACCACCAGTCCCACGCAGCATCTTGGCAGATGTTCTTGCTGCGTGGACCTGAGCAGCTGTTCAACATTTAAACTGCATTTTGTAGCATTATCCMGTTCCAAGCCCACTTGGATTTACCCACTCAGCTGTTTACCCACTAAACACGCTGCCTTTGAACATGCTGTATTTATCAAAAAAAAAAAAAAATCCAAGATAGCCCTGCTTTTAGCACAAGCTTATAAATAATCAAGGCTGATTTAAGAAAACAATTTAAAATCTGTTTTTATTACAAACCAAAGCACACAACAACATGAACAGCTGTAGCAAAACAAATTCTGAGAGGAAGCTCTGCAACCACTGGTACTGATTGCTCCAGTATGGAGCTCTTCCCTCTGAAACTCAGCAAGATCATTCCTGGAAAGCATTTTTTTTCGCAGTACTCCAAGATACCCAGAGCACATGAAGCTAACAAACCAACCAACGAAGCAAACAAAAAGACAAAAAAAAAAAAAAAACCCCAACAACTTTCCCCCTGCAACAAACAAGAGCAAATATACTCTTTCGACCAAAGATGATCCAGGACATCTTTTTTCTTTTTTTTTTTCCTTTTTTTTACGACCTATATTGTTGATGTAGCTTCCATTGATATTCTTGATTCTCTTTTCTATTCTTGATTCTGTTTTCTGAATAGATTTATGTGTAATACCTCTTCATAAAGCTATGTACTATTTCTAGGAGGAACATTTCAAGTTTGGGCTAAAGTATTTATATTATTTTTACACAAGCTTTTTCACTGAAATATAGGGAGAAAAAAGGACAGGAATTATGCTATTATGGCAGAAACACATTTATATAACTCAATTTAAGGACAAGAAAAACCCTGAAGAATTAGTCTGGATCTGATGTAATATCCGTAGCAGGAACTTGTAACAAGTGACTCACTCCTTGAACAAGGAGGTTTCAAAAATACCTGACATCAGAGTAATGCCTTTTATATTTGCCTTAAAAAAAAAAAAAAGTTGAAGCATTTATGCTTTGCTAATGCAGACAGAAATAATGTACTCCACTGTAAATATTAATCTCACTTCTTGACCTTTTGGGTTTCCTTCAAGCTGTTTCCTCTTTCTGGACTGAAGAGTCCRTAGTTAGACGGTTGCAGGCCAGTCGCCTGCTGAATCTTTAATGGTGGGGATCTGAAAAAAGAGCTACATATGCACAGTCATTTTCTTTTTCAATTGCAAAGAGATATTTGGGCAATTGGCATTGATAGAATCCTGGAAACAACATTTACAGTGCAAAGAAATATTTCTAAGCTTAAAGCAACAGGCATGTACAGCATATGCTTCTTTTCAGTGCTTGTCTGAAATGATTGCTTTAAGTGCCAATACCGAAAATGTGCAGTTCTGATTCAATCTCAGGTTAAAATTTATGTTAAATTGAGGTTACAACATGGGGCACAGTACTTGTGTGACTTAATGTGAGCTGCTTTTAGATAACAAATAATTATTTCTCTCCTGTTTTTTAAGCCTATGCCTTCTGATTGGCATGTGCTGAGGAGCAAAGGGGTCATTGCCATAGAAGGAAGGAGATGGAAAAAAAAGCAAAAATAGGAGACGAAGAAAAGCAACATAAAAGACGAGTAGGAAATAGAAAAAAACAAAGGAGTAATGGAAAAAGGGATTGGCCAGCACCCCACATTCCCCTGTCTTTGTAACAAGCAGTTCATAAACACATGTACGCACTTTACACGAAGGAGGACAGATCAAAAATAGAGATGCAGTAAACAGTAAAAGCAACGTCCTGCTCACGATGCTCTCATGGACAGYTGCCGTAAGAGCAGTTCCCTGTGACTTTTCTTGCACATGACTGAGGCAGCTCCAGGAAAGAGGAATGTGGCAAGCAGAGAGGAAAGTGGCAGCAGTTACATAATTTCTCCAATTATGCAGAAAAAGTATCCCTGGAGATGGTGCCAGGCTCCCTAGGAGCTTGTCCTATCTTGCTGTGACTGACTTCAGAAATAAGGCTGGTTCCAGGAGAGCTACTTTTGGTACTTATGGCCATACATTTTCAGGAGAAATGCCATATTTCAGTTGCCACAGAAAAACAAAATCTGAGATGTGGGCTGGCTTTAGCCCACATCTGAGATGTGGGCTGGCAGGAAGGTTGGACTAGATGATCTCTAGAGGTCCCTTCCAACCTTGAATATTCTGTGATTCTGGCTTTATGAAGTGGACAGACTTTTGATCCGTTATGATGCCATGACCAGGATCCATCCCATACCCCTCTGCTATTTCTAGCCAGCAGAAAAGACCATGTCATTAAACTACTGCTCATTTCATTTCCATTTTTGAATGTCTAGATTCATCAGTTTTGCTCACTTATCAAATATAAAGGGGCAAATAAATACAACTGAAGAAGTTGGTGCTGATATTCCTCTTGAACTGACTACCCATATCTTGCTTGATTTAYGTTGTTGCTTGGATGAAAATCACCTTTTATGGCCCTGCTGCAATCATTGCTTTTGTCTTCTATATACAGAGGGGAAGAACAATATTGCCTTAGGAATGGGGTCYGCTATTCCACTAGTTTATCATACACAAAAAGATTTGTAAATGCAAATGATTTTGATTCTTTTTTGCTTAAAATAATTATGCATGTTAAAACAAAAACAAAAAAACTGAGTATAATATTCCTGTCTTTGGTCATTAGATCAACAAGATTTAAAAGAAACTTGCTGAATATCTACATGTTGGGACATCTTGGTTGGGGTGTCCAGCGTATAAAGAACCTATGGTGGAGTTCACTCTACTAGTCGTGTTCAGAAGAAAGGTTGTCATCTTCTTGTCTGCATGGGACAGAAGAAAGGGTCCATCAAGCAGTGAAACTTGGCAAGAAGACTAAGAGGAAGCAGGACTGGCAGTGGTGAGAGGACATAGGGAATTCTTTGGTCATGAGTTGAGAATGCAGAAAATTCCCTTTGCTGCAAAGTGCCATTCCTGTGAGCAGAAACCAGCTCACATCTTCTCCTTAGGCTTTGCTTCTATCTGCGCTATTTCACTGGCAAATGTCAATATTGCAGCTCTCCAAGGCCAGAGTACATTTATACATCTAGCTGGAAAGATAAGCTCCAAGCTTGGAAACCAGAGACCGTGAAACTCATGAAGACGTCTTGTTTATGCTCTGTACCTTTCCAGGAGCTGCTCACAAAAGACAGATACTCTGCTTCTTTCAGTGACATTCTCATTCTTCATGGGTTTCTGCAGACTCTTGTTTGTGTTTAATGGGTCTTTTGGTGATAAATTACTCATATTGCTCTGAACGAAAGTGACTGGTCTACCCTCTGTGCAGTTCCTGAAAATGTGCCAAGGAACCTCATTGCTCTGCTTTACATAGCTTGACTATATTTAGTATGTGCTATACCACAAACTTTAAGACAGTCTGTGAATCTTGTCTTTGTGGAAGAGATGAAATGACTGTAGCCAGTTGTCTCATTTAGGGGAACATTAACATGCTTTATTGTCTCCTAGTTGCCCAGCTTCATATCTTTCTTCCTAAGTCTTCAGCACTGTGTGATGCACGAAAGCAATGTCACTGGTTCATATACCGTGTGGGAAGGAAGAAAACTCAGCAAGTTTTTTTTTTTTCTTTTTCTTAAGACATATTTTACATAATGAACCCTTGAGTAGGCTTCTTTCCCACAGTTTTCTCCTTTTATTCAAAGGAGACAAATAGGCGATAAAATGTGAATTCATTTCATTTATTAAACTGGGTAGTTTTATAGGACAWTCAAGTGTTGGTTTACCACCTGATGGTTGTTGGTGTTTTGTACTAAAGAGATTTCATTTTTAAAGATGAAGCAAAATTATGTTAAAAAAAAAGAAAATTGGGGAAAATCTACTAGAATGCTCTTAAATTTAATTTTTAATTGGAATATATTGAAGTATTTTGTATTCCATATCAGTTATGGAAGTTTGGTAGAAAGGAGGCAGATTTTCTATTTATTATAACATGTGAAACTGACATTTCTTGTGGGATTTTGGAAGTCTTGGCGTGGTCATGGCTACTAAACACCTCTAGTTTCTCCTTGTGCATTATCTCACAATTCAGGAATCCCAATTTCACAACTTCTCGGCATTTCAGCAGTTTTGTGGACTTGCCTCTAGGCAGGCTTCTGAGCTATTCAGTATTTAGAAGCTTTGACCCTTTCAAAAAGAGTGAAGTAAAATATCACTGTGATTTCTGGAAATCTGTGAATTTCCCAGTGAGAATTCAATGGAGATATTCTGCATTGCCTGGAGAAAGACTATTGCTGCTGCAGTTTGACCTGTCCTTCAACTTTGGAAATCCAATGTTGATCAAAACTTCCTGCTATTCTGCAGATTTACATACCAGTCAATAATGATCCATGTGCTGCAGTTTACTTTTTTTCAAAAGTGTTTTCAGATTTTGTTTCTTACTTGAGTCATTTAAGAACATAAGGCTTTAAGAGAACAGCTGAAATCTAAAAACATCTCCCTTATAGATAGCAGCTCTTAACTAGAATACCAGTTTACATGGTAAATTGATGCTCCTCCACAACTACACATTAAAAAAAAAAAGATTTTATGTAACTCTTTTATAGTCTTATATGAGGTTTGAGCAGTCTTGGAAGTGTAGTCAATACTGTGTAATGATTTGTGATCTGAATGCTGCTTTTTTGTAGGAAGTGGACAAGCTAGTGAAGTGCTTGCCTTAGCACATTTTAGTGCATTTTACAGGGTTACTGTCTGCACTTGGAATTTGTGCAAGACCTTCCCAGAAATGGGTTCACAGAAACAGATTCCTAAAGTGCCATATTTGAAAAACACCTTGAAAATTGCTGTGATGATTTTAGGAGCTCTGCTGAGAAGCTTGGCAGCATAATTCAGTGGCTGGCACTGGTCTTCTGACACACTGGAGGATAAAAGCTCAAAATTATGCTTACAGCAGGAAACTGATTTCTACCAGTTCCCCCCATATTCTTCTTCTGAAGCATGACCATGAAAAGAATTGTGGCAGTTTCAGCACATCTGCACTTAAGATTTTAACACCAAAATCTCTGTATTCTAATTTTATCTTTAGTATCTGAAGAAATGCACAAATAGAAGCAGATGTCTTTGGGAATAAAATTAGCAGAAACTTAGGAACCGGTCCAGATTCTTTGGGAATCCATATTTTCTTGGTTGAGTTTGGCGGATTCTGCATTTTACGCAATTGTGTTAAAGGGAAATTGTAACCGCTTTTGAACTAGCTGCCCAAAAATGTTAATTTGTGTGGATGCTACGCAAAAATTGTGCCACGGAGCTACCAGGGGATGTGCATTCCCCTTTTAGAAAAAGGAAACCGTCAGTGTCTGGGAGAAAGCGGTGGCCGCTCGCTCGCTGCGTCCTGGGAGAGGGTCAGCTTTGACCTGCCCTGCTGTGACTCAGGAGCTTTGCAGAGGGCTTTGGGAGGAAGCCACGCTCATTCCTTGGCTGCCAGCAGAGTCCGCATGCGGCCGGAAATGGAGAGAATAAAATGGAAAGGGCAGGACAGCTTAAAAATGGCCATCAAATAATGATAAAATGTCAGAAATTCCAAAACTTGAGAGATGGATATTAAAGATGGCCCTGCTCTATGAAGAATGACATGCCTTTTCCTTTCCTTGGTGTATGTGGAGCTGGGCATGCACGTTTCCTCCCACTTTGTCTCGACACTTTCTGGCTTTCCTGACTGTATGTATAAATCATTAAAAAGTTATGAATTAATGGAAATTACAGGATACTGAGTGGAAAAAGCGCTCTCTGTGGACTTATATTACTGTACACAACCATGCCATGTTAGTGAGACATAAGTTATTCTAATTTACAATCTTCATCTTACTAATCAGAATGAGTCATTTAAATGTGTTTTCAAATTAACGCCGAGCCTTTCTGTATGTGGGGCAACGATTCATGAGAGAAACTTAGTATTGCAAACTACTGAAGGGATGAAATCTGCAGACTAAAAATTTCCTTTTGTGTTGTTAGTTTGGTTTTTTTTGTAGGACTACAATTGATAAAAATATTATTGTATTTTAGCTCTGAAGGGAGAGAATCCTTTTCATTATTATGATGCTTACATAGATGGCCAGTTTCTCCTTTCTTTCATTCCTTCTTTCTATTCTACATATATAARGCTTTGTGAAGAACACTGGTCATTTTTCAAGACTCCTTCAGTCACTATGATTGCAGCTTTAGTGAGATTAAATACAATTCTCTTTTTTGTACTAATCATAATGGAATACAGATGTTTGATGTCCTCCCTCTTTGTCAGTGGCTGCACTTCAGAGCAACATTTTTGATCTGCTAGCAGAGCTGTAAAAAGTCTAACTGTATTCCCAAGGGCAACCATTTCCAAGTGTGTTTGCTCTGCAACACTGTTTATTTCCATTATTTGCTTACATGAAAGCACACAATCAAAGGGCTCTTCATATTTGCGTTGCATGATCATTTGACCTTTCCCCCTGCCTTACTTAACTAAGGTATCATTTTTTAAATTAAAAACATTTCCCCTATGTTACCAATTCCAGGCTTTGTGAAAAAACAATAATAAATCAGTGCATCATGCTGCCATGAATTTACTGTAAGAACTTAATTATTAATACCCTCTTAGATAATTAGATTGTCAAGGATTACTGAATGCCTCAAAGATCACAGGCTCTCTCTTCTAAGGTCCTGAGAGCGGAATATTCAGCTCTAATTGACCTCACTGAAATTGGTTAAGTGCTTAGATGAAAGCCCTATCAAATGACATTTAGGCACACGATCCTATTCCCATAAACCTGAYGAGCATTTTGCAACTAACTGGAATGGAAAGAGGATCAGATTGATCTGGTAAAGCGTGTTCCTCTGCAAATGGTTTGGTTTGAAGGATGGAGGGGTGGCACACGGCCGTGCTGCTGCGCGCAGTGTCCGTGCGCGCGCTCCTTGTGGGCTCCCATGCACGGGAGTTYATGCCAGCTGGGTGTTTTTTCACGGAGCCTGAGCTAATTCACATTACCTCACATTTGCCTGGGGCAGGGAGGCTTCACACGCACAACCGCCGCAGCGCAGCCAGCAACTGCAACTGGACACACAGTAGTGAGGGAATCTGACTGTTTACGACCRTGCTTATGTGCATAGCTGTGACTGAGGCGAAATGAAACGCTGGAAAGCTGAGATCCACTCTAAGGTTTTCCTTCTGAACCTGACGATCTAAACGCRATGTTTGGCATAGGAGCCTGGACAGACCTATGTGTTAAAATACTTTTTAACCAGGCTGCAGCATTGGTTTTAGGATGTCCTTATAAAGAGTGGGGAAGGTTAAATGAAACCTTCCCTTTTCCTGGGGAAGGTTTCATTTAAGCATAAACACAGTGTATCAGAAAAGGCAGCTTTGCCTGAAACATCTACTTCTGCAGACCATTTCTGACCATAACGTGACAGAYGTTAAGGCATGGTCTTAACCGAGGGCCAGAGACAAACGAGACAATGAATGAATTAGGGTCAAGATACTCGTGATTTCCTGCCAGTACTAATTTAGAAGCAAGTTTAGTGGGACCAAAACATGTGTCTCTTAATCCTTGGGGAAATTCCTTGAACTGTTTTTTGGAGGTCCCATGCATGCAGAGTCCCAGCTTCCTGCCTTGGGATGATGCAGCCTTTGATGTCATCACCATCGTCAAGTCTCAGCCATAGAGCCTGAAATCGCTACTTGATGCAGTCACTGGCAAAACATGAAGGTCCTTTGTGCCCTGGGCACAAAAAGTACGTTTTTCAGAACCACAGGCACCACAGAAGCACGACTTCTCTCTTGTAAAGACATTTAAGAAGCTTTTAGGCCATAAGGCTGATGCGCGGTGCTACAGTGTGTTAGACAGTACAGCAGCTGATTTATCTCATAACAAATCTGTTGCGGATAAAACATGAAACAAATCAAAGTGACTTGTTATGTAATCCTGGAATTTGGTGGTGTTGTTGGCTGGCTGTTACCCAGCTACTGCCTAGTGATAAAAACAATCACAGGTGAGCGTGATTTCATCCAGCACCTTCATACACTATACATATAGTAAATACAGTTCTTAATTTAGATTCTGACAGGATAGTGCTGTAACTCAAAGTTTGCTATATTTTCCTGTCACCCACAYCTAGATAGATATAATCCATTCCCAACATGCAAGTTATTTTAGTGAGTTATATGTCTTCTTAAAAATGAACCTCCTCCCCTTAGCATGCATGTGGTTGTGTTACCTTTCTACTGATAGCTACCAAATCCAGAAGATTATTCAGCCTTGATCTGGGAGATGAGCCCCAAATTATTCCTTGACATGCTGCTTTCTTGTGACAACGGGTAAGGATAGGGGTGCTATGTTGTATATGCTACAGAAGCTGAGGCTCAACTGAAGATTTTGGAACCACTGATGCTTTCGGCATCACGGATTTTTAATTAATCAGTATCTGTGTTTAGCTGTTACCTGCACTTCGTTTTATCTCTTGAAATTACATGTTTCTGTGCACGCTATTCTATTTCTAATCCTGCCGAAGTTAGTAATGGCTGGTACCTGGAATACTAGAATTAAAAAAAAAATCTACAGAAGGAGCAAACCTCTGTAAAGCAATAATCTTCAAATATATTTTAGGTTTTGAGATGCAAACCAGCATGAATCTATAGTAATTTTGCAGAAGGGAATAGAATGAAAAGGAGGATTAGGATTCATCACTTGTTCTAATGCTAACAAGAACCTTGCTCTAAATCTTGTATTATTTGCATTTCAAACATGTAGGCCAAGTTAACTAGATTATATTCTATTAGATGTAGATTTTCATTGGATTATTTTCCTCTCTCATTATTTTCTTCCTGTTTTCTCAGTCTCTCTAAATTTAGAACCCTCAGTTGAACCATATCAGAAAAAATATAGTGTGGAATTTTGTTTCTTATCAACAGATAAAGCACTCTAAATGCATATATTGCACAGCAGAGCTTATATGCATCACATTAGTTTGCTTGCAAGTTTCATTAAAAAGTTGCTTGCTAAGACGATCACTTCAATACGCATCCTGGACCCAATTTTAGAAAAGAAAATATGTTTCTATATTTTTCATATTCATATTCCATGAAACTGAATGAATGAAATGCATGAAAATTCCCAGAGAAAAGAGGGAATATTCAATGAATAAGAGTTATGTAATATCATCTTGGTGTTTTGCATTATTTGCCTCCGAAAGGCACACTGTAAAATGTGTGGGATTTCCATGGAGTGAGAAACCCAGAAATAATTTGTTTGATCCACACAATATTTTATTTTATTTTATTTTTTTATTTTTATTTTTATTTTTTTTTTTTTTTTGTGGAAAAGAGAGCGGGAGGCAGCATACTGTCAGACACTTGAGAAGTGTTATGATGCTCAGTAACATAAGCCCCAAGGTGCCTTGATACACATTATAAAATGGATCTGTGTAGCTATAAAAAGAACATGTAAAAAGGATTAAACTGCTCTGACTAATTTCCAGGTTTGCATCACAGTGGACTTATGTCATTCCCTATAACTACTAAGCAATAATCAAAGAATAATGATTCATTAGGCCATCAGATTTCTTGAGTTCACAGGGCAGTCAACAAGAGAAAAAGAAAAGAATTGCCACATAAGAAAAAAACTATTCACCTTATCTAATGTTTTGGGTCAAGTATGTAGTACGTGATACTTCAAAATTCCCATAGTAGACATTTATACTTCAGGTAAAAAATGTAATTCTAGGCAATTTTATTCTGACTCATGAAGATTTGCAGCTGAGTATGAGTCTGATATTCTCATTTTTCAAAATGAAACTTACTTGCTTCTCCAGAAAACATCTTTGCTCCCAGAGGTACTGCAAGTTTGAGTACAGCTGGTTGTCTTCATGTTGCATGAAAGTTCATGTCGTGTTCTGTACTGTTCCATTTTATTTTACTTTACTTTACTTTACTTTACTTTACTTTATTTTATTTTATTTTATTTTATTTTATTTTATTTTATTTTATTTTATTTTATTTTATTGCATCTTTGGCATACCATCTTTTAATCTTCTTAAGCCTTTTAAAATAAATGTTCTCCTTACACCTTCTCTCTGGGGAAAATGCTGTGTTATCTTTGAGGCCCTTCTCAAGGTTTCCTGGGGATTCTGCTCTTGAGACAAACTCTTCCCACTCACCTAAAATAAGAGGCCATTCCCATTTCGCTCATGATCTAGATGAGTGCATTAGAGGCACATATGCTTGGCACTTAAAAGTCTCTCACTCCCTGGTTTAGTTAACTGCACATCAGTATAACATAGCAAATCCAGTCATTGATAGCTTTACAGAAGCTGAACTGAAACAGAAGTACAAATTAAAAGATATCTGAGTGTCAAAATTACTCTGTAAGCACCTTAATCACAACTGACCTAAGCTTTCAAGTTATTTAAAAGTTACACCAATATAAAATTTGCACAGAAATGAAAATATCTGGAAAATATTTGCATGAAATTTGGCTGCAAAATGACAGTTTTTAGCAAATTCTAGTAATTTATTTATCTGGAAGAGAATTCTGGTTTGTTACGGGCCAGATCCTCCTTCCCAGCTGTGGGCTTAGCTGCACAGCCACTGGAGACCATCGAGGAAAAATATCTGACTGCCCTGGGTGGTCTTGTCTGTTTTTATTATGCGTGTAATTTGTGGGATTTGTGTGTAACTCTGCATTTCATGCTAGTATTTAATTCTTTCAAGTATGTCAAGTAAAGCCCAGAACTGTGACAATCTAATGAAAACACTGACAAGTTTGTTTTACACCATTTGGGTGATGCTGGCTTTGAAACGCTTCTGCAAATCAAAATCAAGAGAGTGAGAAGAGAGGGAACATTTGTCAGGCTTGCTAAGAGCACTGGCATCATTGAGAAGAGAAAGAATGAATGAAAAAGTCTTTTCAGAGGCACCAGTACCAAGGGGATTTGTTATGTTACAGATTACCTATTCCCATCCAGATTTACATGTCACTTATACCRCCTGTCTATTACTTTTGATCAGCTCTTAACAAGATGAGGGAGGACTCTTTAGTAAGAACACTGATTCTTCATGTTATAGATGCCCTTCACATCCTGAAAATCTGGAATAGCATCCCTTTTTATCATGCATTAATTCTTTATGCAGTGTTTTCAGGTCAACAGTCTATGCATTTGGGGAATTTTATTTTCTTAACTCCATTTACAACACAGAGATTTTGCCCAAAGGAAGCATATTTGGGAGTATCTGGCACTTGGGCCACATATAGTTTGCAAAAGTGTAATAGTGTTTTGTCCAAACAAGCAGGTTTTGTCACCATTTAACTACCAATTATATTAAAAATAGGAGTTATTTTCTTTGAATGTTATTGTTTAAAATAAACTGTTTAATAGTTCTAAGTGGATTTAGCCAGCGTGTGGAGCAGCTAGAAATGAACAAAACTGTTGGCTAATACGATCCATTATTGGCTTTCATTGGCTTTCCCAATGGGCATTTCCTTCCAGTAAATGCTCCCAGCTAAATCAGATTTAGTGAATTTTGTGTGTCCTGCCAAGCATTAGTAAATGGCTTAAAACCCATATATTCTTTGAAAAAATAGGAGTCAGGAGGAAAAGAGAATGAAGTCGTCTGTCTAAAAGGGAACACATTAAGGAAATGTAATTCTTACAGGAGGCTTTCTGAGGCTTTTCAAATCTTTCCAAAACAAACCCAAAAACCTATATATATATATATATATATATATATATTTAGAGAGAGAGAGAGAGAGAGAGAGAGAGAGAGAGAGAGAGAGAGTAATGGCTGCAAATGATCATTGTCAAATAGATGACTTCATTTTTGCCAAATATCACATTTATTCCTGTATGGTAACATCATTGCTATACTTCACAATGACATGATTTATTGGCTACTTTTTTGGAATGTAACTTCTACCATTATAAGGATGGCCAGAGTTATGAGTATTTTTTTTTTTTTTTCAGGAAACTACATATTTATCACAATTAATCATTTATAGAGAAATTAAGTGATGAATTTCAAGGCTCTTCTTTAGTTAGTGGTAAGGATGCAATATCTTTGGGATTCCAGCCCCAGATTGAGAACACACTATATATTTCTTTAATTTTTCTAATAGTGTTACTCCCCTCAAAGACATTAATTAAAATCTGCGAAATAGTAAAAAATATATATATTTTCTTTCATTCTCATGATAACAAAATGATGACTGGTAATTGTACCTTGCGCTTCACTTTGTCCTCCCGAGGCACCTGGAGCTGCATTCCCAGGCATTACTTGATGACAGCTCCATTGCACAGCCCCCATTGCACTACCATCACAGCCACCTTTCCTCCAAAGAGCATTACTTTTGCTTAAAACACATTGCAGCTTCTTTCAGTATTTACACTTAGTGTAGTGATCACCTTAGGAGCTATAGACACAAACAAAGACTTCCATGTGCCAGATTAAGCACAAAAAAATGAAGAMTGCCCACTCAGAAATGTCTACACTTCCAGCAGCCCTGTTTTTTGGCATGATTACCCTCTCAGAGGGGAAATATAATTATAATTACTAGCCATTATTTTTGTTATAATTTATATATTTATGCATATGTATGTGCATATAAGAAAATGTGGTGCATAAAGGTAGTATTATTTCTAAAAAAATTCCTAGTTGCTTTGAGAAAGGGAATGGTATTATCTCAGTACTTCTAGTGTTAATCACAGCAATACCCTCTAACCAATATGACAACTGTAAGCAGGAGATGAAAGGAAAATGCATTAAGAAATCAAGTGTTGACTGCAGGAGGTAGAATAATGAGTCAACCATATGGGAAATTAAGGCCATGAAATGCTTGCCTGCATCTTTCTCMGGGAGTTGCCTGGAAGGTTAGCAATGAAACCTGAAACTATATGAAACTGGCTTGGTTTTATATTGCATTACAACTTTGAAATTCACAGTGCATTTTTCAAAACAGGCCACAAAAGGCCTTCAGGAAAGCAGTGTGGTGCCATGACTCTCACAGACAGCAGAGACAGGAGCTCTAAGCCCAAAAGCTCAGTGTGAGTATAGCATGCCTCTGCTTGGGGGCTGGCCACCACACTGCCCAATTTTCACAGCCTGAGCTGAGAAGCCCTGCTGATAGACCACTGTGCTGTGTGCATGTGCATGCATCCAGAGAAGTCCTGAAACATGAGCCTACAAATAGGCAAAAACACAGAGTAATGCCATACCGGCTATGTCTGAATGTAAGACAATAAGGCAATCTCATTAGTACTTTTGTTCCAGTAACCTGCATCTGCTGGCTTCCAGTTTCTGGCATGGCTTTCTGGCACTTTCAAGGGATGAAGCCTTTCACTCATGAGGGAGGTTTGTTTTCTGTTGAGACCAAACAACTTTTGATGGGATACTGAAAATTGAAGTAAAACTTTTCTATATTAGAGTCAACCTTAAAGTTTACTATTTTCATCTTCATTTTTTCATCTTTTCATCTTAAGACTCAAGTCTCTCTTTGAGATCCAAGTCTTCTTCAAAAGCCATATTTAGCAGTCAACAGGGTCTGGAARGATAGAGAAGGTAAAATTCATTTTTCCTATTCTATTTGTCTCCAGCAAAAATACCTATTTGCAAGGCTATTGTTTAGACCCTTTGCTCAGGAAAACCAGGCTCTTCCTTAGAACAACTCATCTCATCCTGAAGTAGATATGTGACATGGTTCAAATGAATCATGCTCTGGAAGTGTCTATTTCTCTCAGCTGACTACAGAGAGAGGCTAKACAACTCATCCTCCAATCCAAGTGTTGACAAATTAATCCTTCTCACCCTTACTACCTCTGGATGCACCTCTGGATCAGCAGTACAGAGAAACCTAAGCTGTCTCTTAGTCTGTGCAAGCCAGCTTTGGTTTGAAATCATATACCTATGACATCGTGATCTTGTGGCTGTTCTAAGAAGACTTATTAATTTCCAAATAAAATTTTATTGAGTTAGGCATAGACCTGCACAGCCTGGCTTTGTTGCAGTTGTACAGGAACTGGTCTTTGTACCACTCCAGGAAAATTTACTGGCACAGGCTGGCAGCAAAGCAGGAGACCTCTTCCTGGCACGTTGTTTCACCTGGAAGACATAGACCTAAATAAACTCTCACTACTTTCCTGACTTCTCCCTTTTCTGAAGAAAGACTTGAAGATGTAGAGCATTATACCCTTTAATTCTCCTGAAGCAACATTTCTGATCAGTAGTACCAGTCATCTGTGCTGTACTTAGGTGTATRTAAGGCTGGGCCTTTAGCTCTTCAAAGGTGCCAGCTCCTGTAACAAACAAGTGAGCAGTTCTGAGGTTTCTTTCATAATTATGCTATACTTTTTGTTCTCAAGCATATTGTTTGTTCATCTGTTTTAGTTTGCTTGTTAGGAGCAATTCCTTGGCATGTAGCAGGGAATGACTGCCCAAAGGCCACCCACTCAATGAGCCATAGTTTCCTATTACATGTAACACTTCCTGCAGATTTAGGCTTTTTGTTTGATATGGTTGCTGAGCTTATCCATTTCCTTTTCTATTCGTGCCAGTAATGTGGAAAAAAGAAATTCTCAGAGCGAAGTAGTTAGTTACATAGATGTCCTATTGACCAGCCCGGGCTGGTGACAAGGGCAGCCTGCAGGATAGAGCTCACGCTCTGCAACGGCACGCTCTCCRCACTGCTCAAGTACATGGTCTCAGCACATGCCTGGTCCAAGCAAAGGCCTTGCACATKCTCTGCCTTTGCACATGCCAGGGAGCAGATTTTACCTCTGGGGGCTGCACTGTCCCGTCAGCCCTTGCTGCTGCCTTGGATAGAGCGAACTTAGGAGCATTGCCTGCACAGGATATGGATGGCACCACCTCACATCTGTGCAAAAGCACCTGCAGAGCAAACTAGAGCAGCCTATCTATTTAGTACGGGGAAGGAGAAGGGGTCAGAGTACCACAGCTGATATGTGACCCCATACAATTGGATATAGTTTCTTTTCTTGCTTGGATGAGAGTATTTTTTATTTTTCATCTTACTACAATCGACGTATGTTTATTCTGCCTCCCTCTTGGACTCACTGTCAGCTCAGAAACAGAAAACTCTTTTACTCATGTGAACACAGATGCACATGTAAACACTTTACTAAAACAGTACACTCASAAGTGGATCAGTCACTTTCTAAGCAGCAGCATCTGAGACTGTCAGTTGTCAATACTGGTTCTTGCATAACTTTTTGCAGAATTTGAATATACAGATTGGAAGTCCAATATTTCCTGAGAAAGAAAGCCTAATGTAGCTTTAAAATCTCCATCATTTCTAAGTCTATAGTATCTCTTCAATAAGACTTTAATAAGTAYTCAATTCTGATTCTTGGACCAGGATTAGCATTTCTTGTTCACCTGCAAGTCATATAAATGAAATAAATGTGAAATCTATTTACCAAACAATATTTTGTACTTTTTATCTGCTAACACTGAAAAAGTAACATGTAAGATTATGCACAGAATTGTATTCCCCTGCTATAATTAGAACAGAAGCCATCTGCAATAACTTCTCCCTGACAAGTTTGTTTATAATGATCTTTCTACCTATGAATTTCTAAGACAGCTCACATAAACAACAAAAAAAAACTATCATCACACTCTCCATCGCTTACCAATTGATTAGAAATACAACAAAACTTTTGGCAACAATTTATTTTGAATGTTGATGAGGTTTTATGCCAAAAACACACTGTTTTTTAGGAGCTGCCTCAAAGTTTGAAGGATCTTATCTCCACGATTCTCATCTATTTCACATTCCCTCTGTTTTTCAGAGTGCATTTTGCTCAACTTAGCCAAACTTCTCAAGAAACATTTGCAAGGTTTAGCCTTGGCTCACATGTAATGTTGTGAAGAATGCTCTGATGCCAGCATCAGGAAAAATGAGCTCATGCAAAGTTTATAGGCTAGAATGGCTTCAAATGTAGGAAATTACCTAGTTATTTCCTTTACTAAGCACAAAACATTCTGTTTACTAGTGATTTAGGCCAATGGGATCCTGGCCTGCATCAGGAGGAGTGTTGCCAGCAGGTCAAGGGAGGGGATCCTGTCCCTCTACTCAGCTCTGGTGAGGCTGCACCTGGAGTACTGTGTGCAGTTCTGGGCTCCCTAGGGCAAGAGGGACAGGGAACTTCTAGAGAGGGTCCATCAGAGAGTGATGAATATAAGATTAAGGGACTGAAACATCTATCCTATGAGGAAAAACTGAGTGAGCAAGGCCTGTTTAGCCTGGAGAAAAGACTGAGAAGGGATCTTAGGAACATATACACACACCTGAGGGGAGAATGTAAAGATGAGGCTAAACTTTTCTCATAGGTGGCCAGCAACAGAACAAGAGATAGCGGGTACAAGTTGAAACACAGGAAGTTCCATCTCCATGTGAGGARGAACTTCTTCACTGTGAGGATGACAGAGCCCTGGCACAGGCTGCCCAGGGAGGCTGTGGAGTCTCCTTCTCTGGAGATCTTCCAAACCCACCTGGACACCACCCTGTGCCATATGCTSTAGGTGTCCCTGCTTGWGCAGGAAGGTTGGACTAGATGATCTCTAGAGACCTTCCAACCTCAGCCATTCTGGGATACTCTGATTTAATTATGATTTCAAATATGAATTTGTAATAATGGAGGGAGGAGTATATTGATTAACAATTAGGAAAATGTGCAACATGCATTTATTTATATAAGTCAAATCTTTCTGTTTTGTGAATAACAAACATTTAGGAAATACGATTTAAGAAGGTATACCATCTGATTTTGGAAGAATGGGAATGAGCTGTTCCTCTGAACATGAAAAGAGGTCAGCATTCCAAGGGGGCTATATCAATTYATTTACAGAAATTTGCATTCTCAAAAACATAGGAATTTTGACCATGATTCACATGGTTATATTTTTACCTGTAAGATTTTATTTTAAGCAATACACTACAGACAACAAAATAAATGGGATATAGCAAGCAAGMAAGCATGCATTTCACTCAATTGAGCAGTTACTGAATATGATATTTTTGTCATAAAGCTTAGAATAATGAAATTTCYATTCTTCAAATTGCTTATAGTTAATACTGTACTTGGAAATTAAGCTATTGTATTTCTGCATTTTAAAATATTTTCTTAAACCATACTTTTTCAAATAAACATACATTGTTTACTCATATGATAGTGTTGTGAATAATTCTAATCTTTTTTTTTTCTCTGCTGGTTATGCCTAACACTCATGTTTTACATCTAATTGCTATTGGTTAATGTTCTTATTGTTTACTATCCCTTTATAGGGATGAAGAAATAATCCTTGATTCTATAAAAGTCATGCTTGTCACAATCCCTAAAAAAAGTTAACAAAATAAATTTCTTGAAGATTAAGTTAGTATGCAAATGGGATCTGAGATGTTGCTACACATCACTAAATGTGTCACTTCTTAAAGAAATTGTCTCTATAATTCAAGTATGGAAGCAAATTATAATTGTATATAAATATACATAGAAATCTACATAACCAAATTGATTCATCAGGAATCACAAGAAAGAGCCCAATATCGGAAGTCTCAAGAGCTTCATTAATTCTATGCTAAATACAGAAACAGGAAATGAGGAGGTTATAATGACAGTAATACTCTGTAATAATCATTTGTAATGATTAGTCCAAGAACTACACAAGGAGCTCTAGCTTCTGACTTCAATAATGACATACAGATGTGATTCCCAAGCTTGTTTATTAAAATGTCCCCAAACTAGAGATCTCTAAATCAAAACACCCAATAGTAAGAGGTAGTCTCTGAATTTGTATGTGCAATTTATATGTATGTTTTAAAAAATCTTATTTAAATTTAGGTTTTAAAATAGACTTCTTTTATGGGTTCTGGAGGAATTAAAGAGTTTTTAAAAACTTACATATTTTAATTTATATATATATATTSCTTGTACATGTGACAATTTGCCTTTGTAATTATATGGTCATTAAAATACATACACATGTACAAACAGAAAGAATAGTGCATGAAATAATTTATAAACAAACATCACTATTTTTCAACTATTTTCTTTTTTTCAGGGATTTTTTTGAATTCTAGGATTTTATTTTATACATTCCAAAATTGTAAATCCACCCACAGAGGGATTGTTCCCCAATGTAAAAAAAATGTCTACAAAGAAAATTCAAAAGAATAGACAGAACTTCTGTCATCTTAGTCTTGGGAACACACAGTACAAAGTGCTCAGTTGAAACACAAGGATTCAATAAAATAAAAAAAAAGTGGAGTTGGCCAGTAGACGGCAGTTCCAGTACATAAGAAGATGTTGAAATTCAAAATTTGTTTTCATTCTGGGTTAGAAGGAGAAGAGAAACCATCCAAGCTTTCTGGAACGGAATTGTGTCAACATATGATTTTTTAAATCAAAAAGGTCTGTTTTTCTTAATTTATTTTTTTCTTTCAATGAAAGTAGGCCTTAGATGCTGCTGTAAACTGTATTGACCCAATGATACCTGTATAAAATGCTGGTCCTGTCAAAATAGTATAATTCAATAAAGATATAATAGTATATGTCATCAAGTTTTCTGGTGATTTCTAAGACAAAGTAACACCAAAATCTCAGTAATTATGCTCATTAAAAAGCAATCATAAGCATTATAGCATATTGAGTTAGGACTTTAATGATCTAAAAATTATAAGCTTGGAATCATTTTTCTACGTTAAGAAAAGGATGGGCCCTTCTAAGTAGTATGAACATAATTCATAATTTCTATTGAATTATTTTGTCAGAATCTGAATGCTTTTACCATCAACTTTTCCCACATTGGGATGATATTGCTCAAATACAATGACTAAATGATGAGAGAAAGCTCATTTTATGGTTTGTTTAGCACTGCTAAAGTGCTAACTCTTTCTAAAAAATCATAAATCCTCATCATTAACCACAATAAATTACTCACTGAAATCCACTCACCATCATGATCCTCCTGCTCAGCACCTTCCTGTAAAGAAGATTTTTTTTCCACTAATAGATTCTAAAATTTTGAATGTTCTTAATGGTGTCAAATAATTTTATTTTTAATGATAGATCCAGCACATTTTGTAATACTGGAAGGCAGAAAGGTGAGGAGAGCAATGGTTTAACTCATGGATTTGATTGTACAATCACTACGTGGTGCTCTCCATTCTTGGTGGCTGAGTACCRAGGCTTTCACTGCATGTGAAGCACTCAGGGGGCTCACAGCACAGACTAGACATTGTCATGTATGCAGAAGCTCAGAGGTTTGGTAYTCAATCTCACACAGTGGTGATCTGGGCTCCTCATTATCCCCAATTATCTGTATACCTCAGTACTCTACGAGTGAGGAGACTTCTCTCCACAGGTGACCCAGGAACCTATGGAGACTCCTTAAATGAAATACCGAAACCTGATCTGTGTGATAATCCTCTTCCGTAAATGCTAGCACTCAAAAATATATGACTGTAGCCTTCCTTTATCATACCTTCCCCTTGGTAGCTACTGATGACCCTGATCCTAGACAGCAGCCAAGCAAAGCACGTCTTCGACAAGCTCCACCACAACCATCCTCATGTCCTTTGCTGATGGGCACYGCTCGCTTGTTTTCAAACAGGGGACACAGAATATCCACTCCTCATCTATTCTGAGGTCCAAGTAATGTATCCTCCTGCGTAAGTGTACCACTATTCAATGCTTTGAAAGTGCCAAGCTTCCTGCCTACAGTGTAGACATCTTCCCAATATTTTGAATCACAGGTGGACATACTCTAAATTAGGTGTGAGTCGGGGGGACTATCACTTTTTCATAACACTTTTTCATATCACTTTTTCATAACACTTTTTCATATTACTTTTTCATAACACTTTTTCATACTTCTTTTTGGCATAAATAACTCCAAGTGCAATTGTTGTGTTCACATCTCCTATTTAAACCACAGTCCTCCTTTGAATCTTGTTTTCCTTTCAACACCAATGATGATACTAAGGAAGCACATACAAAGAGATAGGCAAGTTCCTGTGTGATCACAAATACAGTTTGCTGTCTCAACACCAATTCTGCAGGGTTTTATGAGAGCCTCAAGTATTGCTTTCCTTTTATCCTGTACTGCGAAGAAATTAAGGGAATCAAACATCATCCGTTCTTCTTAACCACATACTTTTGTGAGCTACTTAGAGCATTATTGTTTCCCTTTGAAAATGGTAGCCTTTTGTAATTAGTAGCAATGATTAGGCTTCACATTTTTTAAAGTAACAAAACTTTGAAATGGACCTTCATGACATATCAAACAGTTTTTAGTGGCCCATACAGTCCTCGCTAGTGCTTAGTCTGAGAATGGAGAGTTTAGATGAGTTCTCAGCAACCCTTTTTCAATATACATGTTGAAAGGTGTTTCAATCATACAAAGTACTTGACTTTGTCTATCCTACAGAAGAGGGAGGCATCTTTTCTGTCTGTATTGAGCTGAGGAGAGCCATAGTCCACCAAAAGCTAACTGCTACAAGTCTAAGATGTATTTGGTGGTGTTTGGCCATCAGACTACATTTTAGTTAAAGATTGGAGCTGGTGTTGTTTATATAAGCTACATGTCTGTTAATCACCTACTGGAATCTCTTTTAATSAAGGGAAAACCATTGAGCATAGACCAAAGTTTATATATTCTTTTGTGTTTAAGTTAGGTTAATAGAAAGATGTTGGTACCTCAGGAAGCCTTATAGTGACCTAGGGAACTCCAGTACCAGACAGGATTTTAGGCTAATTTCTGTTCTCAGCTGTGATGGAAAAGTCCAGTTAGCAATTTTGCCATGGTTGGCATGTTGCTAGCTGTACTGTATGTCATCTCCTTACATCTACTGATGTTACAGCATGGAACAAACAAGCAGTAATGATTCTGTCATAAACTCCATATGAATTATAAATATAATGACYGCAATAACCAAAACTTGGCCTGAAAGCACAGTGGTCACCAAGATGCTCTTTGGCAAATTCCAGTGGAGGGAGGGGAACTATCTGGAGTTGAATGACAGCCTGATTTAACTTTTACTTATTTTTGTGGTGGCTCTAAACCAGGTCAGGAAAGAGGAGGTTAAAAACTAAAGCACGGACTGCAGAAATGTGAATCATTGCCCAGTGTCTTCCTCTTGTGACTGTTGAGTACATTTGGGAAGATGGAGCTGTGCAGAAGCAGCAGTAGAGGTAGAGGATGACACAGATTAAAGAGAGAAGGTGGCACAATCAGCATTTCGCTGGTGCACGAGGTCCTTCATGTGCTGACCATGCACACTGGCTCAGGGGGATTAGGGYTTATGAGCCATGAGGGACTGGCAATCAGTTTGAGTACAGATATCTGGCTTTACACCACAAGACCCATGGTGGATCTGACATAAAAGTTGTTGAGGTATCAAACCTTTTGGCAGTGGCAGAAAATGACCCATGAGAGTTGCTGATGCAAATACTGTTGGATTACCCTGGGTGTGAGTAGTCCTGAGGGCCCCCACATCACGTTGCAGAATTAGATGACTACATACAGCATCACGGTCTAGAAACTCTTCATATATTTGCCATCTAAAGCAAAGTTTAAAATTCTGTATTTACTTTAGTTTCAATCTCCATATTGTCCAGATGCCTCAAATTGAAGCTCTGTTCATTTCCAAGCCTGCTGCATGTCCACAGCACTAAATACATGGAAGTTAATTAATGACAGTGCTGAACTGGCATCCCAAAACATGCCTCTTCTTTGAGGCCTTGAAGAGGTCTTATTCAGGAGGCATTAGGACAGCAGAACAATGAGGCACCTGACAAAACCAGCTGATACCGTCACTTTCTTTAMGAACTCATTCATTTTGTTTGAAATTCAACTCTCCTCTCCCCCTTGACTGAGGAGTCTGTTCAGGAAGACTGACTGACTGACAGACTCTCTCTCCCAATTTATTGCAGCGTAAACAAAGGCAAATAAGACATTTTCTGAAGTCTGCCTTGGAAAATGGCAGTAGTCAGCAAATACTTTCTGCCTTTTGGGGAAAAAAAAAAAACAAAAAAACAAACAAACAAAAAAAGATTGTTGGTGCCTATACTGGTAGGGAATCTGAGCTGTGAATGTTATGTGAATAAGAAAACCTCTCTGGACCTATGATAAGAAGCATCTTGAGCTCAGCACTTTCCATCACACGCTAACAGGTCAAGCTAGCTGCTCTCTGAGAATAAAATTCAGTACTCTGATTATTATGGATTTGTCTTAGGCATCAGCTTTTGTTTTTTCATATGTTGCACAAGAAATTATTTTCACTGAGTTTCACCGACAGCTTGCCTTTACATGCTTTATTAAAATGAACTTTTTGTAGCTCTATTTCATTTTCCAGTGAGAGAAAAAGAAAAGCTTAATTTGACTTAAAGTTGGAGAATCGTCGAATATTTTAGATTACAGGAATCTCTGAAGGTTATATTATATATCCTATTCAAAGCYAGCTTCTAAGTTAGCTCAAACTGCCCAGGGCCATCAGCCAAATTCTGAATATTTCCAAGGGTAGAGATGCCAAAGTGCAAAGTGCTCTTCAAACCATGGCCATGGTGAGAGAATAAGTATCAATAAAATGGGCTGACTGCAAATCACTTTTTTATCACTCAATTGCTTTTGTAAATCACTGAGATACGTGCTAAGTAAATCTGTTGCTAGTAAGAAAAGATATACAGGGCAGAGCAAAGCAGGCTAATAGGACTAAATCCTACCTTACAAGAAGTAAGTCTATCATCACACAGTAGCAGAGAGACTCTATACTTCCTTTCCCTGTCAGCATTGAACTAATGACCTGTTTGCCACATATCTTTCAGGCACCCTCTTCTCTTTTGCCCTGAAAAAAATCTTATTTGTAATGACTTTTATTTTTTCATACAGGTAATTTGTAGTCACTAATCATTTTGTTCTCCCCTCCACCACGTAGGATTTCCCTTAAAAGCAGCACACCACCCTGTACTTTACATATCTTCACTGTCAAACTTCTTTCCTGCAATGAAAAACACAAGGAATTGTGCCATCATTGACAAAACAGAAAATACTCCCAAACAGGTTAGTCACTTCTCTTACAGTGTTTTCTGACTCTTTCCATCTACAGATGATATAGCAAAACATAGATAGGATAAAAGGCTGTGAAGTTGTAGGAGGTCAGCAGTTAGATCTTTATTATTTCACTCTCCTGTTAACTTCAGCAAATCTTGTAACTTTTATGCTTATTAACACATCAGTAAAGAGTCAGAAAACACTGTAAGAGAAGTGACTAACCTGTTTCGGTCTTTTGCTTTGCTGTTGTATTTTGCCTGTTGGCAGGTAGAGGACTGACTGTTGGAAAATAAAATACTGCAGTCTGACAGATGCTGCACACATATAGCTGGAAAATATTGCTACTGTACTGCTAAGGAACATGAGAATACATTTCTTTTTATTGTTTCTTATTATTAGGTGAAAATCTACTATGGTAGAAGTGAAATTTTATTTCAGTGGAATGATTTAACTGAACTTATTTGCTATTAGATATCACTGTAAAATTCCACTTGATGGTATGATCCAATGAAGTTAAGGAGGGTCTGACTTTATTAAGATTATTTATACTGCCAAATGTGTTTTGGAAATATGTCTCAATGGGCTCAAATTATGGCTTATCCATCTTATTCTATATCCAGTGGAACTGAAACGTCTGCCTCTGTACTTGTGCAGAGCTCCCTGGCTTTGGGCAGGTGGGTCCCAAGATTAATGGGGTTCAAAAGCAGTTTTCATCCTGCCCACTGAGCCTGTGCCACTGCAAGGGAAAATGAAGCTTAGGTCTGTAGCCTGGCTGTTTAGACACAGGAAACAGATTAAGGTTTTGGATCTGGAATTTCCTTATATGGCCCTTTTAATCATCCCTTGGCACCAGTGATCATGAAGGACATGGCTGGGATGGAGTTTAAATCTCCTCAGTTTGGGAAGGAAATAAGCTCRGGCTTCCTGTTTCCCTAGCTACTGCAAGAACCTAGTTATTTTGCAAAACAGCTGCCTTGTTCCACAACTCCCCAGAAAAAAAAAATAGTCTTTTTCATCCCTTGAATGAAAAAAATGCAACAGCACCAGCCTTYTCAAAGGACTTCTGGGCTGCAGACCCTGTGTAGCCGTACAGAGCCCATGCAAAGTAGCTCAGGCTCCAAGAAGGATGGGATTTTAGTCATTCCCTGTGCTCAGCATTCTCCATGGCCAGGTCCTGGCAGAGCCTTCCTCAGCATACAGGCTTTCTGAATCACCTTCACAGGGCTCCCAGCTCTGTCCATGCCCTAAGGGAACTGAGCAGCTCACAGGGGTTCTGAACCTTATGGTCAATGTACTTAAAAGTTACCACACCTTTATTATTTTTTATTTATTTTTTTGCCAGCTAGACAACATGCAAGACTGTTAATGGTTCTTAATTATGAATTGCAATTACCACAGATTAAGAGAGAGAGAGAGAGATGAGGAAATTTTCATGATTCTTTTGCTTGCTTCACATCTGGGGATAAACCTGTTTCAGCAGCTGGTGGTGTTGAAGACACGTTTATATGAACTTCAGTATATTAAGCTTATTTCTGTCCAAGGCAATTGAAGGCCAGCTAATCCTATTTAAACTGGAGCTTCGTAATGCTTATTCYAGCATTATACATTCTTGTGATTTTTCCAAAGGGGATCTAAGTAACTTGAGAGGTTTGGCTGCTTACTTTTCTTCATTTCTTCTTTAAATGGGTATTTGCTCTATACCCATGAAAAGACATGTCCACCTATTTTAGGCAAGTCTGCACAGAGGAATTAATAATTTCAACTTAAGTAGCAGTCAGTCAAAATAAGTRAGGCCTAAGTAAAGACTTCCCTTAYGGAAGAACAGGTAACRTAGTCATATTACATCATTACCCCTTCCTGATTTTTTTTTTTTAATATTGTGGCAATGGGTATAAATGATGAATAACAATTATTGTGTTTGGTTGGCTTTCCTTGCTGAATTTTAAATTTCAGAATATTAAACATTTTATACTTCACTTCAAATTTCTCTAGAGTTGTTTGGAAGACCCAAAACAGAAGACCTTTGTCAAAGCTACTGGACTCAAAAAAAAGCTTACCTGAAAGAGGGATGGAGCATTGCCAAGTGTCACAAAACTGTTTGGCATCACTATTACCTTTCTTTTTGTGTTTGGTAATAAAATACACTGGATATTGGCCATTCCATCCCTAAATAAAACAACTCCAGTTGCGTAGCATGGTACTGTGGAGCTCTAACTGGGGTGAACTGGTGGATGTTTCAAGGCTTTGCTACATAAGCACCCCAGACTCTTGAACATGAGCTGAATTTAATACAAGCTTTTCCCCTTTATGTTTTTATCTCTGTCCCTACCCTGTTGCARTTAACCTTTGGATGTCTCCTCTCTGGAAGGTGTGGTCCCTTGATTCCTGTCCATGCAGACCTAGGCATCACCTGGAACCCTTCATCCATAGCATTGCCCATTCTCTCAGCAGCAGTACAGCTATGATAGCAGCTCTCCCAAATTATGAGGTCTGCTGACAAACCTTGGGATTATTTTTGAACAATACACCTTTTCTCACACTGCTCTCTGGTTTCTGACCCATGGTATCACAAGGCCAGCTTTACCTACAGACAGATGGTTTTTCCTACTATGGATAAAAATTGTGCAAGTTGACAGCAGTACAGTTTGGCAAACAGGCAGGCACCGGGTTAGACAAGAGTCTTAGAGCTACCTACACCTTATGCTAATTTGCTAATGAAGAGATTCCCCAGGCTGCAACTCAAGTGAAGGGAATATTTTCCTTGATCACACCAAACTATGTTTGTCACGATCAGAAATCAAGAAAGATTGTGATTTGTTTGATCAGAAAAAAAACATAGTAGTCATCTTCTGTGGACAGAAATCAGAACTCACTGATCCCAGTATCTGGATGGAATAAAGGAAGAGAGCAAGCCAGAGTAAGGAACAGGTGATAAGGGAGATGACGAGCTCCAAACCAACAYTTCTTATGGAAACTGAGCCATTGACATGAATCCTGGATGGGGCAGAACAATGGAGAACAAAGTAGGAAAATACTCTGTTGACCGCTGACTCCAGGATAAATGGATTGCTCAGCAAGCCAAGGATGAATGAAAGGAGGAAGACATGATGCATCCTGTGTGAAGCCATGTACGGGAGAGGTGTGGGTGACTCGGCCATGTTCGTGACTCAGGTGCTAAGCACTCTGATGCTGACTCCTCACTGTGATCATGGGCAAGTCACAACTTTCCTTTGGGCCATGTCCAGCCTCTGAGTAAGCAGGCTAAATTCTCACTGCAGTTAATACAGTTGTATTTACGTWTGTTGGCCTGGTATTTCATTGAACATTTCATTTTGTACTTTTGCAAATGACTGCTTATTTGAGCAAACGCCAGAAAACCAAATTCTATAAAGAATTTAAAGCTGGAAATGCCAAGTCAAGAAGGGCCTGAGAAGGAGTCAGCTAAATAAATATTACTATCAAACTATTGATAAGACTACTAATCCTTGTTAAAATCACCGATCCATTTTTTTTCCAAATAACTGAGCATCAGTACTCTGCTCTGAAGCAAATTGTGCTTCAGGCATTTGGCATCTCCATAAATAAGACTACACATTCCCTTCTAACATGTTAACAGGTCATTAAACCCTCTTGTCATTAAACCCCAGATCAGCCAGCTGCTCTACTTTAAGTAGTTACCATGAACATTCAAAATAATTTGCTTTTATTTTTCTTTTCTGACTTTCATATTTTGTGATGATTAACCACAAATTTCATTCAATCTTTTTTTTTTTTTTTTTTCTCAGTTTGTTTGTTTCCCCCTCTCTACAAATAACACTTCTGGTGTGAGGATTAAACAAATACACATGCCATAAACAAATCCCTGACTTTGGACCTTTGCTGGAATCTGTCTGTCTGCCCAAGACAACATTGGTCCCAGCAGAAACTCAAATCCATACATAACAAAGCCCACCACAGGCACCATCCACTGGATTGAAGGGGAACTGATAGTGCTGCTATCATTTTTCTACCCCATTTCCCCAGACATAACTTTATTTTCTTTTTCCCAGCTAGGATCTTTTCATATAATGATTTCCCTTCTTGTAGCAGAGACCCAAAACAGAAGCAGGAAGCTGGGCCCCTCCAGCTGTTTACCAKGATGTGYACTTTTTTGGGTTTGTATCTTAAATTTTATTAGCAATATTAGGAAAGTTTCTTGGTATCTGGGAATATTTGGTATATATATATTTAACTGGTTGTGGACTGGACTAGATGACACAGTGGCCTCTTCCATCCGCTACCCTAAGACCTGTGACTAGCTTAAATTAGCTATCTCTTTTTAATATAAAAAAATATTGCATACAGCATCCTACATAATACAAATAAGTCTTTTTTTTCCCCTAGTTTTCTAACTGTATCTGAACTTAGATGCAGATTTTCCAAACCACAGGTTATGTTTGTTTAGAAGAGAAAGGCTAAATCAAACAAACTGAAACTGTAGGAAGATGGTGTGCCTGACACTGCTATGTGAAGAGCAGAGCAAAATGACTGTATTCCCAGAAACCAAACTCCCAAAGCTTTAAGAAAACCATTACAGAGATGACTAAGTGGTATCTCAGTGTGTGAACACTATGCGACAGTGATTCCCAAATTGACCATCAGGGGAAAAGGATATCAGAAAAGTGGGGACTTGACAAAACTGGAAAACATATAAAGCGGTGAACTACCATGCTTGAGTCAATGAAAAGTTAAACACAGCTGACTATCATACCCAGGGGACAAACTGGAGTCTGGACTGTGCTGGTGACTCACTCTGTGTATGTTAATGTCTGCTTAGGTGCTGATCCAAGAATGCTGATGTTTTCCCATCTTTTTGCAATTTTAGGACTTCCTATTTTTTTCTATCTGCTACCTCCCTTTAACATTCTGTATAAACTTAAAACTTATTCTGTACTGTAAAGACACTACTAATTCACTCCTTACCTGTGTAAAATTTTGTCCATTTGATGAACAGTTTCACAGTTTGCATGAATATCAACATATGCAATATTAACATGTGCCAAAGCACTGGATTTCCAAAGAATCTGCAATAGCAGAAAAGAGAGGAGTTTTGGAAATTTTTAACACACTAAAATTAAAAACAAATAAAGTTCACTGTTTTTCATATTTGTTACAAATCTGAAATTTAAACCAGATGGTCCTCAGTTTGCAAAATTTTTTGTTTATACTGAATTTACCCAAACCCTTGGAAAGCTTCAGAGTGAGCAGGGTTTCTAGGACTTACAAAGTAATTCATATTTTGGGGCAAACAGCATGTGAAACTTCATGGTTTTACATGGATTGAATCTGAAAAATATGGAATTTTTGTCTGAGGTTTGAACTGAAATTTGAATTTGTCCTGTCTAGCTCACATTCCAGTAGCAACTAGAATACTTACCAACTTTTGGTTTATGGAAGAGTACACTATGTGTACTTGAGAGCTATTTGTAGTGGATATTATGAAACTGTACAAAATGACAATGGTAAATTTAACTTTTTATTTTAAGAAAAGCAGCCTGTTTGCTCATATCACGTGTCAACATCAGTAGTAATTTTCAGATGGCATCACAGCTTGCTCCATGTTGCAAACCATATTGTTACCGAAAACATACATTTTATGAGTTACAGAGCAAAACTATTTTGCCTGTTCCTCACAGAGGAAAACAGGTGGGATTTTCTGACTACAGAAAGTTTTATCTGAGCTGCTCTGTTGCATTCTGTGGATGTTCACTGACACCAGTGCTCAGCATGTTGAAAATCCCACCCTACTTTACACGTTTGTAATTTTGATATTTGGAACAAGGAAACTGTATCCCTATTAATACAATGGTGGAAAGAGAGAGCAGGTCGCCAGTAATGTTAAAGAAGTGGTTTTGCAGATCTTTTAAGTTAGCAGGGAATCATCCTGGCACAGGGAAACAGCTTAAAGAACTTTTTTTTTTTTTTTTTTTAATTTCACCTCATTATGTAATTCCCTAAAAGTGAACTTAAAACCATTTTATCTGGTAGGAGACACTTCAGTACTTGGTATTTTCCTGGCACTCTGAAAATAGTGCTTTGCATCTCTGCCTGTTCTGGTAGCAGTGTCTTTTATGAATCTTTCTGCTCTCCAAATAATACTCCACTGTCTCAAGTATGAAACCCACCACAAGCAACAACAAAGCAGATGAAGCCTTCACCATTTTCACCCAACGTGATTCTCTAGGATTTCGGGTAGTTTAGGGGAATAGTTTGAATATCACACTGTGAAGACAACTGAACTAGTAAAGCTGCATGAAATAGCCTGAAATAGATTATTTGTAACATTTTTTTTTTACTATGCTTAAATAAATAAATAAACCTAGCAGAATTATTTAATACTACAGGGTGATATAATAAAATATGGGCTGGAGTTAGAAACACTTTGGATGCACAATGCCTTAGTCCCCATCAAAGCACCCAGAATAACACAAAGCAGAGCTTTGCCTGACAACATTTGGGGCTGATTCCAAAGACAGGCTAAAGGGAATCACACTTGTCTTGTGCATGGAAGAAGAAATAATATAGCTCTGACAGAGGAGGAAGGCAATCACAAAGAAAGTTGCTGAAAATTTTCCAGCGTGTCTCACCAGCAAATCCMTGTCTCCTCCCAAGAGTGTCTCATTTTGCCTCTCGAAACCCTGGCCAGGCTCTGGGCTGCAGGTGTCCTTGGCTGGGGATCATCATCATGTCCAAGTTGTCATTTCAGAGTTCCGAGGCTGTCTATTCCCTCAAATTGTACCCAGGGTTTCCTGAATGGGCCACCATGTTCTGCATAATTCTGAAAAAAAAAGCAGGAATTTAGGAACAGGYTCTGTTCAATTTTTCTTTTAGAAAACGATTGGTTTATTTCCAGTGGAACTGTGTGGAAAATCAGGGAATTGTTTAACATTTTGGCAGCAAAGGAAACAAATGGATGAAACACTCATGGTTCAACTCAGCTGGCAGTGGATCTGAGCAGAAATATCAAAAAATGAGAAATCTCGTGTAGGAAAAAATAGAGGCTGAAAAGCAGAAACCACCTGCAATCGCTGAACTGAAAAATTAGCAACAGAATAGAGTTGAAAAAAATAATGTATCTCAGCTGAAACAATATTATTACTAAAGTAAGAGACAAAATCAAGAAATTAATGAATCAAAAATTACAGACTGATAGTGTGGAAAAAAATCCTTCACACTCAAATTGATTAAAATGCTATCTGTTCTCAAGAAAATTTGAATTAACATTTCGTGGCTTCTAGAGACAGACAATGCCTTTTTCTCAATGACAATAAAATCTAATTTTAAGGTAATTTACTCGTTTAGGTTAGAACACACACTGAATCCTCAGTATAACAAGAACTGTTCCTCTGTAGCACATTGCCTCAGAAATGGCTCAGAGCAGAAAAACACAAAAATGTTCGTCACACAACAGTCATCTACGTAAAATGATAATGATAGGAGTTGTTTACTGATCTAGCTTTCCTCCTTGTCTGGGAAAAGGAATAMAGCAAGAAGTAAATTTTAACTCTGTATTTATGCCAAAACTTTCTCCTTATCTTATTGTTGGTTCAGCTTCACATTTCCTCTTGAGGATGCTCTGTGAAATTGCAATCCAACTTTAAACTTTTTTGTTTTTTGCCTTTTCAAAGTGACTATACGTGGAAGCTAATTCAGTCCAAATAGAAAGCATTTTATAATACTTGCATCAAAGACTTTTTCATTCTACTTTTTGAAAGGAAAAGAATTTTGTAAGTGAGCCTGGTGGAGGGGCTAGACTTTACCAGTCAGTTTCTTACTGAAAAAATAAATCTAACACTTCATTTTCTGGCACATGTTTTTAAACCTGCTTCAATCTTTACTTTCTGTTAAATATTTTCCTTTCTCTTTCCCTTCTCTCCTCCTGAAAAATAAAAGGAAAGGATAGAGAAAGAGATGGACAGTAATTATGGRCAGAAAAAAGAAAAATCTGTAGAACAGGCACCAGTTGAAACTGCTGTTTGAGTTTTTTTGCATGGATTGCTGCAGCGTGTTTTCAGCTCTGGTTATCCGCACAATGAACATTTCATCTGTCTGTGAGACCTGCATGTTCCTGCTACTGCCTCCCAAACCAGCTGCTGATCAAACATCATCAATAGCCTCCCCTTGGAAGACCAGGTCCCTTGTAACTTTCTTATGTCTTATGCAACTTTCTTATTTTTCTAACATTTTTGTGGGCTGAAATACATTCACTTTTCAAAAAGGACAAATGTTTTTTGAAAGGTGTTAATCATACACATGCAGCCTTTTGTTTTGAAACATCTGCTAAGGAGGAGGCTCCTACATTATGGACAACAGGCTGAGAACTTCCTTGTTCTCTTTCTTGCTACTGAACTCTTTCTGACTCAAGTCTATTGGGGCCATTGATGGTCAATGTTCTACCATTTATGATTCCAACAAGAGATTTTTTTTTTTATGATGTTTTTTATACCTTTCATTTGGCTTGATAATTTATTAGCTGGTTTACTGAAGATTGCGAGATTATCTATATGTCATGAAGGTTCATTGCCTATATACTTTAATGTGCATGATTATGAAAGTAAATTGCATATTTTTACAAAAGTAGACTCATCTTTTGGCCATTAAAAAATGACACAAAGATGCCGGCAAGTTGACTGCAGAAATTATAATTCCCTACTTTTTTCAGGTTTAAGTACTCATTTATGGAAACAAAGTATTTCAGCTCATCTCTTTTCTTATTAGGAAGTGGAAAATAACCTTAAGGTATGTCGACCAAACAAACAAACAAAAAGTACTATTATTGTGAACATACAGCTTATTAAAAAAAAAAGTATTAGTATGTCTCCAGGATAAAGCAGGAAACATTTTAATGAATTCACTGGAAGATGAATAGCACAGCAGAATGGAGGTACTGGAATCCTCACTGATTTGTATAGTCAAAACTTTACAAAATCAGTGTAAAACAGATTTGATTAAGAATTTTTCTTTCCCTTGCACTTATTAGAGATCAGATACCATATGGGGATATTCCATGTGGATCATCGGACTTAAAAAAAACAATAATCAAAGAAATCTGGCATTCCAAGTGTAGTAAAACTTGTCTGCGTTATTACTGAACTATGTTTGTATCTCCAAAACTGCCTAAGATACCCATGAAATCAAGAGAATTCCAAATGAGTAGAGAGATTTGTCACAAATTAACACCTAACAGCAGTTAGGTGTGTTTGGCCACTCTCCATTGTAAATTACACACTAAAACAGGAAAGAAAAAACCCTCTTCCACATATTTTACAAGTCTGCCAAACTTGTGCGTCCGTGCTGCGCTCAACCAGCCAGGCAGCTCCAGAGCTTCCTTGAGTCCTGCTGTGACAGCTACATGGCTGTCCATCGTGTCCCTGCCAAACAAAACAAAGCTAGTTTATCTTCTTTGTGGTTAATGGAAATACCTTCTCTTGTTAGGGTTTCAGGGAGGTCAGCTGTGCAGCGAGACAGAGCACTCCTCTTGACCCTGCTGCCTCCAGCACGACCCCAGCTGCTCCTCCACGGCCGCCGTTATTAGGAATTTCTCAAAGGAGCATTAGACAACTTGTAAAATGGTCTGTTAGTTTTGAGCTCCTCGGGAGGGGAAATGGCAAAGGAGAACACTCACCAGGGTGCCAAAAGGGTTCCAAGGAACACCAGGCATCCCTCTGACAGCATAACATTGTATTCACTTGCAGCAGACCTGTGGCATAGCAGTTTTCAGCCTTTTCCTGCTCAGCTTGCTCAGCACGGCTCGCCTCAGGTCCAGAGGATGATGACTTCACAGTAACATCATGTTCACCAACTCATTTCCACACAACGTTCAAGGATTTCTACAAGAAAGTAACCTCTCCATGGTCAATATGAGTCCCTCATGATTTCTTTGGTCTGGAAAAAAAAAAAATAAGCTAAAATTGAAAAAAAAAAAAAAAAAAAAGAGTATTGGGTCAAAAAAAAGAACAGTTAAAATTATAAAATGCTATATTCCTAGAGGTTCAGGAGACTTGCACCTCTTAACCTGACATAGCCTGTGACATGAGAAGAAATGTTGTGCTCAGACTTCCAGAAGCTCTAGAAAGAGCTTCAACGGACCTCTGATCAGCCCAGCAGGCACAGCCCCAAGTGTTATCATCAAATGGTTTGRGCTAATTGTTTTTCACAACTGCAGCATCTTTCACTTGGCACTAGAATGGAGTTAAAAAGATATTTGGCTAACTTTAGTGACCTTGAAGGCTGAAGTGACAGGATATTTTAAAAAGCAGCAACATCTTGCTGAATCAGTATACATTTAATTTCTATGTAAATTGCCAGTTTAATACAACGTGTTACCACACTGTCTGTAGTAATATATATGGCAAATAAATGAAGTTGCAGAAACATCATTAATGACACTGGCAGGTACTGCAGAAGCTGCTTGGTAAGACTTGCCTTCAGAGAGCACTTTACACAATTTTTGGAGAAATAGGACTGAACCTACCAAGAAGCAAGGTTTGATAGATTCTCTGCTATCAAAAATAACAGCAAAATAAGGATCAATTGTTTTCACTGCATTTTTTTAAAACAAAGATAAATAATGTTTGGAGGAAAAAAACACAGCAGTCTGAAACAACAGACTTTTCATATTTGTAACTTTCTAAAGAAGCCCTTCAAAGCTTAATGATTATTTGATATTAATAGAGTTATAAGTGACCTGATATTATGTGGGAAATAGTGCAGCTTAGAGCAGGAAATTGGACTGAATGATCTTCAAAGGTCCCTGCCAATACATATTTCTACCACTATGAATTTTTACTCTCCCAAAGCAACACAAAGCTCTACCTCAGTATTATATAGCAGATGTGTCAGCTTTTGTGGCTGTGAAAGGAAAATCAAACATTTACTTACCTGTCCCAYGGAGGTATGGGGAGGAGCAGTTTATTTACAGAGTGGTATGAAAATGTAAACTAGGTATCACAGGACTATTGCTGAATAGCAGCCTTTGCACTTTGGGGGCTATGCAAACGGAAAATCATTTGCCCTTTTCKTGTTCTGTATGAGGCCCTCAAACAAATATAGCTCAACTATGGAAGTCCTGTGAGCAACGGAGTTTATTTTAGGCGACAGAAAATGGCTGGCAACCTTTCCTTATATGCACATATATGCCTTACATTGCTGTGGCAGAGAGGCTGCAAGCCATGAAATCGATGAAGAAGTTGCTCGGGCCTTTCCTTCCAGCTGTACTTAGGCCAAGCAGTGGATTATATTGGATAAAGTGAAAGGGATTCTCACATATACTGTGAAATTCTGGGCTACCGGAGAGGAAAGGTTTAATTTCAGAGCCAGCTCTGCCTCACACATATACAGCATTCCTTGGGGTGTTCCTGCAGGCTTTCTTTGCACATGTACTAGGAATGTCAGAGATGTTTAGACAGTGTTGATAATGTGATATATCTGCTGAGCATTTTCAAGGCTATGCAAAGCAAAGTGTTTCTATTCCCACAAGGCCCTCCATTAGCAGGGCAGTGCACTGGGTGATTCCAGTGTGACTGCCCAGCTCAGGGACATAGGGCTCCTCTGAGCTAGGTCCCTGTGCTCTGCTGAGCTCTCTGAACAGCGTGGCTAATAGAGAAGCACAAAGCACCAGATTAGAAACTTGGACTAGCAGGAGAATTTTGCTGAAAAGTATATTCCCAAGTTTTTCACTTTGAAGCCTTTTGGCTTACAGAGCTCAGAGCTTGGTTCCCCCATAGTTTTTCCAAGTACAAAAAAGATGTGTGGAGTGACACGTTCTGCTCCCTTGCTTGCATTACCACTTGCAGTTGAAGTGCTTCCCAGGGTTCTCAGCTCCGGACAAAGGACATAATGTTTRGCTCTGATAGACAATAGGTTGGGGTGAGACAGGCAGCGCTTGACAGTAGTTCTAATTGTTTCAATAAGGAAATCAAACTGGCATCGAATGGAGGAAGGTTTCAGCATCAGGTATGAGGAAACAGCTTCTCATAAATTTCAAATTTTAAGCCCTCCTTGACTCTGTCATTTCTCATGACCCTTGTTTATTGCTTTTCAGACAGAAGGGAAAACCCATGTCATAAATACATTTCTAGAGTGTTCTCAACTATAAGCAAACCTAATTTGATTCCAGTTCAAATGCAAGATCACTCACAAGGATGAGTATTAGCTGCACCAAAACTTTCTGAGGAAATATCTATACTTCTACCTTGATGGAGTGTTGCTGGAAGGAGAGAGCAGCAGCTTCACAAATGGCAAGGCAATAACAACCTCTTCTTTCATTTCACTCCCCTTACTCTCATTTATTTGTAYTGCAGCAGCACCCACAGGCCTTAACCAGGAAGAAGTCTCCATGGCACTAGACAGCGTACAAACACAGAACAAGATGCTGAAGAGCTTGCAATCAAATAAAGCAATATTATGGTGCCTTTTCTTCAGCTACAGGAGAGGAGGCTCAKGCTTCAATTAGATTAAGATCATGCTTAGCACAAAACTACAAGATTATATTTGCCATCCCTTCCTGCCACTGTATCTCTTAGAAAGCACTTGCATTAAACAAACTCTATTACAGATTATGAGACAATAACTACGATAATCYAAAGAGAGAAAAAAATTAATATGAGAACTAAGGACAACCCTGCATCTGTCTCTTACATTTCATAAGTACATCTTTCTCACATGTGAAGGCTTCCTGTTCATTACAGGTTTTTCTCATACAGATAAGCTTTTGGAAGAATCAAAGTGAAGAGGGATCACCTGAAACTTGAGGTGGGCCTGTTCTTGGCCCTGATGATGYGTAAATTACAGTGATTGTTTTCAGAAGTCTGCTGATCCTTACAATTYATTTTGGATATAGATAAGTGTGTCCTGGAATCAATAAGAGCAGTCTTGTTGGTGCATTTCTAACCTGATCATCTCTCATCATYAAAAACAAATCCATAGGATTTAAGACTAGTTGCTCAGCTGTTTGTGAGGAAAGCCACACTTTACACTGTAGTGTGCACTGTTGTTTCAAATAAAGTTGCCTTCAGAGAGAGAATCATAAAATCAGGGATGTATGTTTCTGGCAAAGTTTCCTTATTAAGAATGGAAGTGTATAAATAATGATAATTGGGTGTGGAGGAAAAGAAATGAGAAATATTTCCTCAGAAGTCCCAACAACACAGAAAAGCTTGTTCTGTGTCATCCAAGTTAAAGATATGCCATGCAGACATTTTATTATACACATTCAGTAAAACTAAAATACACAAAAAAATAAGCATTAGCAGAACAGAAAGGGAAGATACAGTGAAATGCATCCCCAAATACCAGCAAGGAGATTAAAATCTGTGTTCATAAACATTCAAGTGGTTATTATGAAAGTCTCCCRTCTTTAGGAAGAAATAAGCTACAGTAGATCTAAGCAGGCATTATCAAACCGATTGCAAGCAATTAATAAGACAGAAAAACCATAATTGAACAATCAGGAGAAACAAGATTAAAAAAGAATCTGCTTTTCCCCTAACACATCTCAATTGAAATTTGAGGCTTTTGGGCTTTTGTGAAATTCCAAGAACGACCAATAGAGAAGCAACAGTCTGAAAGGTCTCTGCTTCATTTATCATAAGCAAGACACAGCTTAATTAACCTTTAGTTTTCAATTTATTGCTTGTACATTTAAAGAAACTCCTAAGTACAGATGGGTACAAACAAGCCTTCAGAGATAATACAGAACCAGCAGACACATACATCCTGCTCCTTCTTGATTTTTGGTTATTGCTACTTGCAGCCTCAATAGCTCCTTCTCTGTCTGTATCAGACTAGAAGATCATGTCCATCATTCATGTCACCCTATCACAGGCGCATGCAATGGTGGGGTGAGCAGAACAGCCACGGCACAGCTCAATACCAGTTGGGAAAAGGAGGTACTTTAGGATGTTTAACTTTCCCCCAAGCGACTGCAGTAATAAATGTGGCCTTAAGTAATATCCCAAGCCCCAGGGGGCAAATATGCCTCTCATACTGCCTTTTATCAGATCTGCTGGAGCCCTTTGGCTTCCTTCAGTCTGCCGTAATGCTTGCAGCTATGTTCACTTGTGATGGAGAAACACCAGGAAAGAATGTATAGGGAGGCAAGGAGGCGAAGGTATAACACGCCTGGGAGTGGGCTACCTAGGTAGGACCACTGAACCAGAGGTATATAGTCCCCAAATATTTTGTTTGTCCCTTGGTCAAAGAAAGCTCTTGGCTGTGATGAACTGTATTGACATGTGGTGTGAGACTAGAGGGGGAACGAGCTCCTCAAAAYGTCCTGCTAGTATGACAAATGCCCTGTTCCTATGATACCCTGAAGGTCCCATTTCCAGATGTCCAGATCCCACTTCTGTCCTCCCACAAGGAGCTTGTTAGACTACAATGCACAGAGTTGTCACACATATCTGCCTTTGGATGTTAAAGCTGTTTGGAAAAGATGGTTTCAGTTTAGRTTTCATCAGCTGTCTAATAGCTGTTTTAAGTCTTGATTTTTGTGAAGTTCCTCACTTGTATTTCTAGAGTGACAGGGCTCACCAAAAGCAGATACACATATATTTGTAGTTGCATCTAAATAAAGCATAGATCTGTATATGCATCTAAATAAAGCAATATTAAGTTTCACCAGTGATAGAAATTCCTGCTAATGTCAGTAGCACCTTTGAATTTGTTGGAATTTTGTTACTGGTCTCACTTACTATTTAGATCCTTAAAAAGAAGTGTGAGAAATTTCTGTCATTTATTCTTCAGTTATTCTTCAGCTCAGGGCATTTAGGTTTAATAGAAATTAACTTCCATATCAGGAGGATGTGAACATTTTACATGTCTTGGTATACTATATCAAAGTGCTTAGTTGATTAATTGTTGTGGAAGTGACAACTAAAACCTAATAAGTTAGAGAGATTTTCATTCCTTTGCAAGAAAATGTTGCAGTTAGCTTTAATTAAACATGAAATTAATGAAGAGTTGCTAATTCTCTGCCCTCCAAATTATTTTAGAGCAGGAAGAGCTTGTCTGCAAACCTAATGTTTAGCTGAATGAAGATTCTAGGTCTAGAGTAATATTTCATAGATTGTGGTGCAAATCATAAAATTACAGAAAATGTCATGAATAAGATGTATATTCATGATGTATATTTATCACATCAGGTGTATTCAGTATGACTATATTTGAATCACCAAGTGTAAGCTAGTCATTAAAATCTAATCTGTTACAGCCTGGGGTATTTATCCAGACAGTGGACACAAAGGTTCAAGTCTTCCTCTCCTGTGCCTGGGACAGATGTCCTCCCAGCTCCAAAGGCACACGTGTGGAATCCACTGGAAGAGGAGGGCATAATTGTTTAAAAGATAGGTACTATCCTTATTTTTTCTTTTCTTTTTCTCCATAATATTCTCTCCTTCCTCAGAAAATGCTAGTTTTAGATGATTTTAAAAATGTATTTAAGGAATTCTAGTCTCAGATTTGCTTTAAGATAAAATGAGTATATTTCTTTCTGAAAATGTGAAAACAAACTAAAATATTGATTTAATTTTGGCCTATGCTACCAAATTCAAGATAAATTCATTGATAACTCTGGTCCACCTGAATCTGCATATTTTCATGAATAGAATGTTCTTTTGACCATGTTGCATTGCTTTTTATTCTTGATATTTTTAACGTGRGGCCAATTACAACCTGTGTAAATTAATAAGATTGATTCTTAACTGTGATAACTGTAGCCTAAAGCAACGAAAAACACCTACAGCTACTCATTCTCCCCTAGAAAACTTCAGGGAGGAAGGAAGGAAGATGAAACAGGGAGGAACCTGAGGAAGATCCTGCCAATGAGTCAACATCTGATAGAAATGGAGATAAAGGTTATGAATCAAGAAGAAAGGCTATTAAATGTTTATTCTATATGCTGCTTTATTATGCCTTTTTTTTGCTGTTGTTGTTTAAAAGAGYGACATATCAGTAATTAGAAAGATGTTTCTAGTTGTAATACTATACAGAAATTTGGCCCARTATGGCCCAGTATTCTGTAGTATATCACCCTAATATAAGGCAATAGTTTCTAGCACAGGGATGCAAAAGTTATAACTAAGAAAAAAAGAAAAAAAAAAAAGACAGAAGAATTTGTCTCTTTTAAGATCTGAAATACATCAACCTTTTTAGGAGTCTCATGAGGGATCAGAAAAATTTACTAAAGGGCATCCTGTGGGCAGTAGATCAGTTTTGTCCACAGTATTACATTCCTTCTAAGATCTAGAAAAACAGAATCTGTTAGCAAAGCTGGAACTGGTCATTAAAGCTACTAGTGGAGCAAAGAGCAGCTCGTGGGAGGGAAGCGTCTACGTCCTTCTAGCAGAAGAAGGGAAGCAGAGGCTACTTGTAGGCTAAGAAAGGCAGCAACAAAGACTTAAAAATCTTTGTCCAGCAAAGAGTTACAGGGTTATATACAAGTTCAGGAAGATTGTAACTAGGGCTCTGAAGCCTAATCAAATGCAAATAGTTTTTGCTATGTTTCAAATTTAAACAGTGGGAAAGATGCTAAGAAATTTGACATAAAGCGAGACTTTCCCTATTCAGGTTTATTTAAATTTCAAAATATGTCTACTTAAGTATCCGTGCTCTACAGACGACCCTCATTTGAGATTTGCCAACAAACTGTTATCTATTAAAGACTGCATAGTGGAAGATTGAGCTTCACCTCTTCGCCTTTTGTCATATTTCCATCCCTAAACTTTGACAATAAGAAGTTTGACAATTGGTAATAAGAGTCAATTCAAGCAACAGGGAAAATGAAGAAGAAGGTCTTGAATGCAATTTAGGTCTTGAATGCAATTTATCTTTAAATGGAATTTTAAAATTTCTCATTTCAAATTTTAACTTGGATGGTAAGTCACTTAGACACCTGTCTTATCACACTACATGAATTAGAATTTTTGTGATTGATTCCCATGCTATCAAAAAGTACCTGAAGATTTTACTTAAAGAAGAGAAACAACTGGAAGACAGTTGAAAAATGTCATCTCTTCTAGGCTATCAGTGAGAACTCATATCTTTAAATGGAATCTCAGAATCATTAAGGTTGGAAGGGACCATTGGAGATCATCTAGTCCAACAACTCTGCACAAACAGGGTCACCAACATCATGTTGCACAGGATGTTGCTCAGGCAAATTTGGGATATCCCCAGAAAAGGAGACTCCACAACCTCTCTGGTCAACCTGGTCCAGTGCTCTGTCACCCTCACAATCAATAAGTTTTCATTCAGACAGAACTCCCTGTGTTTCAGTTTATGGCTGTTGCCTCTTGCCCTTCTGCTGRCCAACATTGAAAATAGGTTGGCCCTATCCTCTTGACATCCTCCCTTTAGGTATTTGCATACACTGATATGATCCCCTCTCCGTCCCCCAAGATAAACAGGCCCAGCTGTCTAAGCCTCTCCTTATATGAGAGATGCTCCAGTCTCCTAATCCGCTTTTTAGCCCTCTGCTGGACTCTCTCTGGCAGGTYCATGTCCCTCTTGTGCTGAGGAAYCCAGAAACGGACACAATACTCCAGGTGGGGCCTCACAAGGGGGAGGATCACCTTGACCTGCTGGTAATGCTCTTCCTAATGTAACCTGGAAGCCTGTGGCCTTCTTTTTGTTTGATTCACCAAGGTTAAGGAGTAGTTTGGGGAAATTTGCACAGAAGTCTTGCAGCTCTTCTAAAAACAGAACTGAATTACCCTGTCATGAGAAGTTCCCTCCTTCTTTTTCACTTACATCCTCATGCTTTCCTAATTCCCAGTTGCACTCCTCTGGCCTTGTAGAGTTCATTCCTAGATTCTTTCTAATGAAATAAAGAATAATGAAATGAAATTCTTCTCAAGGAACTGGCAGTCCCTTCCATTATGCTTCTGAAAAGCTCCCAAAGATTTTAACTAATTTGTTAACTTTTAGGTATGGCAGATGATTTTGACTACTGCATCACAAGTTTTATGATAACAATCTCCAAACCTTTCAAGAGGGAGGGCTGCTGAATGAAGTCACTTGTGAGTGCAGCCAGAATGAGGAGCAAGAGCAATTTGTGAAAATGTGTTCTAGCTTGTGAAATATTCCATCTTCCTCTCAGGCCTCAGTTCTGCTAGAGCACACAAATCTTTGGTTCCCAGCTAAGGAAACATTAGTAACTTTATTGGTGATAAAAAAAAAACTTGCTTTAGCATAAGAGTGAAGGCAATCTGTGTCAAGCAGGGATGGAGATCTTCAGCTGGTATAAAGCATTCAGTGATGTCATAATGATATATTTTAATTCAAAATCTGTCCCAGGATCTTTTTAGTTTTCATGAAAAAGAAAAGACAGAAAAGAATGCTAAATGGAACTCAAAAATCTGTAGTCACACTGAATAATACTAAATAAAGGGATGCAGGTTGTAAAGAAAAAAAAAAAAGCAATTTCAGGTATTTTGTCTGTGGTGGCATCCCTTCCCCTCCCTGCCCTCTGCTCCCTACACAGAGACTCATTCGCCTCTCTCCCCAGGAGAGGGAGATTTTGCAATATTTCCTTATAAACAGCCCCACTAACATCTCACAGATACAAAGAAACCTTACACAATAAACTGAGCAGAAGAGAAAACTCAGCTGAGCTAAAAAATGTTTTAGACCACTACATTTCTTTGCTCTGTGCATTTGCCAACTGGTCCACATTAACCTATTTTCTGAACTAATATCTGAATGAGATTTTGATGGATCTCTGGACTCTACATCTAATCTCAAGTCTCTAAAGACGTGAGTACTCAGCTGACGTCACTGATGTGATGAGAATAGATAAACAGTAGAATATGCATATAAACTTTGGGGCATTTGGCCCAGAGACTTGACAGCACTCACTGTAGACAAACATAAAAAAATGCCCCTTTTTTTTTCTCATCTCTGTGGTCATATGATGTAACACAATTGATGACATGCAATGATCACAAGATCAAATACACTGTGTCGCTTTTGTTATGCACTTTGGTAAAAAGTAAGGAATCTTTCCTGGTAAAAACAAAACAAACAAACAAAAAAAAAACCCAAATCCAACCCAAATGTAATAATGAAAGAGGCACTACATAATTTTCTATTAGGTGTCAGCTACTCTTTGTAAACAAGGAAACAAGTAAAACAGCCCAATAACCTGCTAAGACCTCAGAAATTTGAGGAATTACATAGGTAAGCTGTTGACAGCAATATTATTTACAAATATTTTTCTTCTTTTTAATGGGTTTATTCATTGAAGCAATAACTTCGTAATATAGTAGCATATGTATTTGCTCCATTTTCTAGGTATTATATTTTCCCCAAAGTACTCTGTTTAAGGGGATGTATAATGAATAGTTATATCTTCCCCAATCTAATTCTCAAAAATTTTAACAGTATAATTTACTCAAAATTTTCTGTTAGAAAGGAAATAAAATGAAAAATCCCAAAGCTTAAGCCATTTTATGTGCTTCAGAGAAACAATTTAATGAAGTGTAAGGGTTTTCTTGTTTGTTATGAAGGAAGTGGGGATTGATCACATGATCTTCCCAGATGCAAAATTACCCTCTCCTGCCARAGAGGCCTGGCAGTATAGTTTGTGAGAACCTAAAGTGGGATTTCCAAAGGCTTAGGGCTTTAGTTTTCTTCAATAAAAGCAACAAAATCTTTCCAAATTCTCTGAATTCTACTGATAAATAAAACTAATGTGCTAATCTCATCATCCTCAATCCCCCAAAGATTTTTGATATTTCCTGTATTTCACTGGCCTGGAAATACTGTCATGACAGCTTCCATCAGAGTTTCCAAACACATCTATGCCCAGCTCTTGCTGAAATTAGAAAATGCAGGGGAATAAATGTGACATTTTCCTGATTTTGCAACCAATTCACTCACATACCTGCACCCCTCAAAGCTCAAAATAGATTTGGTTCAGACCTARTTTAAAGACTAGACAGAAATTCTGGAAAAGTTTTATCCAGAGCTGAATTCTTCCTTGTTGCTTTGCAGATAAAGGAACACAACTCAGACTGGGGGAAGACTGGCTCATGCTGYTCTGTGCCACCTGGTTCACATTTGGAATCACAGCTAAAGGATAGTTCAGGAGGTGCTGACCACCCTGCTGTGGGTTCCCATAGTATGCCCAGGTCTGAAGGCAGCAAGGAGGGAGGCATTGTCCTTGGGTCAGGAAACTCTGCAGTGTGGGAACTTCACACCTCAGGGTATTGTGGAGGGGCCAACCTCTTCTGAATATACAGTGGTTTGGAAGAGTGTAAACATTTCTGTCAGAATTGGGGCCCAGCTTCCTCTTGACTTACAGACTCAACAGCTATCAGATCAATATTAATACAGAGTTTTTTAACTCTGTAGTTGTAGCTGCACTTGATGATAACAACAGTGTAGGTGGTTTGGATGGAAGTTCTTTCCTGAGATTATAAGCAACAACATGAAATCCCTTTATCCCAAAATGACCTTTCCTAGCCTTCACTTCTCTCATCTTCAAGCCATAGTTTTCCCCTTGTTTTTTTTTTTTTTTTTTTTGAATTTTATTAAATTGGTTTTGTTACATCTGCACATAATTATATTTTCATAACTGCAGTATGAGGTTCTTGGCTTATCTGTTAGAACTAAGTAAAATCTGCTTCTAATTTCTTTGTTACATTTAATACCGTATAGACATAAATCACATCTTTCATTGCTTGTAATGTAATTAGAAGGAGATATGGTAAATCCTCATCTATCTTTATAGCATTCATCTTTGTGGACTTAATTTGCATCGTGCAAACACAATGAAAACCATGGCATCTTGTTACATTGATAAGAAACAGTTATTTTAAATGGAAGAGGTGATCCCCAACTCTACTCAGAGTTCAGATCCAAATAATTTTGAGATGGAAAAGGCCTATGCTCTATTTAATATGCTCTAATTCATCCATGAATAGAAGTCTGAAGAGTTAAAAGTGGTCTTTCAGAGTAACTGTAAACATCAGAAAAAAAAATACCAAAAATTGTTATTCAGCTTATTTTGCTGGTAACAAAAAGATGTGGATTATTCCTTAGAATTGAAGAAATTGATAAATAACAGCTGGGATCAACAGAAGGTCTGACTCTCAGGAGATTACTCTTGTGGTTCTTATATACCCAATGTGCTCCCTTTTGAGGAACCACTAATTAAGTGTGTAGGCTGTGTATGAATAGCTACATCTCTGTCTGGTGTGGAATCCTCCTTGGAAAGCTTCACTTCATTCAGGCTACATATAAGTGTCAGTAGCCCTCATAGCAAGAAGATATTTTGATTCTCTTTATAGAAGTCATCATGGCCACCTTATTGCTCAGTAACACTCCTGAAAGACTGGATGACAAACCTGGCAGTGCTCGCTCCAGGAAGGCTCTACCAAGTGTGTCTGTATAAATGTGTCTGTATGCAGAAGAACCTTCCTCAGGGGAGATCACTGATGTACTCAGTATAGGTTTCACTATTTGCTGAGCACGGTCCCTAGTGCAGTGTGCCTTATACCTCTTACCTGCTGGAGGCCAGTTTGTGACAGCTTGTCAGGTCACCTATCCCAGCATCTAGGYTTGCAATTAGGATTACAAAAAAGATGCCTAAAGTTTCAGATTTGCAACACCTACTTGAATGCAGGTCCTTTATTTTTGGTAGCTAAAGATACTCACAATAAAAATTGTTTCTATGCACACTTTATGCTGCATTTTGAGTCTWCATTGGCAGAAGGTCCATTTCCATTTCCATTATGTTTTTTTCCTGTCACAAGATAGCTTTTGAAACATTTGGACACAGAAAATCAGAATATATGGGTGTTATATTGTTTCAGAAGATTATTCCAAGTAGCAGTGTTGACAATCTCTGATCTCTTAAAACTTGGCCTTGTGAAATTCTGAAGAAAAGGAAAAGTATTTTTTTTCTGATAATTTCATGACTTCTGCTTTAAATAATGCTTAAGCCAAGATATTGCTGAACCATCTGCAATAGGAAGCTGAAAACTTCAGGAACTATTGTTATTAGCTGTGGTGCCTTACCGTAAATAATTAATATAGTTTGATGGCTTAAAAAGAATGCAGAAGCATCAGTTTTCATTCATCTATAATAAAAAAGGAGGAGGAGGAGGGAGCTGACAGAAGGATATGAATTAAAGTTAATAAATAATGCCTGTAGAGTTAGTCATCAGTTTAGCCCTGCACATCCTATGTGCGGCACACTGCACTGTTTTATAACTATTTTGAAATGGGCTTGTCTTGTATAGAAAAAAACAGGGATCACATTTAAGTAAATCTTCAGATGGGAATAACACAAATACATCTAAATGTTATTTTCTTTCACAGTTTTTTTTTCTATTTTTATTTAGTGTGATATGATTCATAAGTATTTGATGGGTTATGGCTCAGTAAATGTCATTTTGTTGGCTCTGCTCGAACTTCAACTTTGAGCATTGATAAAAATGATATATAGTCTCTCTGGAACAAGTAGGCCAAGGAATACATATCTGTAGGCCAAATTCTAAGTCTATCACAATAAACGGCAAAATCTCAATTGTATTCCAAGATTAAAATGGTCAAGCTGTTGGGGAAATACAAGTTCAAATTTTAGCAGTGCTGTAAGGCTAGCAGATCTTTTCTGAATTTTCTTTATCTCTTCATTGGCTAGAAGAGCTGAAAGTCCAAGCAATAACTTTTGTAAAGTATAAAGGTATTCTTATGTTATAGAAAGTGTATTTGTTGACTAGGACTAGCTTCCTTCCATAACATCATTCTTTCCTGGATTGTGCTCAGAACATGAGAGGAAGTTCTGATCTAAAAGAGAAAGTAGTTATGATTTGGATATATTAGATATCTGTGATTTTTTGTTGGCCTGTGTAGAGAGTATTTAGGAGTGACAACAGGAATCACAAGGATGGAGGTAGTCTGTTTGCACAGTCACATGATGAGTGAGCACATCTCTTTGGAGTTAGGTCTGACCACAAAGACCAGAGAAGATGCACTCCCCTCTTCTGCCCTGTGCCGACTTGTACAYTTCGTCTCTCTCTTCCTCCACACTGCCCCGAGATAAACAAGTACCATGGCACAARACATGCAAACTACTTGGGTCAACAGGGAGCTTGGCAGCTTTCCCAAATACAAACTTTTAGGTTTCAGTGGGAAAGTTTTTGACTCAAAGATTTCAGTTTCCAAAATAACAGAACTCTGAAGAAGCACTTTCCCATGTAGTTATGGCTGCCACACTAAGGAAAACAAGACCAGCATTCAGTAAAAACAAAGGAAAAAGAATATTAGAGAGAGCAGCTACCATCCTACACACAAAAATCTGTTTTTTGTTTTTTTAATGACATTTGATGGGATTCATTCTATGAGCAATGACAGCAGTTAGCCATGGAGAAGACCTATTTAAGGCATCTCAACTGATTCCATGAGACACAAAGTTCTCCCTACAACTGAGTGATCACTATAGAAATGTTTTCACTAATGCTTACTGGGAACTTTATAAGATACTATTAGAAGTGCTGCTGCTTACCACCATTTTCCACAGAAAGATTATTAAGCAAAGTGTCTTGGTATAGTGGAAAATGTGAATTTAAACACCAAGCCCAAGGAGAGGCTGAACCTAGATCCTCGTCACCTCCATGAATGCTTTAGCAAGCAGGTGATTATCTTAATAAGGAATAAAAGGAAAGGGGCACCAGCAGACTTCTCCTTTTGCAGATATTCCGAAGGACATTCTAACAGGCAGCCACTGGCACGTTCGGTAGAAAGCCCAATCCCATCAGAGCCTGTCAGGTGCTGCCTGGGAAAGCAGCCTGGGTTTGGGCCCTCAGGGAGCTCTGGTGGAAGAACGCCAAGTTCAGGATGCAGCTGGGATTAGGCATGATCTCAGTGCCAACCACCTCAGCCCTGTCAAGGTGTAGGGCAGTCCTGGACATGCTCAGAGGCACTACACGTGCTCAGCGGGTTGGYGGCAAAATCATAGATTAGGGCTATGGCATTTTATTTTTTTCTCAAAAAATAGTTTACTACCCCAAAGCTTTCTGGAACTGATGGAGGAGAGGAAGATCAACCGTGGGTTTCTATAGCTTTTGGTTGCTCACAGACAAAACCATCAAAATGTACTGATTGTTTTTCACAAAGAAAATACCAGTTGGACTGATACACGTTTGCCAAATTCCTTACGAATAGGTGATGACAAGAGTTGTTTTGGAAAGCTTTGTATTAAAMAAAAGCCATTTTTAAAAATTAATTTCCTTATGATCTACATGGAGTATTTAATACCTTTTTCAGTTCAAAACTACTTTTGATCACTTTAATCTGAATGTTTTCAAGCATGCATTGACCTATGCAATATATATTTTCAGAATTTGTCTGTTACATAAAGATATTTTAGATGTAGAACACTCTATCTAACTTCTGGGACCAGCCAACTCTCTTGCTTTTGGCAGTAGTCAAATAAGGCAATATTTCAGAAGAAAGTGAGAGCTTCAGAAGGTACTCATGCTTAGCCACCTCATCATTAGCTCCTGACGAGAAAATTTTATCCCTAGAAACATGGAGACCGACAATTGCAACTGGATTAATGAGAATGACATTAGTATTGAACAAAGGCACAATATTTTTTGAAGGCCTTTTGTACAAAAAGGCCTTAAGGAAGAAGGGCTTTGTGTTATTGGATGCCCAGTAAACAGAACTGCCCTTCAAGCCCTCAATATTTTATGCCTCATTATCTAGTATTGTTTTAAGCGAAATAAATGATTCCTTCTGCTCACTTCACCTAGGAGCTCCTAGAGGCTGGTTTTGTTCCTTTTTGGTGTCCAGGCTCTCAGCTTTATGTGGCATATAACAGATAATGCAGAGCAACTGCAGTCCCCTTACACAGCTCTGATGACACCACATAAACTCTGCTTTTAGAGTTAATACCAGCAACAGAGCATGGAAAATGACAGACTTTTCATTAACTTAGCCTTTTTAAACCACACAAAAGAACAAGCTCAATAAAAGAAGGCTTAAAATCCTTCCTACTGAGAGAAGGATATGTCAGTGTAAGCTTTACAGAAGGCCCCCAAAAGCTGCTCATTCAGTGAAGTCCTCTCCAGCTGGGCAAAGGGGCTGAGCAGCAAATCCTAGGGCTAAGGCATGCCCAAGGCAGGAATGATTCACACAACATTAGAGAGCCTCTGTCTTGAAAAATACAGAGCATAGTCCCAGGTAAGGAGAGCAAAATTCACTCCAAACTTGCAAGTAAACTACATAGTTAAGCTAAGGCATAGTTAAGCTAAGACACATGSGTGTTTTGCTGTTTTATACTCTCGACCTCCTTTATAGGTATTATCAGGAWGGGAAAAAATGCTTTTTTAGGAAAATTTTATGGAACTGTTTTGAGGATTGCTGGTCATGGGATGACAGAAGAGAAAGGCTTACAGGTGACTTACCGGACCTGAGATACCGTTAYGGCTAGTAATCAGGAATGGCTGAAACTGTGAGGCTTTGGGAGACCTACTCAGAAAAAAACCAGAAACCGCAGCAAAACCTTAATATTCCAGCTCTGAGGCAGGCAAGCAAGCTGAACAAGTAGCTTGCTCTGTGGCATATGAGGACAGAGTAAATACAATGCTTATGAAAAGAAGRCACACAGGAAGAAGCTTTCTAGTTCAGACCTGCTAGAATTGTGTATTCAAGCTTTAAGGTATTATTTTGTTTAATTATGTAAACTGTTTTGTAAAAGTAGAACATGAAAAGCGATACACAAATAACTGGCAGAATGGGGTTTGAATGACCATGTTGTTCTGATAGGATTAAAAGCAAAAGAAAGCTTATTTTTGGATAAAATAGCTGTCCTTCAATTTTGAGTAAACAAGGAAGGCCAAGATTCCATCTTATCTGGATAGTCCTCAAATAAGAGTCTAAGGTGACTTGATCCTGACTCCAGGAAAGTTAGTGCCATGATTCTTGTTGTTATCCAGGTGCTTAGAAGTTCCCAGGTTGGCAGTACTGAGTGGTGGAGGCATTCATGTGCCAATGATTATTTTCAGATTATACATATTAATTTTGCCCAGTGAATTGTCCTGAACGCAGGAGAGGTGCTTTATCTAGGGAGATTTGTGTCACGGAACGAGTGCAAATCTGTCAAAACTTGTTCATGCCTTTTTCCAAAACAGGGAATCTTCTTTCAGCTGATAAATTCAGGTTTTTAAAGGGAGATCAGAAATATCATGAGTTTAATTCTGAGGGTGCTTTTCTACATTCATGTCAGGTCATGTTCATAGTAAGGTGGGAGGTGCATTTCTTAAAATCCCAGTTCTGGGATTCCTGTTTTGAAGGCCTTTATCACCATCACTTTTTAAATCAGAAATTTAAAGAGTGAAGATGTTGATAAAAAYAACTATTACGGCTGTTCCAAACTTCTCCCATAAGGGGATCATTATAGGAAAGACCTAGGTTCATATTTGGATAAATCATAAATCATATATTTTATCTAATATTCAGAGAGGGAGAAATGCATAAAAATGTAGCCTCTTGACCCTTCCGCCTTCCAACAGCTAAAGTTCTCAAGAAAACATGAGCTATTACAAATATTCATAATTCCCCTTAGAGTTCCATTTGCTGCTGAAAATCCTACTACAGATCTTGCTTTTCACTCAAGAAACAGCACATGGAAATTTAAAATCAAGTCTTGAGGTAATGTAATCCTTCAGGGTGCAAGAAAATTCTTGCAATAAAAGGTCACATTCAGATGTATGGGAGATGGCTTGATTTTAAATCTGACTTTAGAAATAGAGAAAGGAGTTAGCAGCAGTATAAAGCAAAGAAAGGATATATCCTCTTCTATTTCCAGAATTTCACTCCATGTTCATTAAAGTGTGTGGGAGAAATCTTAGCTATGGTGTGATATTGTTTTAAACCAAGATGAACTATGTAGCATAGACTCCATCTACAGCCAAGGCAAAGTCTCCAGTTACAGACCTCTTTAGTTACTACTCTCAGAGGTTCATAAATTCAAAGAGGAAATTCACTGCAGGCAGAGAAGGGCACATGGATGTGATGACATCCATGCAACACGACTATGAAGGCACGTCCACACAGGTGGGGAAAGAATTGCCCTGCACTGGTGGCATTAAGCATGAGGATAGCAGTCTGCACTGATGTTTTAGAAGACATTTCTCAGCGGACCTGAACATGTCAGCATGTCTTTTTATGAATTACAGATCTTATTAATAGGAAGTGACCTGGTTTAATACTGGACAGTCAGAGTTTCTGACTGTCAGATATGTCACATATGTCAGATGCCAGACTATTTATAAGAATGTACATCTATAATAAAGCCCATTTTTCAGCTTAAAAATATATGATCTCTTAACATCATGCTGTTTTTTCATTCAGATACACTGAGTATACTYGTCCTCACAGTATTTTCTATTCTGTAAATTTACTTTACTTGCTTATATCTGCATAATATGTTTGCAGTCAGCTAATGTGGTGCTATCTTCATTCCGAGCATGCTTTAAAGGTAGTTTAAATTAACTGGTTTTCAGATCAGTGGTGTACTACATCATATTTAAGTATATATCAAAGTTACAAGTCTAAAACAGAGTTGTTAACTGATGTTCACAAAATCTAAGGTACTTGTCTTCTCAATGAACTGATCTCTTAAAAATTACATTGAGACATGCTTCTAAATAAAAAGTGCCACGTTACTTGGAAGCAGTATGGTCAAAGACCTCTCAGAGACGTAGACTGTCAGCCTGCTGTCAGTTCAATGTATCTCATATAGTTAAACTAGTTAAAGATGAATATTTTAAGCATTCTTGGAAAGAAACAGTTGGGAAAAAATATTGAATGGTGGTCAATTGACACAAATAAAGTGGAAAGCTACTGGTATGCCTTTATTATTGTTTGGAATAACTTACCTTGCCAAAGAAGTTGGCAAAGAACCTGAACTATATTTATCTTTAGGGAGTCTTTAGGGAGTAACATGTAATAAAGCTATYCCACATTTTTCATTGCTTAGCCTTTATTTATATATATATAAAAATAAATATATATATATTTGGAAACAATCAAATGAAAACTATCAAAAGATTTAATCCTAATTTTATATTACTGAAGCTGAGATGTATATTGATACTTCAAAAGAGATAACTAAATATGAACCTAAGAGATTAATGAAATCAATTTGATTTCTAGTATAACACCTTGTTCTGCCTTACAAATTATTCTSTTCCCACCACAATCTAAAAGAGGCTCTGAATTAGGTAGGTATATACATATATGCCTGGCAGGGACAGACAGTGTTTTGGAAGTCAGGATTTGAATGCAAAATGATCTGGATATATTGGAGAAAAATGTTATTTTTCTAAATACGCTAGATATCATATATCTAAAAATGTTATTTTTAGAAAAGTAAAAGAGATAAAATCAATTGAACAGAAATATAAAACTTTCTTTGTCAAAAATATGCAAATCTTGGAGGCCAAGGTGGAGAAGAGTGGTCTAGGCAGCAGTTTGGAGGAAAAGGATCTGTGGCTTACGGAAGATCAGAAACAGACATGAGTCAACAGTGTCAGGCTTTTGTGAGACACGCAAACAATGGCTCTGTGAACAGGAAGACTCTCTGTAAGACACACGAAGTAATTTTATTTGGCCTGGTAAAGCTTCACCTCAAATACTTTCACCTCTGTACTGGGGAAATATAGGGAATTTCTTTCTCCAACTTCCTTCCCTCTTCAAATAATTATTCCTAATATCTAACGTGGCGCAGCTTTCCTCTAGTTCCTGATTGAGCACAGCATGTGGCTCAAAACACATTATAAAACCAATAACACATAGCATTCATATGGTAAAACCTGTCAGTTCAGCATAAAACTTCCTCAGACAATACAGTCAGATCTACAAAAAAAAAAGGGACTTTTTTTTTTTTTTTCTGGGAAACAACACTGATGGCGTTAACTTGATTTTTATCCTTTAATCCTTCAGTAACAAAATGTGTTGTTCCTCATGAGAACTTAAGATAAATTCTCTTAATATTGCTCACAAAACTGCTTGTGTAGAGCACGATTCCAATCCCCTTGGCATTCACAAACTGCCATTTGATAGGGAAAAAATGCAGGTATAAAAATGGTGGGAACACCGTGAATACTGATATGTGAGAAAAATAACAGCAGCTCAGGTGCCAGAAAGACAAAGGCGTTCAAAGACCAACAGCAGTTCTAAACTCGAGATTTCTGCTATATTCTCTGCTAAGTCACCAGAAATGAAACAGACATTCTATTCTGGCTCCCCAGATCAGGCTGCAATTTCAGTTTCATATAGCAGACAGGAAAACCTAAGAATACTTGACTTCTGTGAGATGTCACTTGTGGCCACAAGGTTGCTTCTATGTATAATAAATATCTATATGTGTATGCATGCACGCACTTCGATTACATATGAAGGTTCATGAACTGTCATTTGCAGAAGGAACGACACAGGCACTACGTACAACTTTTCACCATAAAAAAGCTGTTCCTCCATTGCTCRTGATCTTTTTTTCATCCAAAGTCAGGTGCTTTGGCATTTTTTGTTCTTTACAAAGCAATAAYATGAAGGAAACCACAGAGATAGAGACAGAACCCAAACAACAACTTTTACTAACCATACCACACTTGGCCACATTTGTTGCTCTTCAGACTGACTGCTGACAGCTTCAAAAAACAAACTGTTGCTTTATGAACTAATAAATCTGCAGTCTGCTCCTATACACCACAGACTGGCTGACAGATGTGGATCTGATGTGGATCAGCATCCAGTGCAGGACACTCATTGAGTATCAGATACAGTGCTGTCACTTTGCCCTTCCTCGGGTGCCAGTGACAAGTCCAATTTGATTTTGATAGCAAATCACAGTCATTTCTGATGAAGTGCTTAGTGCTGCTATTACAGCAAAGTTTTTAAAGTAAACTTCCAAGCAAAGTTTTTGGTTTGACAAAGGCTACAAGGACTGAGCTATATGCAAGACTCTTAGTGGGACTCATAGCAAGATACTCAGATCCTGTTTTTTTACATGCTATGTGATTTTTGGTTAGATCACATATCTGTGATACATGTACCAGATACATGTAAAACAGGTACTTTAAAAGTCTTGTCAAAGTCGATCTGTGGGAATAAATCGATTAGTTTAATGACGCTCTCAAAAACTGCAGTGCTAAGAGCAAGATAAGTGACTAGACAGAAACTTTACAACAGAAGTTGGCAAATTCTCTATGTAAATCTAATCTTGAATGAACTAAAGGGCRGGAGAGTCTCTTCTGTCTTCAACAGAAATAATGGCTTTTACAATAAGCAGCAAAGTTCAGTCCTGGATAAATTCCCTTTCTTTTATTTTCACTCTTTTTAAGTTGGTCATTTTTTTTTTCCACTTTTCTTTGGATTTGCTTTCAGAATATCTTTCTCTACACTTTGTGTGCAAGCAGGAAGTATTTTGTGCAAAATAAAATACATTGCTAACTGTACTCCTATTAACTAAGCTAAAATAACAGTCCTGATATTCAAAAAGAAAGGAGTTATTCTCAACAACAACAAAATCTCTAAAAACAGCCTGTGTTTTCAGTTAGTGTACTTGAATTCTATTTCAATGAAAAATGATGGACATGGTAAATACAAGTTTTTCTAAAACCATTTTCTCTGCTTTCAAAGTAATCTCAGAATAAGAAGGAGAATTTATATCTGGCCTCATCACGATATTGCAGTTACTTTCTGCTAAGGCAGTAAAAGCAAATGAGTCTGGGAACTGCTGGAGATTCTTTCTGAAACTCCCCAACAGGAAATCTCACTCACCACTTCCTTACACTTTTTCAATATATTAATGCAGAATTAGCATATGTTAACCTGTGTCCCATGTAACACCCTTCTGGAAAGAGGCTTCTCCATGTTTGACACTAGAAGAGACTGGACTGATCTAAGTACCTGAGAACTGCATCCCAAACTCATGTCACTAGGTGCCAAATGGGGCAGCGGGAGTTTTTGGCATATGTCTACCAAGAACAGAATGGAGAACACCAAGGTTATTTCATACAAGTTGTTGCACAATCCTCCGTGGAAGATACTTTAAGTATATCCTTAATGTCATAGGAGTGTATCAGACATCTGAGACCTGAAAAACAGAGCTCACCACATCCTGATTTGTATCCAAATTCTAGAGTWAAATTCTATTCACTGCTTTCCCCTGTGGTTCCTTTCTCTAATTCTTAGAGGAAAAAAAAATGTTGTTCAAGTGATTTGATATTTTGCAAGTSAAGTCCCCAATTTACAAGAAGTTGAGCAACATTTTGGCAAGTTTTTGTCACTTTGTTTCCTTCTTTCCTGAATTTATCTTTGTCCAAAGCTTCTCCATGATTCTCTTGTCTGCACAAATTACTGTTTGCTAAAGGAGTCTTCACCTTTTTTTAACCCCTCCTGAACTTTATAGTTTGCTCTCTGTTTAGTTTGGGCTTCTAGACAGTCTTGTATGTTTTTTTTTTTTTTTTTTTCCCCAACTACTTTCTGTTCCCCTTCTTGAACTATTTTTTCCCTTTTCTTCTCAAGACATATTACATGTTACTCCTAATTCCTCCAAAGATTGATTTTTGACTTCTGATACTCTATTTCATCTTCACTGTGTTTTCCAAGTGAGACATTTACAAGTAAATCACAGTGCTACTACCATGAACAGTAGCAAGTGTTTAGGAGACATTCATAACTAGAATGAGAAAATGGATTCCACTTTTTCATGTCAAGAATCTGTATTTCTGGGTAATTCTGYGAGTGCAAGATAAAATTGCAATCTTTATAATGCTTTGAAAATTACATCAGTGGACAGCAATCTGAATTCCTCAGGAACTTAGTAGGAGCAATGCAGACAGAAATAGGATTAGGAATATTATAGTTATTTTGATCCTGGCCRGTATGAGATGAAATACTTAGAAACAAATTCATCCCACAGAAAATGGAAGTAATTCCACCTGAGTATAGACCTGAGTATAAAGAACAGACCTATACACCGAAATCTGTTCTTCAGAATGTTTGTACAATGTGAAAAATGRTCAATGTTGAAAATGCAGCTTGTGAGTAAAATCTGTTCTGCTGACTGAGGCTCTCCCATTTCCATCAGAAAAGGGTCAGCACGTGACCCGTTTGAAACAGAAAGCAAGTTTAGAGGCTTAGCAATGATGCTGATATTGCTGTGTTGAGCCAAAAGTGTGAGTCAAAACACACACTTCCACACAGTGACACACTTCCACAAGAATCATCTGTGCAAACAGGTATGCATGTCCACGCGCACCTTTGAACATAGGTGTCTTGAGTCAGATAACAGAAGTCTGGCCACCAGCACTCAGATTTTTTTTTCATTTTGATAGCCTGGCTTCCTGTATGCTATCAAATGTGCTTAGCAAAGAATTACCTGCCAGGATTTTTTTT